>NW_006408661.1:512368-524932 GCF_000296735.1 Chrysochloris asiatica
TGTGTTCTTTCACCATACTTATTCAACCTGTATGCTGAGCAAATAATACGAGAAGCTGGGTTCTATAAAGAAAAATATGGCAACAGGATTGGAGGAAGATTCATTAACAACCTGCGATATACAGATGATTTAACCTTGCTTGCTGAAAGTGAAAAGGACTTAAAACATTTACTGATTAAGATCAAAGAGCACAGCCTTCAGTATAGATTACATCTTAATGTCAAGAAAACAAAAATCCTCACAAATGGACCAATAAACAACATTCTTATCAACGGAGAAAAGATCCAAGTTGTCAAGGACTTCATTCTTCTTGGATCAACTATCAACATTCACGGAAGCAGCAGTCAAGAGATCAGATGACATATTGCATTAGGCAATTCTGCTGCACAAGAACTTTTTAAAGTGTTGAAGAGCAGAGATGTCAGCTTGAGTACTAAGATGCGCCTGACCCAAGCCATGGTATTTTCATTAACCTCATATGAATGCTAAAGCTGGACAGTGAATAAGGAAGATCGTAGAAGAATTGATGCCTTTGAATTGTGGTGTTGGAGGAGAATACTAAAAGTGCTTTGGGCTGCCAAAAGAACCAATAGATCTGTTTTGGAAGAAGTGCAGGCAGAGTGCTCCTTAGAGGCCAAAATGACCAAACTTCATCTCTCATAGTTTTGACATGTTGTCAGGAGGGAACAGTTGCTAGAGAAGGATATCATGCTTGGTAAGATGGAGGGTCGGAGAAAAAGAAGAAGACCCCCAGTGAGATGGATTGGCCAGGTGGCAGCACTGATGGCATCAAGTGTGGCAGCAGTAGTTAGGTTGGCCCAGGATCGGACATTGTTTCATTCTGCTGTGCATGGGATCACTTTTAGTCAGTTCTGACTCGATGGCATGTGACAACAGCAACAATCTAGACAAGATGAATACTATTCCGTGGGTATTCTGCCTTCCACCTTCCACTCTGAAACTAAACTCACTCTTGAAAACTTGTAAGCCAGTCACTTCATGCCTTTATAGCCTCTCCCATTTTAGGCAGCCAGGAAAATATTTAATTTCAATTTTGCATAAAAATGACCAACATTCAATAAAAAAGATTACAGGAATTGCAGGATTCAAAACCAACGAATAGAAATAGACTCACAAATAACCCCAAAGTAGGAGTTATAAGATATAGACTTTTAAATATCATGATTACCATATGAACTTATAGATAAAAATGTGGAGAATTTCACAATGGAAATAATTATAGGAAAAAATTAAATAACTTATATAATAGCTTATTACATCCACCCCAAGAAAGAATGGAGTCCTGATGTGGCACTGTAGGATAAGTACTGGACCACAAAATTGATTTGAACCACAAGGCAGGCTGTTCAAAACTCACCAGACAGTCTTCTGAAGCCCTAAACAAGGTTTCTGTGAGTTGACGTCACTTAGCAACAACAATAAAGTTGGAATTAAAATCTAGAACTAGGTCTGTAGAAAATGTCTACATTGAAGCATGAGAAAAAATAATGATGAATATAGAAAAAGACAAACAAACAAAAAAAGAGATATGTTGAATAGTACGTAAAATATATGTGTAAGAAGAGAGAAAATGGGAAAAGGCCACACAGAAACAATATTTGAAGTGCTATGTGAAAAAAAATTACCTAAACTGAAAAATAAAGGAAATCACTGTTGTTGTTGTTCGGTGCCATGGAGTCAGTTGCGATATATAGCTACCTTATGTACAAGGAATGAAACACATCCCAGCCCTATGCAATCCTCACAATTGCTGTAACAATTAAGCCCATTGTTGTTGCCATTGAAGGTCTCCCTCTTTTCACTATCTTGCCACTTTACCAAACATGCTGACCTTATACAGGGACTAGTTCCTCCTGACAATACGTTGGAAGCATGAGAGTTAGAATCTGGCCATGATGACTTCTAAGGAATATTCTGATTATATTTCTTTCAACACAGATTTTTTTTTGGTCTTTTGTCCATTCATGGTATCTTTAATACTCTTCTCCAACACCATAATTAAAATATATCAAATAGTTTATGATTTTCCTTATTCACTGTTCAACTGTTTTTTTTTTTTTTTTTTTTTTTTTTTTTTTTGAGCTTTTATGGTGAATTGAATGACAGTTTACATGGGAGAACATTGGTTTTACACTCATCATTTTATTGCAATAATTACAATCTCCCTGCATCATCATTCAACAGTATTTGCTTCCATTCTTTGTGGGGTTTTTTTGTTTGTTTGTTTGTTTTGGGGTTGGGAGGGAGTGTACACAAAAAAACTCAGGAATATATAATAATTTAAACAACCAAAGGGCACATTCTGTAAACCTGCCTCCTGACCACCAGCATTCAGTCTTTCTCTTTCCATGAGTCTAGAGTCCTCTGCTGCTCTCTCTTGCCATGTCCTCATCTCTGCCTCCATCTCTGGTGTCGCTGCCTTTCTGGATAGTGTCCCACATTTCACTCATGCTCTTCTCCCTGAATGGTATTAGGGTCCTCCATTCTTGGACTGTAAGTTTAACTACTCCCCCACTTTTGTTACAAAACTTACATTTGTGACAGTCACAATCAGTCATGGTAACAATTACTCACTATTGAATCAAAATAAATTTTTCCCCATCTCTTTTCACCATACCCATCTATACAAGATGAAAACCAGTCAGCAGAAACTTTACATTTCCCCAGACACTCTGACACTAAACTCCCTCTTAAAAACTTGTAAGCCAGTCATTTTGTGTCTTTATCAGCCCCTCTTTTTAGGTAGCCAATGTCTAAGTTGCCTGTCCCTATCTACCCTGTATACAGAGGAGATAGGATTGATACTTGATGTGAAGTCTCCTTCCTTCTCATTTGGTATTTTGAGCTACTGCATCCATGAATATAGGTCAAATTCATCAAATTGTAGTAATTTACCCTATTTCTTCTATTCAAAAATTATTTTTTTGTCTTCCTCCAGTTGAGTTCTGATTATGAAACCATTGAGGCTAGGTCAAATGCAAGTTTGGGCATTCATGTGCATCTCCCCTCACTTCATGTAAGCTGCATGTTTCACTCTCAGCTCTGGCTCTTTGTGGCCATGTCCTTGTCCATGGGCTCAGGTGTCCCCAGGTCTCACCATACTTTGGACCAACCAGCCTTTTCTCTTCTCTCTTTCACTTTGTTTCTAACCCTTGCACTATAATCACAAATAATTATCAATACATCTTGATAGCATGTTTGATTAATTTTAAGTTGAAGAAGTTGTTGCTGTTGCTAAGTGCCATCGAGTCGGTTCCAAATCATAACAACCTTGTATAAGGTGTCGAGGAGCAGTTGATGGGTTTGAACTGCCAATTTTGTGGTTCACAGTCTAGTGTGGAATTTCATTATCACTGGCTTTAGTGGTTGGTGCATAAATTTGAATAATAACGGTATTAACTGGTCTTCTTTGAAGGCATATAGGTATTATCCTCTCACAAACAGCATTATACTTCAAGGTAGATCATAAAACTGTTCTTTTTGATGAATGGCATGCCAGTCTGCTTCCTTATCATGCCCAGCATAGTAAATCATGTGATTTTAAGATTCAAAATGACCAATATAATTCCATTTCAGCTCACTAAAGCCTAGCATATTGATATTTATGAGTTCCATTTCACTTATGACACTATCTAATTTTCCTAGATTCGTACTTTGTACATTCCATATTCCAATTATCAGTGGACATTTGCATCTGCTTCTCCTCATTTTGAGTTGTGCCTAATCAGCAAATGAAGGTCCTAAAAACTTTACTCCATTTGTGTCATCAGGTCAACTATACTCTGAGAATGCAGTTTTTCTCCTGTTGTATTTTGAGTGCTTCCTGTCCAACCTGAGGTGCTCATTTTCTGGCATTATATCTGACAATATACTAGTTGTTCTTGTTTGTTTTTAGGTGCCTTTGAGTAAGTACTGATTAAAAGCAACCCTATGCACAGCAGAAATAAAAACACTACCTGGTCCTGTGTCAACCTCACAATTATTACTATGCTTGAAAACCATTGCTATTACCACTATGCCACTGCATCTCACTGGAATGTCTTCCTTTTTTCCTACAACTCTCAACTTCACCAAGCATGATGTCCTTCTCCAACATCATCAACAACTTTGGACAACACGTCCAAAGTATAAGAAACATTCTGATTTCCAAGGAGCATTCTGGCTGTACTTCTTCCAGCACAGATTGGTTTGCCATTTTGGCAGTCCATGATACTTTTAATATTTTCCTCCAGCACAATAACTCAAACACATCAATTCTTCTGCAATCTACATTACTCATTGTCTACCTTTCACTGACATATGAGGTTATTGAAATTAGCATGGATTTGACCAGACACACTGTAGTCCTCAAACTGATACCTTTGTTCTTGAGCACTTTAAAGAGGTCTTGTGCTGCAGATTTGCCTAATGTAATATGTTCTTTGATTTCTTCACTGCTGCTTACATAAGTGTTGATCTGAGCAAAATGAAGTTCTGACAATTTCAAACTTTTCTCAGTTTACCTTAATATTATATATTGGTCCAGTGTGAGAATTTTTGTTTTCTTTACATTGAGGTGGAACCCATACCAAGTGCTGCAGTTTTCATCAGTAAGTATTTTAATTCCTCTTTGCTTTCAGTCAGCAAGGATGTACCATCTGCATATTGAAGCTTGTTAATAAATCGTCCTCTAATCCTGATGCCACATTTTTCCTCATATAACCAAGCTTCTTGAATTATTTGCTCAGCATACAGATTAAGTAAATATGGTGAACACCTTTCATAATTTTAAATTATTCTGTGTTTCCGTGTTCTGTTCAAACAACTGCCTCTTGTTCTATGTACAGTTTCCACATGAGCACAATGAAGTGTTCCAGGATACATATTCTCCACAATGTTGTCCACAGGCTGTCATGATACACACAATCAAAAGCTTTTTCATAGCCAATAAAGCACAGGTAAACATCTTTCTGGGATTCTGTGCTTTCAGCCTAAATCTATCTGACTTCGACAATGATATCCCTCTTCCATGTCCTCTTCTGACTCTGGCTTGAAACTCTGGTAGTTTTCTGTCAATGCACGATTACAGCCATTTTTGAATTATCTGTAGCAAAATTTTACATCCATGTGATAATAATGCTATTGTCCAGTAATAACTGCATTCCAGTTGGCCACCTAGCTTTGTAATGGGCACAAATATGAATCTATTCTAGTCAGTTGACCACATAGCTATCTTACAAATTTCTTTGCCTAGATGAGTATATCTAGTGCTGCACCAGTTTGTGGAAATATTTCAATTTGTATTCCATCAATTGCCAGAGACTTGTTCTTTGCCAATGCCTTCAATACACCTTGGACTTCTTTCTTCAGTATCATTTTATCTTGATCATATGGTACCTCTTAAAATGGTTGAACATCAACTATTTATTTCAGTACAGTAACTTTATATATTTCTTTCATCTTTGTTTGTTGCTTTCTGTATCTTTTAATAGTTTGCCCATTGAATATCTCAAGTTAAGTCTTGAAATTTTTCTTCAGTTCTCTCAGTTTCAGAAATGCTGAGCATCTTATTTTCCTTTGGTCTTCTAACTCCAGGTCTTTGCATATATTATAATAATACTTGACTGCCTTCTCAAGCTGCCATTTGAAATTTTGTATTCAGCGTTTCTTCCATTTGCATTAGCATCTTTGCACTGAAGAGCAAGTTTCAGAGTGTCTTCTGACATTCATTTTGGTCTTTTCTTTCTTTCTTGCCATCTTAAAGACCTTTTGCTTTCTTCCTGTATGATCTTCTTGACGTCATCCCACAACTCTTCTGGTCTTAGGTCATTAATGGCTAATGCATCAAATCTGTTCTTTAGATGGTCTGTAAATTCAGGTGGGATATGTTCAAGGTCATATTTGGCTCTCCTGGATTTGTTTTAATTTTCTTTATCTGCAGTTTGAATTTGTATATTAACAAACAGTCTGTTCCACAGTCTGCTCCTGACCTTCTTTTGGGAGTTATTCTTTCCACAGATGTAGTCAATTTGATTTCTGTGTATTCCATCTGGTGAGGTCCATGTGTATAGTTGTCTTTTATGTTACTTAAACAGGTATTTGCAATGAAGAAATCATTGGTCTTGCAAAATTTTGTCATAGGATCTCCAGCATCATTTCTATCACCTATGCCATATTTTTGAATGACTAATCCTTCCTCTTTGCTTCCAACCTTTGCTTTGTAGTCTTCAGTAATTATCAATATGTCTTGATTGCATGTTTGATCAATTTCAGACTGAAGAATTTGGTAGAATTCTTCAATTTCATCATCACTGGCTTTAGTCATTGGTGCATAAATTTGAACAATGGTAGTATTAACTGGTGTTCTTTGTAGGTGTGTGGATATTGTCCTATCACAGACACCACTGTACCTCAAGAAAGATCTTGAAATGTTCTTTTTGATTATGAGTGTTTCTCCATTTTTCAATCTATCATTTCCAGAATTGTCAGATTCAAAATGAAAATACCAGTCCATTTCAGTGCATTAATGCCTAGAATATTGATGCTTATGTGGTCCATTTCATTTTTGACTATTTACAATTTTCCTAAATGCACATAATCCATGTACTGATTATTAATGTATTTTTTAAAAGCTAATTCTCTTCATTTCTTCATTTGGATTGTGCCCCATCAGCAAATGAAGGTCCTGAAACCTTACTCCTTTCAAGTAATCATGGTCAACTCTACTTTGAGAAGGCAGCTCTTCCCCAGTCATATTTTGAGTACCTTTCATATTGAGTGACTCATTTACTGGCACCATATCTGACAATATTCTTCTACTTATTATTCTTTAATATTCAATATTGTTGTGTTCTCTGATAATGTTCCATTCTTGTTCATAAAGTTTCAGTGACTAAATATTTTAAAGTAACCTGTCTGTCCTTCTTCCTAATCTGTCTTAGTCTGGAAGCTTATCTTGGTCCACCATGTATGACCAAGCTGATATTACTGATGTCATAGCTTCCAGATTCACATCAACATGCAAGCCACCACAGTACAACAAAACTGATGCAATTATGTGTCAATACTGAATTTTTTAGTGCTATCTCATAGTGTTTCACTCTCATTCATAAAGTTTTCAGTGGCTAAATGTTCAGAAGTAGTCTGACTCTTCTATTTCTGAACCTGTCTTAGTCAGGAAGCTCAGCTTAAACTTATCTACCATTGTTGATCCTGTCGGCATTCAAAATATAGGTGGTGGCATAGTTTTCAGCTGTGGTGCTGCGGGGCTATTACACTAGACTGCTAAGTTGGTTTGAACTGCAAATTTGGCAGTTCAAGCTCACCAGCCACTTCTTGAAAACCCTATACAAGGTGGCTATGGGTGGGAACTGACTAGAAGACACTTAACAACAATGTCATAAATAAGTTACCCCAATGCAACAAACTGACAGATGTGTAAAGGAATTACAAATGTGGTTGTTGTTAAATGACATCTAGTCAGTTCCAATTCATAGCCACCATTTCGAAGAAGTGGCTGTTGGGTTGAACCACTGACTTTGTGGGTAGGTATCTATCCAGTGCTTATCATAAAGTTACAAATGAATATTTCTTTCCATGACTTCATTTTAATCTTGAGAAAACATCCTGAAAACTCAAATTAAAGTATAGTCTGCAAAACAATGCATCAGTGATTTCCAAAAATCTCAAAATCATAAATGAAAAGGAAAAAACAAAAACAAAAAAAAAAACTGAAGAACTCACATATTGAAGGAGAACAGAGAGCCAAAACAAGCGACTGAGATTTGGAATTTTGGATGGGATCCTGAATGATACAAAACACTTAGTGAAAGATTACTGATAAAGGTTTGTAGTTTAGTTAATACTATTATGTTGTTGTTATTAAATGCTATCAAGTTGGTTCTGACTCATAGTAACCCTGTATAGGGTTTCTAAGGAGTAGCTGGCAAGCTTGAACCACCACCTTTGCAGATCAAACTGACTTTGCAGTCAAGTGCATTAATCCACAGTGCCATACCAGGACCCATATTAATTTCCTGGTTTTAAGACTTGTCCTATAGTTATATAATATGTTAATATTAGGGACAGCAGGATGGAAGATATATAGGAATTCTATATAATATTGACATTTTTCTACAAGTCTAAAGTTATTTCAAAATAAAAATAAATGTTTACAAATGTACTTTTTCCTAATGTAACACACCCTGTTTTTAACATATTAGACACTGAAATGTTCTAAGTATATTCTACCAGATAAATTGTATTTTTTCCACATTTTTAGAATAAAACTTTATTTACCATCTCTGTTTACATGAAGAATATTATGAAATGGCAAAATGAATACTTCAATGATTATTATATTTATAAAAGAATTACTGCTATAACTTGGAATTTTTTGAAACTATACAACCAAATACATGAAATAATTGATTACTATAGAAACTGATTTGTGACTCTAAACCAAATATAATGTATACAAAGGGTGGAACCAGTGAAAGACAGCTAACTAAATTATTTTTTCTGAGTTCTGAGTGTAGCATGTGATTTGCTTACAAAGAATACAAAACCACTATAGAATATTTAAGAGTAAAAACAGTATCATTATTATATTTATCAGGAATATGTTACAAATTTACATATATATGTGGGAAGTGCAGTGGCTCTACAGGCTAAGCATTGGACTCTGAACCACAAGGAGTCCTGGTGTGGTGGGGGTTAATGTGCTGGACTGCAAAGTTGGTTTAACGTAACTTTAGTAGTTCATGTTCACCAGCTAGTCCTTGATGGCACTTAACAACAACAATGAACCACAAGTTGGCAGGTCAAACTCACCAGCTATCCAGAAGGAAAAAGATAAGACTTTCTATTCCTGCAAAGATTTGTTGTTGTTGTTGTCAAGTGCTGTCAAGTCGGTTCCGACTCATAGTGACCCTGAATAAGGTTTCAGCCTTGGAAATCCTTTACAGGGTCGCTGTTGAGTAGGAACCAACTCATCCACACTCAACAACAACAACATACACACATATATACACACACACACACACATATATAATATATATTTACGTGTTTGTTGTTAAGTGTGGATGAGTTGATTCTTACTCAACAACAACAAACACTAAAATGTACATTTTGTGTATGTGTGTGTGTGTGTGTGCATGTGTGTATGTATGTTGTTGTTAAGTGCCTTAAGTTGGTTCCGACTCATAGTGACCCTGTATAGGGTTTCTGAGGAGCAACTGGTGAATTTCAACTGCCGATATTGCAGTTAAAAATGGCTATTGCTTATCATACAGTACAACAACAAGACTGCGTATATGTGTATATGCTGTTGTTTTTGTTATCGAGTTCATCTGAGTTGTTCCAACTCGTAGTGACACTTTATGGGGTTTCTGAAGATTGGCTGCTGGGTTTGAACCACACATCTTATGGTTCACAGTCTAGTGCTTATGTTACAGTGCCACACCAGTATTCCATATGTATATAGTTTGTTAGAGCCAATGAGTCAGTGTGACTCATAGCAAACCTGTATAGGGTTTCTAAGAAGAGTCTGTTAAGTGAACCGCCAAACTTGTGATTAAAATTGATCTTGCAGTCAAGTATATATGTGTGTGTATATATATATGAAGTACTGGTGTGTCACTGTAGGGTAAACTATGGACCATAAGGTTGGTTTAAACCACAAGCTTGGTGGTTCAAACTCAACAACTCTTCCTCAGAATTCCTGTGCATGGTCACTGAGTTGATAACTGCTCTACAGCATTTCAATATGAATTTTTTTTTTTTTTTTTTCATATGGATCAGGACTTGTGCATCCTCAAGGGGAGGAATGGGATATAATTGTATAAAACAAATCAATTTAATACTGATATTTAGATAATTTTTAGGTAAAATAGATAATTTTTCAGGATTTAAAAGTAAGTAATGTCTTTAATACTTGTGGCACAAAGGCACTCACTCATCTCTGCCAAGAAATTTGGAAGACAACTGACCGACTGATTGGAAGAGATCAATATTTATGCCCATTCCAAAGAGAGGTGACCCAACAGAATGCGGAAATCGTCGGACAATCTGATATTTCAAGCGAGTAAAGTTTTGCTAAAGGTAATACAGAAATGGCTACAATCATATATTGACAGAGAACTTCCAGAGGTTCAAACTGGATTCAGAGGCCGTGGAACGAGAGATATCATTGCTGATATCCGATGGATCTTGGCTGAAGGCAGAGAATATCAGAAGGATGTTTACCTGTGCTTTATTGACTATGCAAAGGCTTTCGATTGTGTGGATCATGACAAGCTATAGACAACATTGAGAAGTATGATTATTCCAGAACACTTAATCGTACTGCTGAGAAATCTGTACCTAGACCAAGAAGCAGTTGTTTGAACACAACATGTGAACACTGAATGTTTTAAAATTGGGAAAGGTGTGAAGCAGGGTTGTATTCTTTCCCCATACTTATTCAAACTGTATGCTGAGCAAATAATACGAGAAGCTGGGTTCTATGAAGAAAAAACGTGGCATCAGGATTGGAGGAAGACTCATTAACAACCTGTGATATGCAGATGATACAACCTTGCTTGCTGAAAGTGAAGAATACTTGAAACATTTACTTATGAAGATCAAAGAGCACAGCCTTCCATATGGATTACATCTCAATGTCAAGAAAACAAAAATCCTCACCACTGGACCAATAAACAACATTCTTATCAATAGAGAAAAGATTGAAGTTGTCAAGGACTTCATTCTTCTTGGATCAACTATCCACACTCATGGAAGCAGCAATTAAGAGATCAGGCAATGTATTGCATTGGGCAAATCTGCTGCACAGGAACTTTTTAAAGTATTGAGAAGCAGAGATGTCAGCTTGAGGACTAAGGTGCGCCTGACCCAGGCCATGGTGTTTTCAATAGCCTCATATGGATGCGAAAGCTGGACAATGAATAAGGAAGATCATAGAAGAATTGATGCCTTTGAGTTGTGGTGTTGGAGGAGAATACTGAAAGTGCCATGGACTGCCAAAAGAACCAATAGATCTGTTTTGGAAGAAGTGCAGCCAGAGTTCTCCTTGGAGGCCAGAATGGCTAAGCTTTGTCTCTCATACTTTGGACATATTGTCCGGAGGAAACAGTCGCTGGAGAAAAATGTCACGCTGGGTAAGGTGGAGGGTCAAAGAAAAAGAGGAAGACCCTAACGAGATGGATTGGCCAGGTGGCATCATTGATGGACTCAGGTGTGGCAGCGGTAGTGAGGTTGGCCCAGGATCGTACATTGTTTCATTCTGCTGTGCATAGGGTCGCTATGAGCCAGTTCTGATTTGATGGCACCTGACAACAACAATGTCTTTACTGGAGTCCTGGTGTGGCATTGTGGACTAATGCGCCAGACTGCAAAGCCATTTGAACTGCAAGGTTAGCGGTTCAAACTCACCAGCTGCTCTTTGGAAAACATATACAGGGTTGCTATGGGCCAGAATCGACTCGACAGCACTTAACAACAACAACAACAATGTCTTTACTAGTGTTATAGTGGCATATATGTGGGAAACAATTCCTCTTTTGCATAAAGGTCTATGAAAGCCCTTTTCAATGAATTTTAATCTTTTGCTTATAAGTGTAACTTGTTTGTTTCCTTAAAGAAATACAGCAATGTAATAGAAAGATGGATTTTGCTGTTGTTAGATGCGATCGAGTTGATACCGACTCATAGTGACCCTATACACAAAAAAAGAAATTCTGCCCTGTCCTGGGCCAACCTCACATTTATTGCCACACTTGAGCACATTGATGTTGACACATTGCCATTCCATCCCGCTGGGGTCTTCCTCTTTTTCTTTACCCCTCCACCTTAACAAACATGATATCCTTCTCCAGCGACTGGTCCCTCCTGATGATGTGTCTGTCCAAAGTATGAGAGATGAAGTTTGGACATCCAGACCTCCAAGGAACACTCTGGCTGCACTTCTTCCAATACAGATCTGTTTGTTCTTTTGGCAGCCCATGGCAATTTCAATACTCCCCTCCAAAACCATAACTTAAATGGATCAATTATTCTACGTTCTTCCTTACTTACTGTCCAGCTTTCGCATGTATATGAGGTTATTGAAAATACCATGGCATAGGTCAGATGCACTTTAGTCCTCAAACTGACATCTTTGCTCTTTAATACTTTAAAAAGGTCTTGAGCAGCAGATTTGCCTAATGCAGCAAGTCATTTGATTTCTTGACTGCTGCTTCCTTGAGGGTTGGTGGTTGATTAAATAAGAATGAAGTCGTTGACAACTTCAATCTTTTCTACATTTATAAGAATGTTGTTTACTGGCCAATGGTGAGGATTTTGTTTTCTTTATGTTGAGATGCAATCCATAAGGAAGGCTGTCTTCTTTGATCTTCAGCAGTGAGTGTTTTAAGTTCTCTTCACTTTCAGCAAGCAAAATTGTATCATCTGCATATCACAGATTGTTAATGAGTCTTCCTCCAATCATGATGCCATGTTTTTCTTCATAGAACCCAGCTTCTCATATGATTTGCTCAGCATACAGTATGAATAAGTATGGTGAAAGAA
>NW_006408661.1:526183-535637 GCF_000296735.1 Chrysochloris asiatica
AATTTGAATTTGCATATCAGTAATTGATGGTCTGTTCCACAGTCTCCCCTGGCCTTGTCTTCATTGATGATATGGAGGTTTTCCATCTTCTGTTTCCACAGAAGTTCTCGCTGCTGCTCGGAGTTCTCGCTGCTTCAAGGAAAATAGAAAATTATAAAAAATGAAATGCAATGCATACACGTTGACATCTTAGGCATTATTTAGCTGAAATGGACTGGTATTGGCCATTTTGAATATGACAACCACATGGTTTATTTAGCTGGGAATGACAAATTCAAAAGGAATGGTGTTGCATTTATCATCAAAAAGTACATATGAAGATCAGTCATGAGGTACAACACTGTAGTAAGATAATATCCATGCACCTACAGAGAAGACCAGTTAATATCACTGTTATTCAAATTTACGCACCAACCACTAAAGCCAGTGTGAACGAAATAGAAGAATTCTACCAACTTCTTCAATGTGAAATTGATAAAAACATGCAATCGAGATGTATTGCTAATTATTGGTCTTTGGAACGCAAAGGTTAGAGACAAAGATGAAGGGTCAGTATTTGGGAAATGTGGCCTTGGTGATAGAAATGATGCTGGAGATTGCATGACAGAATTCTGCAAACAAATGATCTGCTCATTTCAACAGCATAAGTATGGACAATTATATACATGGACCTCACCAGATGGAATACACAGAAATCAAATTTACTACATCTGTGGAAAGAGACAATGGAAAAGCTCCATATCATCAGTCAAAACTAAGTCATAGGCAGATTGTGGAACAGACCATCAATTGCTCATATGCAAATTCAAACTGAAGTAGAAGAAAATCATAACAAGTCCATGAGACCCAAAATATGACCTTTAATTTATCCCACCTGAATTTAGAGATCATCTGAAGAGCAGATTTGATACATTAAACACTAAAGGCTGAAGACCAGAAGAGTTGTGGGATGACATCAAGAACATCATACAAGAAGAAAGCAAAAAGTCATTAAGAAGACAAGAAAGAAGTAAAAGATCAAAATGGATGTCAGAAGAGACTCTGAAACTTGCTCTTCAGCATAAAGATGCTAAAGCAAAAGAAGAAATGAGAAGGTCCAAGAGCTGAAAAGAAAATTTCAAAGGTCAACTCGAGAAGACAAAGTCAAATTATTACAACAAAATGTGCAAAGATCTTGAGTCAGAAAACCAAAAGGTAAGGACATATTCAGCATTTCTCAAGCTGGGGGAATTGAAAAAAAAAATTTAGTGCTCAACTTTTGTTATTGAAGAAAGATTTGTAGTACGCCCAGAATCACAATGTGGGTGTTTGTTTTTCTTTCTTATTATTTATTCTTGGTGACTATTATCATGAATGTGCTCTGGCAGTTTAGTGGCTACAAGTCAGGCTGTTAACCTCAAGTTCATCAGTTTGAAACTACCATCTGTTCTGTTGGAGAAAGATAAGACTTTCTGCTCCTGTAAAGATTTACAGCCTCAGAAACCCTATGCAGGGTTGCTATGAGTCAGTACTGACACCATAGCATACCACCACCACGACCATTTATCATTAGTAACTGTATTATTCCCTAGGTTTCATATGGTGAGATACCACAAATTGGGTAGCTTATAAAACAGAAATATATTGGTTCATAGTTCTGGAATCTAGGGCTCAAAACCATGGTGTGTCAGCATGTTATTGTTTTCCTGAATATCAGAGGGAAATCTATTCCATATTTTCCTCCTTGCTTTTGGTGATAGCAATCCTTGGCTGGTAGATACATTACTCAAAATCTCTGCCTTTATCTTTCTTCACAAGACCATCTTCCCTCGATGTATCTTTTTTGTATCTCTTCTCCACTTTCTTAAAGACATTAAAAAGTCTGAGTAATGTCTTTATAAAAGTGGGTTGCTATTAGTTGGAATCTTATGTAGGTTTGCTGTTAGTTGGAATCGATTCAATGACAGTGGCAAATAAAACATGAGCATTAACTAAATAAACACCATTGATAATAACATCAATAGTTATCACGCACCTGCTTGCCCAAGCTTATCATGATTTTTGAGGAATAAGTAGATAATAATCCTAGTTTCATTCGTCTTGCTTTCAGCAATGCTCATCAGATGGGAAGAATTTGCTGATGTAAACTAGTGCAAGTTGTTAAATTGTGTCTTTAAAACTTATTTTGTATGTTTCATTAAAAAAAAGTTCAGGTACAATTTCACCCTAGGTATGCAATCTATGAGAATGGATTTTACAACAATTTGGAGGGTTTATGATTTCAGGGTTTACAATATGCACATACATATAGCCTAAAAGGAGCTCTGGTAGCGTAGTGGTTACGAATCGGGCTGCGAACCTTAAGGTCTGTGGTTCGAAACTACCAGGCGCTCCGCGGGAGAAAGATGAGGCTTTCTACTCCCGTAAAGATTTACACCCTCGGAAACCCTGTACAGGGTCGCTATGGGTCGGAACCGACTCGATGGCACTTAACAACAACAACAACATAGACCTATAGAGTTTCTCTAGTGTTTATTGAAAACTGACATCACCCATAAGTTGACTCCAGTCAACCCATTTGTTCATAAAGTCCCCTCCTCAAAAAGTGCATAATTACGCATTGATCCCAAACCCACATAGTCACCAGTGTATCTTTGAAAGAGACTCATAGTTTGATGAGATTGATAATAGAAGAAATCATATGCTGTGAAGGATTTGTCTGCTATATTATTATACTAATTGCATGTTTTATGGTTATTTTCATTTTTTTCCCTTCAACCAGAGAACTATTTCTATCATCTTTGTTGTTATTGTGTGCCATAAAGTTCGTTTTGACTCATATCAATCCTATGAAGAGTTTCCTAGAGCAATTGGTGGTTTTGAAATCCTGACCTTGCATTAATCATTCAAGTGCTTATCCTACAACACCACTAATGACACTATTCTAAATTACTATGCAGATATTTTACTTTATAGTTTAAAAACTTTATCCTGACTAATAGCAACCCTATAGGACTTATCCCATAGAGTTTCCAAGGCTGTAAATCTTTATGGAAGAAAATGCCACATCCTTCTTTGTAGAGCAGCTGGTATGTTCAAACCACAACAAAACACTAAACCATTGTGTCAGTTGTTGTTGTTAAGTGCCATTGATTCAGTTCCAACACATAACAACTCTGTATGGCAACCCACCATCCTTGGGATTCAAACCAAGTTTGCAGTCCAGTGCATTAATCCACAGCACCACATCAGGAGTCCACTGTGTCACTTGTTGTTGTTTTTAACTGCCGTGGAGTCAGTTCCGACCCATAGCGACCCTGTATAGAGTTTGTGAGGAGCAGCTGGTGAGCTTGAACTGCCAACCTTGCAGTTCAAATGGCTTTGAAGTCTGGTGCATTAACCCACAGCACCACGCTGTGTCACTGTTGTTGCTATGTGCCGTGGAGTCGGTTCCGACTCATAGCAACCCTATACAGGGTTTCTGAGGCTGTAAATCTTTATGGGAGCAGAAAGTCTCATCTTTCTTCTGTGGAACAGCTGGTAGTTCCGAACTGCTGACCTTGCAGCTCGCAGCCCAATTCGTAACCATTATGCTACCAGAGCTCACTAGAGCTCCCTTAATTATAATTGTTCTTGTTTTTTGGTGTAATCAAGTCTATTTTCACTCATAGCAAGTCTATACAACAGAATGAAACACTGCCCAGTCCTACACTATACTTCCAAACCTTGCTATGTTTGAGCCTACTTTATTAATCAATCTCACTAAGTTTTCATTCTTTTTCACTGACTCTTTATTTTATCAAACGTGATGTACTTTTATAGGGACTTGTTGCTGTTGTTGTTAAGTCAATTCTGACCCATAATGACCCTGTACAGGGTTTCCGAGGAGCAACTGGAGAGTTTGAACCACTGACTTTGTGATTCATACAATCTTTTCAGTCCATTGCATTAACCCATAGTGCCACACCAGGACTCCCTCTCTAGGAAATTGTTGTTGTGGTTGTTAGGTGCCATTGAGTTTGTACCGACTCATGCAACCTTATGCACAGCACAACGAAAACACTGCCCCATCCTGGGCCAACCTCACTACTGTTGCCACACTTGAGTCCATCAGTGCTGCCACTTGGCCAATCCATCTCATTGGGGGATCTTACTCTTTTTCTCTGACCCTCCACCTTACCAAACATGATATCCTTCTCCAGTGCTGGTCCCTCCTGACAATATGTCTGAGAGATGAAGTTTGGCCATGTTGACCTCCAAGGAGCACTCTGGCTGTACTTCTTCCAAAACAGATCTGTTGCCAAAATTGGCAGCCAATGGCACTTTCAATATTCTCCTCCAACACCATAACTCAAAAGTAACAATTCTTCTATGGTCTTCCTTATTCACTGTCCAGCTTTCACATGTATATGAGGTTATTGGAAATACCATGGTTTCGGTCAGGTGCACCTTAGTCCTCAAGCTGACATCTTTGTTCTTTAACACTTTAAAAAGGTCTTGTGCAGCAGATTTTCCTAATGCAATACGTCATTTGATTTCTTGACTGCTGCTTCCATGAGTGTTGATAGTTGATCCAAGAAGAATGAAGTCCTTTGACAACTTCAATCTTTTCTCCACTGGTAAGAACGTTGTTTATTGGTCCAGTGGTTAGGATTTTTGTTTTCTTTACATTGAGATGTAATCCATACCGAAGGCTGTGCTCTAGCTGCTCCTAATGATATGCCTGAAGCATGTATGGCAAACTCTTACCATTTTATTCTTATAAGTGGGATTTTGGCAATACTTCTTCCAAGACATATTTGTTCATTCTTCTGGAAGTCCATGGTATTGAGTCTTCTTCCACAACATCATAATTCAAAGGTATCAACTTTTCTTCCATCTTCCTGATTCATTGTCTAGCTTTTACTTTCATATGAGGCAATTGAAAACACCATGGTTTGAATCAGATCTACCAGATGTCCTCAATGTGACAAAATTTGCTTCTGAACACTCTAAAAACATCTTTTGTAGCAGTTTTTTCTTTCGATAGTATGCCATTTGATTTCTTGATTGCTGCTTCCATGAGATTTGATTTTGGATCCAAGTAAAGTGAAATCATTGACGACTTCAATTTTTTTTTCCATATTCATCATGTTTCTTATTGGTCAAGTTGTATTTTGTTATCCTATAGACTTACAGCCTCGGAAACCCTGTATAGGGTTGCTATGAGTCACAACTGACTCCAGGGCACATAACAACAACAACAACACTGAGGTGTAATTCATATTGAAGACTGTGCTCTTTCATCTTCATTGGAAAGTGTTTCACGTCATCTTAGCTTTCAGTAAACAAGGTTGTGTGATCTACATATCATAAGCTGTTAATGAATCTTACTCAAATCCTTAGCTATCTTTTTATTCATACCACTTTGTCCTAGCAGTTGTGAAGTAGATATCATTGTAGCTTTTATATGCATTTTTCTAAAGGTTTAAGATATTGAGTATATTTTTGCATGTTTATTGTTATAATATAATCTCTATATTATCATTAGAGAAATATCTATTCAAGTCCTTTGCCCATTTTTAAATTAGGTAGTTTGTTCTTTTTATTGTCGAGTTTTAAGATTTATTTATAGATTCTGGGTATAAAACACTTACCTGACATATGGTTGCCAAATATTTTTTCTCATTCTGTAGGTTGTTTTTTCACTTTCTTGAAACACAAAAGATATAATTTTGATGAAATACAGCTTATCTAGTTTTTCTAATGTTTTTGTTGTCAAAAAGTTTCTGGAAACTGGAATAAAAAATAAGAATGGAATTCTCCCACAGACTTTTGAAGCCCTTTATATTTAAGAATTAATTGTATAAATGAAGGCTTTGAAGCTTTATCTTTGTTTTGTTCTAAGAGTTTTATGGCTATAGTACTTATATTTAGGTCATTGAAGCATGGACGGTGAAATTTTACACGTGTTGTCAGGAGGAACCAGTCTTTGCAAAAGGATATCAAAAAAGACCAGTCTCTGGAACGGGGTCATTGAAGAAGAGGAAGACTCCCAAAGAGACCACACCAATGTGTTCAAACATAACAACGATTGTTAAAGTGGCACAGGACCAGGCAGTGTTTCATTCAGAACTGACTTAATTGTACCTAACACACTAACAGATCCATTTTGAATTAAATTTTGTTTATGATATGAGAGAGGGATACAATATTAATGATTGTATATGGAGATCAAGTTGTCCCAGCATCATTTGTTCAAAAGATTATTTTTTTTTTTCCACTGAATAGATTTGACCTTCTTGTCAAAAATTAATTGACCATAGAGATAAGGGGCTTAAAATTTTTCATGGAAAAATACATGAAAAGATAATGAAACTTTTCTATTAACTATTTCAAGCCCCTCAAATATTAATTTATTTATAGGTTTAGAATTATATTCTTTTTTCTTTTATGTTGATCCATATGCTAAAATCATTTTATTTTTATTACTGTAGCTTTGTAATATACTTGGAAGCAGGCAAAATGAGTCCTTGTCATGGATTGATTTGTGTACCCCAAAAATATGTGTAAAGTTGTGGTTGCCATGATTTTCTGGTTTGGCAGTTATGTAATATATCGTATGATAATTACATAAGATCCCACATGAAGTGAATTGATGTGATAAGTATTCAGTTATAAGAGGATTATTCCATTTAAGGCCTGCTCTGATGTAAGGAGAGTTTTCCTAGGCTGTGGCATGCAATACTTTTGTCTTATAAGAGATAAAAGGAGAGAAATGAAAGCAGAGATCAGAGAGACCAGCTCTGGTAGCACAGTGGTTATGAATCAGGCTGCTAACCTCAAGGTCAGCAGTTTGAAACTACTAGCCATTCTGCAGGAGAAAGATGAGGCTTTCTGCTCCCATAAAGATTTACAGCCTTGGAAACCCTGTTCAGGGTCACTATGAGTTGGAACCGACTCCACGGTACTTAACAACAACAACAACAACAGGAAAGGAATACATTCTTTGGATCTGTGTTCCCTTCAACGAGAAACTCATAAATCCAGGGCAAGACTAATGCCAATATACATGGAGATCTCCAAAGAATGTTAAAAGGAGACAACAACATTTCCCTGGAGCCTATAAACAAAGAATGACTTCCCCAATGGCCAAGACTTTGAATTCATACAATTAGCCTCCTGAACTTTGGGGAAATAAGTTTGTACTTATTAAAGCCATCCACTTGTATTTCTGCTAAAGTTATTGTCAAGTGTTGTCAAGTCTATTCTGGCACAGAGCAACCCTGTATAGGGTTGTCAAGGAGCTGTTGGTGGGTTTGAGTCACTGACATCTGGTTAATACTCCAGAGTTTATTCTATAGCACCTCACCAACACTACTGGTTCATTAAGACGATCCTTCTCCTTAGTTCCTTCTTTCCCTAAATTGATTTTGCAATTCCTAAATAATTTCAGGATCAGTTTTTCCATTTTTGTAAAAATGGCTGTTGGAATTTATTAGCAATTACATTGTATCCATAGATTGATTTAGACATAATTTACATATTTGCAATATTAAATCAATGAACCCAGGATATCTTTCCATTTACTTAGATTTTAAAATAACTCTTTCAGCAGTGTTTTATATTCCCAATAAATATTTTTCACATTCATGGCTCAATTTATTCCAAAGTATTTTATTGTTTTAAACAATATGGAAAATTATTCTTTTTCTAAATTGCATTTCAGATTATTTGTTGATGTATAGAGATATAACTGATACTTGTGTGTTGATCTTATACTCTGAAGGTTGGATAAATTTGTTTATTAGTGCTGACAACCTAGTATATAGAAAATCATTGAGATATAATCATGAAGATTTTCTGTATACAAGGGTAAGTACAATTAATTAATATAAAATCATATAAATTGCTATTAAACAAAATAATCCAAATGTGCATCTATTGTTTCTCAATTTATCTTTCATCTAGGTCTGTACACCCCTGAGGTTAGAGTTTCCAGATCTCTAACCATTCTCCAAATAATTCTGTTTTCTTTAATTTGCACTAGGACAAAATGGCAGTTTGGACATCCTCCAGGGACGCAAATCACTCTTTTAAAATAGTTTTTGAGTGTTGGGAACAAAAGAAAGTATGAACAGCAAGATCAGAGTTTTAAATTGGATGGAGTAAGGTTTTCCTAAGACAGTTTTTGCTACTCTCAAAGAATGAAGTATGTGAACTGTCATGGTGAAAAGCTAAAATCCTTGGTCTTTTTCTAATCAATGAAGTTTCACAATCACATAATGCTTCCTCATAATAAGCCCCCATGATTGTCTTATTCCTTCGAGAAAAATCTCTGAAGATTAGCCCTTTGACATCCATAAAAATAGTCACCAAAACCTTCTGAGGTGACCTCACTGCTTTGAATTGAATTGGTCCAACAGACCCTGCCAGAAGCCAATATGTTTGAAGACACTCTAATGAGGTTACAAACTAATTACTGAGAGCCATCCATTGAATGAACACACATGTTCAGATATTTTTGTTTAGAATAAACCTGTGTATGTTACAATACTTTTTTTTTTTTACTTACACTAGTATGGTTTCATGAAGTCCTGGTGTGGCACTGTGGGCTAATGCATCAGACTGCAAAGTTGTTTGAAGTGCAAGGTCAGTGGTTCAAGCTCACCATCTGCTCCTTGGAAAGCCTATACAGGGTCACTATGGGTTGAAATCTACTCTACGGAACTTCACAACAACAACAAAGTATGGTTTCATGGTGAATATAAATAGTTTTACTTTTTATTTTCTCATTTGTCTTCCTTTTTCTTACCACATTAGTCTGGCTAACACTTCTAGTACAATGAGAAATTATTGTTCTGGTTAAGTATAGTGGAGTTGGTTCCGACTCATAGTGACCCTACACAGCGATTCCAAGGCAGCAAGTCTTTACAGGAGCAGAAAGCCTCATCTTTCTCCCATGGAACAACTGGTAGTTTTGAACTGCCAACCTTGAGGTTAGCAGCCTGATTCATAACCACTACATTACCAGAGCTCCTTACACAATGTATGTAATATTAATGATATTTTGAAATGATTTCCCTATTCCATTTGATTACCTTTGTTTGGAATGGACACAAATATGGATCTCATCCAATCAGCTGGCCAGGTAGCTGTCTTCCAATTTTCTTGTCATATTTTAGTGAACTCCTCTAGTGCTGCATCAGACTTTTGAAAGATTACAGTTTGTCTTCAATCAATTCCCAAAGCCTTGTTTTCCTCCATTGTCTTCAATACAGTTTGGACTTCTTTCTTTTATATGTACACACACACACACACACACACACACACACACATATATACATTTACATAAATTATCTATGTATATACATTTACATAAATTATCTATGTATATACATATATATAGGATTCCTATGTGGGATAAAACACTGGGCTACAAGGTCAATTTGAACCACAAGGTCAGAAGTTCAAACTCACCAGCCACTCCTTGGAA
>NW_006408661.1:536183-537782 GCF_000296735.1 Chrysochloris asiatica
TTCTGGTTTACATTGAGTCGCTGTGAATCAGAATCAACTTGATGGCACCTAACACTACCAATATATATGAGAATATATATATATATGGGCTTCAAAACGTTGGTGGAAAAAGTCCATTATCTTTAAATTCCATTTTTCCATGAACTTTTTAAAGCCTCTTGCTCTACATTTACATATGCCCACATACACATACAAATGTTTGTTTTGGTTTGTTTCAAAAGCAATTTTCATACTGTAAAAGACAAGAATCACTCGGAAATTTTATATAAATATTTAAATTACGAGGCTTCTCCTTTAGAAATTTTTATTTTCTTGGTCTTGGATGGTGCCTAGGACTCTGCATTTAATAAGCTTCTCTGTTATTCCACTCCAAATGATTTTCTATTCACATGAGGAATACTGACTTCCAGAGCTAATATTAAAGATGATTCTAGTTTGCAGAGTTAATCAGTTTTCTAACTACTCAACAAATGTTTCTAGAACTGGTGGGCCACACCACAATAAAGTGTTTAAGATATAAGTATTTGATTCTGGCAATTTGGAAGCCAGGTTTATTCCTGAAGGGCATTATTAGCTTGTTATGAACCCAACTATCATCCCTGCTTTCTTTTTATTGACTATTGTTTGACCTACTCTGAAATAGCTAGTGTTTGGGTCTTTTGAGGCCGCAGGCTATTACATATTTAGTACTTCCTTCTCCTACTGTAAACCACACAACTTGGTTTAACTATATAAAAAGCACTTACACAGTGACATTTCTCTGTCTAGTTGTTTATTTAGCTGCATATCAGTTCACTGTTGCTTGCTGAATTCTTTTTGCATGGAAGAAATGTTATCTGCTCTTAGTCTAATAGCCTTCAACCAAATTTATCAAAATTATCAAGCTGACGTTATTCAGTGAACAATTTTCTTTATTACCTGCAACCATTTGCATTTTTATTCCATCAATTCCTGGTGCTTGTTCTTTGCCAATTCCTTCACTGCACCTTGGACTTCCTCCTTCAGTATCAAAGAGCACAGCCTTTGGTATGGATTGTGCCTCAATGTAAAGAAAACAAAAATCCTCACCACTGGAACAATAAACAACATTCTTATTAACGGAGAAAAGATTGAAGTTGGCCCAGGATTGGGTAGTGTTTCTTTCTGCTGTGCATAAGGTCGCTATGAGTCGGTATGGACTCGATGGCATTTAACAACAAGAAGAAGATTTGCATTTAAAGGATTTTCTCCTTTTACTTATTTTTCTGGGAGTTTATAAAAGTATTATAATTCATAATAACAATAAATTCTACTGTTTTTAAGTGCTGTCAAGTTGGTTCTGACTCATAGTGACCCTGTATAAGATTTCTGAGGTTTTAAATCTTTACTGGAACAGAAAGATTTATTTTTCTCCTGTACAGCATGGTCTCGTGGTTCACAGTCTGGTGCTCATCATATGGAGCCACTGTTCTGTCAATAATAAGAAGGTATTTTATATAATGCCATAAATATCTGAAAGGTCTACAGGATTCACTATTCCTTCCAATCCAGCATGTACTGTTGTGTGTTTGTGTTTATACGTATATACATTTTCTTTCTTTTTCAATTCTTGAAAGAAAA
>NW_006408661.1:538822-540359 GCF_000296735.1 Chrysochloris asiatica
ACTGTCACTTTAAATTTCGTGGAGATCTGTGCGCATGCGTAGTAGAACCCTCCAGGGGTGGGGGTAGGGTATCCTTCTACAAATTACCCTAGCTGTAAGCCTTCCAATCTGCTATTGAGTTGGTTCTAATTCATACCAGCTCTGTATAGGGTTTCAGAAAGCTGCAGGTGGGTTTGAACTGTTGATATTGCAATTAGTGCTTCAGTACTTAACTTACAATACCACACCAATTCTTAGTGAGAGAGAAGTTGTTTTTGCTAACTAAGTACCTTCAAATTAGCACTATATAATTTGAGATCATTTAAGTCAGTGGTGACATTTGGCCTACATCAACCATACATCATGATGACATAATTGTCATTTCAAATACTTTGTTCCCTTTATCTCATCATAATGAGTCATGAACTTTGGCCCAAGTCTATGTTAATTGTTGCAAAGTTTCAACAATTTTTGTTATTCTACCTTTTAAATCTCTTTATCTTTTTTAAGTCTTCTGTTCTTTTTTCTTTCCTTTTTAAAAATTGTAGTATGGATGGAAGTTTATAGAGCAAGATAGTTTTCCATTCCACAATTTATAAACATTTTGTTTTACCATATGAGTTGCAATCCCCTCAAGGTAATAGCATTCTTTTTGCTTCTTTCGTGGGCTTCCTGTTTCCCCTTGTCCTTCTTTTCTGTCCCTCCCTGCACTCTAAACTAAGTTATTGGATAAATGATACCTTTGGATCTTATATGGTTGATTGTACTCAGAAGTATACCATTTCTGACTGGTATTATAGTTCACTTTAAAGGCCTGTCTATTGTTTGGCTGAAAGATGATAACCAGGGGTAGACTAAGGTCCAACATTGAAGTGTGGCTAACAGCCATAACCTGAGGGGTTCCACCAGTCTCTATCAGCTCAGTAACTCTGGTCATTTTTTTAATGATTTTGAATTTGGTTGCACTTTTTTCAAGCACTCTGCCCATGACCTTCTACTGCAATTCTGATTATAACAGCCAATATTGGTAGTTAGGCACCACATAGTGATTCTTGTCTCATTGTTATGAGGTACACAAGGTCTGTTAGTACTTTGGACCAGTTTATTCATGGGTCTTTTATTTTCTTCAATCTTCTTTACTATGGCTGGGGAAAGGCCAATCATTGCACCTTACATGACAGTTTACAAGACTCAGTAAAATAAGATGTGGAATATTCTCTTTGTTTGTTGTTGTTGTTAGGTGCCATCCAGTAGGTACCAATCTATAGTGTCCTTACCCAAAACAGAACAAAGCACTGCCCACTCCTGGGCCATCCTCACTATTGTTGACATTGCTTGAACTCATTGATGCTGCCACTTTGCCAATCCATCTCACTGGGGGTCTTCTTCTTTTTCTCTGACCCTCCACCTTACCAAACATGATATCCTTCTCAAGCAACTGGTCAATCTTGAAAATATATTCAAAGTATGAGAAGCGAAGTTTGGACATCCTGGCCTCCAAGGAGCACACTGGCTGCACTTTTTCCAACACAGATATGTTGGTTCTTTTGGCAGCCCA
>NW_006408661.1:540800-547406 GCF_000296735.1 Chrysochloris asiatica
ATCATCTGCATATCACAGGTTGTTAATGAGTCTTTCTCCAATCCTGATGCCAGGCTTTTCTTCATATAATTCAGGTTCTTGGATTACTTGCTCAGCATACAGTTTGAATAAGTATTGGTGTTGTTGTTGTTGTTATGTGCCATGGAGTTGGTTCCGACTCATAGCCACCCTGTACAGCGTTTCCAAGGCTGTAAATCTTTACAGGAGTAGAAAGCCTCAGCTTTCTCCCATGGAACAGCTGGTAGTTTAGAACTGCTGACTTTATGGTTTGCAGCCCAATTCCTAACCACTACACTACCAGAGCTCCTTTTGAATAAGTATAGGGAAAGAACAAAACCCTGTCACACACTGTAGACTATGATATTTGTAGACTTTGTAGACAATGTTATTTTACCTTCATTTGCTGATGGGGCACAATTCAAAATGAGGAGAAACAGCTGTAAACATCCATTAATAATCAGAATATAGAATGTACAAAGTATGAATTTAGGAAAATTAAAAATTGTCAAAAATGAAATGGAACACATAAGCATTGATTATCTGAGGCATTAGTGAGCTGAAATGGACTGGTATTGGCCATTTTGAATCTGATTACCACATGGTTTACTATGCAGGAAATGACAAATTGAAGAGGAATGATTTTGCATTCATTGTCAAAAACAACATGTCCACATCAGTCATGAGGTACAATGCTGTCTGTGATAGGCTAATATCCATGTACCTACAGGGAAGACCAGTTAATACCACTATTATTCAAATTCTCACACAAACCACAAAAGCCAGTGTGGATAAAATAGAAGAATTCTACCTATTTCTACAATCTGAAACTGATCAAATATACAATTAAGATGTATTGATCAGTACTGGTGATTGGAATGCACAGATTGGGAGCAAAGAGGAAGGATTGGTAGTTGGAAAACATGGCCTTGGTGATAGAAATGATGCTGGAGATTGCATGATAGAATTCAACAAAATCAATGATTTGTTCATTTCAAATACCTTCTATACATAGCATAAGAGATACACATGGACCTCGCCAGATAGAATAAAGAGAAATAAATTGACTACATTTGTGGAAAGAGAAGGTGAAAAAACTCCATATCTTCAGTAAAAACAAGACAAGGGGAAGATTGTAGAACAGACCATCAATTGCTCGTATGCAAATTCAAACTGAAGCTGAAGAAAATGAAAGCAAGTCCAAGAGAGCCAAAATGTGACTTAGAATATATTTCACCTGAATTTAGAGATCATCTGAAGAACAGATATGATACATTGAACACTAAATACCGAAGACAAGAACAGTTGTGGGATGACATCAAGAACATTATAAAGGAAGAAAGCAAAATCATTAAGAAGACAAGAAAGAAGGTAAAGGTCAAAATGTATGTCAGAAGAGACACTGAAACTTGCTCTCCAGTGTAGAGATGGAAGAAATGAAGAGGTACAAGAGCTGAACAGAAAATTTCAAAGATCAGCTCAAGAAGATAAAGCCAAATATTACAACAAAATGTACAAATATCTAGAATCAGAAAACCAAAAAAGAAGAACATGGTCAGCATTTCTCAAGCTGGCGAAACTGGAGAAAAAAATCAAGACTTAACTTTCAGGATTGAAGGATTCTTTGGCGAAATTATTGAATGATGCAGACAGCATCAAAAAAGATGGAAGGATTAGAGAGTCACTATACAAAAAAGAAATGGTTGATGTTCAACCATTTCAAGAGGTAGCATATGATAAAGAGCCAATGATACTGAAGGAGGAAGTCCAAGGTGTATTGAAAGAATTGACAAAGTACAAGGCACCAAGAATTGATGGAATAAAAATTGAAATATTTCAAGATAGTGAGGTGGCACACTCTATGCCAAGAATTTTGGAAGACACTCACTCATCTATGCCAAGAAATTTGGAAGACAACTATCTGGCCAACTGATTGGAAGAGATCCATATTTGTGCCAATTCCAAAGAGACGTGGAAGAGATCATCAATTGTTCATTTGCAAATTTAATCTGAAACTGAAGTAAATGCCTACCAAAGCAATGCGGAAATCATCTGACAATATCTTTGATATTCCATGTGAGTAAAGTTTTACTAAAGGTAATACAGAAATGGCTGCAAGCATACACTGACAGAGAACGTCCAGAGGTTCCAGCTGGATTCGGTAGAGGACATGGAACAAGGGATATCATTGTTGATGTCCAATGGATCTTGGCTGAAAGCAGAGAATATCAGAAAGTTGTTTACCTGTGCTTTATTCACTACACAAAGGCTTTTGATGGTGTGGATCATGACAAGCTTTGGACAACATTGCAAAGTATGAGTATTCTGGAACACTTAATTGTGCTCATGAGGAATCTGTACATGGACCAAGAGGCAGTGTTCAAACAGAGCATGGGAACACGGAATGTTTTAAAATTGGGAAAGGTGTGTGACAAGGTTGTGTTCTTTCACCATACTTATTCAACCTGTATGCTGAGCAAATCATATGAGAAGCTGGGTTCTATGAAGAAAAATGTGACATCAGGATTGGAGGAAGACTCATTAACAACCTGTGATATGCAGATGATACAGTCTTGCTTGCTGAAAGTGAAGAGGACTTAAAACATTTACTGATGAAGATCAAAGAGCACAGCCTTCGGTATGAATTGCAACTGAATGTAAAAAAAACAAAAATCCTGACCACTGGACGAATTGTCAAGGACCTCATTCTTTTTGGATCAATTATCAAGGACTTCATTCTTTTTGACGAATTGTCAAGGACTTCATTCTTTTTGGATCAATTATTGAAGTTGTCAAGGACTTCATTCTTTTTGGATCAATTATCAACACTCATGGAAGCAGCAGTCAAGAAATCAAATGACGTATTGCATTAGGAAAATCTTCTGCACAAGACCTTTTTAAAGTGTTGAAGAGCAAAGATGTCAGTTTAAGACTAAGGTGTGTCTAACCCAAGCCATGATATTTTCAATAACCTCATATGCACTCAAAAGCTGGATAGTGAATCAGGAAGACTGTAGAAGAATTGATGCATTTGAGTTACAGTGTTGGGAGAGAATATTGAAAGTGCCATGGGCTGCCAAAAGAACCAACATATCTGTGTTGGAAGAAGTGTAGCCAGAGTGTTCCTTAGAGGCCAGGATGACCAAACTTCTTCTGTCATACTTCAACCATATTGTCAGGAGGGACCAGTCACTGGAGAAGCATATCATGTTTTGTAGGGTGGAGGGTCAGAGAATAAGAGGAAGACCCCCTGTGAGATGGATTGACAAAGTGGCATCATCAATGGGCTCAAGTGTGGCAACAATAGTGAGGTTGGCACTGGATCAGGCAATGTTTTGATCTGCTGCATATGGTCACTATGAGTCAGTACTGACTGGATGGTACCTAAAAACAACAACAAACTGTTATGCCCGTTGAGTTTGATATCACCAGAGTTTATGGTCCTAATTCCCCTAACCCAGTGACTCTAAAAATTGTTTTGTATACCTATTATATTTTTATAATTTTGCTCCTTGTATACTCTTAGAGGACTCCTGAAACAGTTCTATAGGATCAGCACTGAAATTTGAATCACAAGGTTAGCAATTCAATCCCACTAACTACTCCTCAGAAACCCTATACCGGGTCATTATGACACTTAACAGTAATAACAGCAATGCTCTACCATAACTATGGATATATTTGCAGCACACACAGTAAGTCTAGAATGCCCTTTGTCAAACCTATGTATACTCGTGAGTATAATTCCTCCCATTCACCTATCCACACCTGTTCAGTTTTCATGTCTATCTGTGTATTCACTTGTAGATTATTGTTGGCTATTCCTGTTATTATGGAATCCTGTATTAGTTATATGTAAAACTGTTCACCTCCCAGTGTCTTATACATGGACACATATGTATATATATACATATATATTATTGTTTAGATTTATATATATTATTGTTTTTGTTAAGTGCCATCAAGTGTGTTCTGACCCATAGCGACCTTATGTAGGGCTTCTGAGGAGTAGTTGTTGGGTTTGAACCACCGAACTTTCCATCCAAACTATCCTTGCAGTCCAGTGCTTATCTCACAGTGCCACAGCAGGGCTTCTATAGATGTGAGTGTGCATGTGTATGTTTTCAGTGTTTCCTTTGCCTGGCTTTACTTTTTCATGATTATGCCTGTTTATTTCTATCTATCTATCTATCTATCTATCTATCTATCTATCTATCTATCTATCTATCTATCTATCTATCTATCTATCTATACTTTTTCATGATTATGCCTGTTTATTTCTTTCTATCTATCTATCTATCTATCTATCTATCTATCTATCTATCTATCTATCTATCTATCTATCTTCCGTGGTCTGGAATAGTTTGCATAGAACTACTATCAACTCTTCTCTTAATGTTTTTAAAATTCTGAGCCAAGAAATGCTATTCTTGGAAGCATTCTATGGCCTGTTCAGTTTATTCTTTGGGTATAAGTATGTTTATATTCTCTCCCTCACTCTGTGTTAGTTTATGTTGGTAGTGTGTTTCTAGAAATTTGTCCATCTGTTTCAGGTTTTCAAATTTATTGGAGTATAATTAATCAAGTAGCTCTGGTAATATAGTAGGTTATGAGTTGAGCTAATAGCTTCAGTGTCAACAGAATGAATCATGAGCCACTCTGTGAGAGAAAGATGAAGATTTATACTCCCTTAAAGATTTACAGCCTCAGAAACCCTATACAGTGTAGTGTGAGTCTGAAGAGACTAGACAGCACACACCCACCATCACCACCATAGTTCTTCATAGTATTCTGTTATTATCCTTTTATTTTCTGTTGATTCTCTTGTAACATGACCAATTTCATTTTTTATTCATGTTATCTGCATCTTCTTCTTTTCCTTTGTTAAATTTGCCAGTGTTTTAAAAATTTTATTAATCCTTTCAAAGAGTCAGCTTCATATTGTTTATTGTTTCTATTATTTTTTTGTCTACCTTGGTTGATTATGTTAATGGTTGTGTGCCATGGAGTTGGTTCTGACTCATAGTGACCCTTTGTAGGGTTTCCAAAGCTGTAAATCTTTACAGGAGCAGAAAGCCCCATATTTCTCCTGTGGAACAACTGGTAGTTTCAAACTGCTGACCTTGAGGTTAGCAGCCCGATTCACAACCACTAAGCTTGTTTTACATTATTATTGTTCAAATCTTTATTATACCTTTTCTTCTGAAGAATATATACTTTTTGGCTGTTGTTTGTCTAGTTTTTGGAATTGTTGAATTGAAGTATTGCTTTTGATTCTTCTTTACTGATATTTGTGTTTATTGCTATAAATTGCCTTCCAAATACTTCTTAGCTTTTGGAATGTTGTGGCTTCATTCCCTTTTGATTCTAGGATTATTTTTTTCATTTCATTTTTTATTAATTCTTTTGCCCACTAGTTTTTAAGCAGGTTGTTTTTCAGTTTCCATATCTTTAATATTTCCCTTGTACTTCCTTTATTGATCTTTGACTTTTTTAGCCATATAATGCAAAAAAGAACACTTTGTACTATTCTGAAGTTTTGAAATTATTGAGACTTGCTTTGTGGCCTCATATATGGTTTGTTCTGGACAAAGAATATGTAGAAGGCTTTTATTGGGCCCTGGAAAATAATATGTGGAAGGCTTTTATTGAGTGAACCAAGTCATGTATGTCTATGAGGTCAAATTAGTTGATTATGCTGTTTAGGTCTTTAGTATCTTTATAAATTTGTTTTTAGTTGAATGTCCATCAAAAGTGGTTTATTAGCAATGGAGCAGCTGGGGACTTTAGATCCAGAGAGGTAGAGCCACTGTGTGCTGAAGACTGGGGAGCGGGGTAGGATTGTGTAGGGAGCAGGCTTGCAGGGTAAACTGTTTGGTCGGTTGATGATACATGGAAGGGATTGTAACCATGACAATGATACGATGTATGATAGAATGAATGTAAAACTAATGTTCTCCCATGTAAACTATCACATAATTCACAATAAAACACTTTTAAAAAATTGGTTTATTAAAATCTTCTACTAAGGAGCTCTGGTAACATAGTGGTTACGAATTGGGCTGCGAACTTCAAGGTCAGCAGTTCAGAACTACAAGCTGTTCCGGGGTGGGGGCTGGGGGAGATAAGGCTTCTGTTCCTGTAAAAATTTATAGCCTTGGAAACCCTGGTACAGCGTCGCTATGAGTCAGAATTGACTCCACGGCACATAACCACTACCACCACCACTAGTCCTAGTGTGGTGCTGTGGGTTAATGTACTAGACTACAAAGTCTTTTGATCTGCAAGGTTGATGGTTCAAGGTCATCAACCACTCATCAGGAACCCTATACAAGGTCGTTATGAGTCAGAACTGACTCTATAACACTTAGCAACAACAAGCAAACTATTATTTTGAAACGAAATCTATCCATTATTGTCTTAAAGAGTTGCGTAGTTTGGCTTGTTCATTTTATAGCAACTATTTGATTGTTTATTTTATAGCAACAATAGACAAGGAAGCTCTGGTAGAGTAGTGGTTACGAATCGGGCTGTGAACCTTAAGGTCAGCGGTTCGAAACTACCAGCTGCTCTGCAGGAGAAAGATGAGGCTTTCTACTCCCGTAAAGA
>NW_006408661.1:547836-550617 GCF_000296735.1 Chrysochloris asiatica
AACAACAATACTATTATTGTAGCATTGTCTATTTCTCTTTTCAATTCTGTTAATGTTTGATTCATGTATTTGGAAGCACTGTCATTGGATTTGCAGATATTTATAATGGTAATGTCCTTCATTCATTATATAATACTGCTGTATGCTGGGTTTTGTGTAAAACTTTATTGCATCAGAAATTATTATTATTACTCCCTTTCTTTTTGGCTGCGATTTGCTTGTTAAATGTTTTTCCACTTTTTGAAATTTAGTCTGTTTTTTATCTTTGTATCTAAGGTATGTCTCTTATAGGCAGCATGTTGATGGATCATATTTTTTTATCCATTCTGCAACTCTTTCTCTTAAGTGACATATTTAATCCATTTATATTCAGTGTAATAATTGATAGGGGTGAATTTCTGCTGATATTTGTTGTGGTGTTTTGTTTTATGGTGCTGCTGATTTTTTTATTTTTGCATATTTTGTCTCTGCTGAATTAATTTTGTTTATGAATTCACTTTTCATTTCATTTATTACTATTGATTTTGTGTTAATAGGCCTTTACAATTTTCTTTTTTTGTGTGTGTATGCCTACTGGGCAAACTTCATCTGTCACACATTGGACATATTGTCATGAGGGATCAGTCAGTGGAGAAGGATATCATGTTTGGTAGTGTGGAGGATCAGAGAAAAAGAGGAAGACCCCCAAGGAGATGGATTAGCCAGGTGGAAGCATAAATGGACTCAAGTGTGGCAACAATAGTGAGGTTGGCCCAGGATCAGGCAGTGTTTCGTTCTGCTGTGCATAGGATAGCTATGAGGTGGTACCGACTAGATGGCACCTAACAACAATTGAGGGAGCGGAGTAGAAGAGGTAATTTGGGTAGACCACTGGGTAGGAGAGAGGTAGCAGGGGAGTCATCCCAGACTGATAGTTGGGTAGGGGTCAGTTGGACACACTGCTGGTCACCAGGAGGGTATACGGAATATGTGAGAGAACTCACTTCTTTGATCATCATTCAAGAGCATGGGTGCTATCCGCTAGTTATATGATACCTGTCCAGTTTCAACAAAATGGGGAGATTCTCTCAGAGTCCACTGTCACAGGTCTTCCTCTCTATATGGGTCCTTTACCAATATGACCAGAGACTCCTACTCATGATTGGTTCTATTCCTATTTATAGTTCCTTCCCTGCTTTGTGGTTACCTGAGTCTCTGGAGTTCTTGCCACTTTCATGAAATTTCCTTCTTCATATCTTGCTGTTGATCTGTTCACCTTATTTCACTCAAAATCTGTCCACTGTGTCTTTGTTCTATTCGTGATTCCATGCAGTTGCTTTCCTATGCTCCTCATCCAGGAATGTTGCATGCAATGTTCCAAAATGGCAATGCTGTGCTGCACCAGCTGTCAGGACACCTACATTTCATATCTTGTCTTCTTTGTTTGTTTGTTTAGTTTTCCCTTCCAAATGGTGAGTGATCTAGTTCTTAATCCTTCCATTTAAATTTCAGGATTCCACAATTATCATCTGTATCTCTTTTACTTGGTTTAGTGGGTCTTTGTTGTAGGGGGATAGCATGAATGATCTAATTAGGTCACCATCTTAAGGCCATTTAAATGTCTCCTAAACTCATTCTTTATCTGCTTCAATTGCCATTGACTTATTTTTTTATTTATTTGCATTTTATTATAAATTGAGTGAGATTTTACACACAGATTCTTCAGTTTTACATTCAACAAGTCATATACTTTGTTTCCTCTCAATGACAGCAATTCCCTCCATGCAACTACAGTTTTCCCACTTTATACCTGTGTTTTCAATTTCCATTTTACCCACCTTCCCATCTCTTCTCAACTTTATCCTTGGGTAAATATTGCCCTTTTGATTTTTAATGATTATGATTCCATCATAAGCATAGCTTCCTAATATTTTTGACCCCCTATATAATTATCTAGTTCTTGGCTGGAAATTGTGCCACAAGGGTGTGTTCTTTTACAGACCTAAAGGGTGATGATGGGCTATACAGACTTGGGATCCTCCAGTTTATTTATGACTGGTATGCCCAATTTTTTGTTGTTGTCATTATTTTTGAGTTTTGTTCTATACTTTCTACCACCCTATTTAGAATCTTCTAATGTGATCCCTCTCAGAGCAGTTCGTTGTGGTAACTGGGTACCATCAGACTCTTCTGTCTTCAGAATCATCGAGACTGATGTTCACATGTTTCATTGCACTAATTCCAAGAACCTTAAATCATCTTCACTTTTCTTTATTGCCCACATGGAAAGACCAATTTAAGATCTCAGATGATACTCGCCAAAGTAGGATTTAGAACACTGTTTGTGGACTGTGTTATGCCACTGTATGTTCCATCACATTCATAGGTGTATTTGCAGCATAGGTAAACACCATGTACAAATATTCTGTTTCAAATCTTTGTATATTCATGGATATACTCCCACTCTTCTTTCCATACCTGTTCAGCATGTGTATCTCTTCATGATCTACCCACAAAACACGGCTGTTCTAAGGTTATATATAATATATATAACATTATTTACCTTTTTCCCTTTTAGGCTTGCATACATTCCTGTGTTTTCACCTGTCTTCACATTCTTCTGTCAACCTCCTTCTTCTTGTATATTGCTCTTGCCATCACCTAAGTTAACATGTGTCTATATTCTCTAGTCATTGAATTATTCTCCTTTCCCTCCCACCCTTGATAACTATTAAAGAATGTTTCTTTTAGGATGGAAATGTTTTCTTGAGTTTTTACAATAGTAATCTCATATAATATTTG
>NW_006408661.1:551877-573553 GCF_000296735.1 Chrysochloris asiatica
TTTTGATGCACATAAGTGTCTGATTTTTAGGAAGGCTCAGTCATCTGTTTTGTCTTATAGAGTCAGCAGCCATTTCTATTCATCTCACATGCCATTCTGTGATCTTGAAGCATCTCAAGGTGGTGCCCTTCTGTGTGTTATTCTGTGTTCCTCTTTCTGGATATTTTCTCCCTCTCTTCATATTACCATGGGGTTGCTCTCCTTCATAAAAGCCATCTATCTGATAGTATGTTGGAATGGCATAGGGGGTGTTCCTTAGGAAATAAACCAGCATCTTCCTCTTCTTTGGAAGGAACCAACTTGGTGATTATTCCTGCCATTGAGTTCCTCCAATTCATAGATAGTATATACATGGTTTTCAAGACTATAAATCTTTACAGGAGTTGGCAACTCAGTCCTTCTGAGTGACTGGGGGTTTTACTCTTTTGGTTTTGAATGACTGACGATTCCATGGTAAACATACTTTCCTAGTGTTATTGTTCCCCTGTGTACCTATCTACTGCTTGGATGGACACTGAGTCAAAAGAGTAAGTTCCTTTCTAGACCTGAGGGTAGTGGAAAGTCACAGTCTTGGGTTCCTCGTCTCTTTCTGACCAGTAGGCCCAGTATATTTTTCATACTTTAAATTTTCATTCTGTATTGTCTCCCACTCTGTCCAGGAATTTCTAATGTGATCTATTTCAGAGCTGTTGGTAGTAGTAGCCAATCATCATTAGTTCTTCTGGTCCCAGAGTCATGAGGCTCTGCATTTTTGAAGATCACTCAAGTGCAGCAGATGAAATTATGCTCTTTCATTTTCTTCAAAATTCCATAACTCCAGATTGACTGTAAGATAAGCCCGAATTTCAAGTCTAGCACTAAATTGTGTCTGGCTTTCTGATACAACTGCACCTTACCCACCCAGTTTATATTCTACCATCTCCACACCTTAAACATGCCAACTAGACTAACCTACTTGTAGGTACCTAACAACTGTGCTTTTAATCTCTTTGCCTTTGTGCATGCTCTTCCCTGGAACTGGAATGAATTCCCTAGCTGGTTCACCTTGAAGTTCTCAAACACGATTAAAGAAAGTCAAAGTGTGAACTCTTCTTAAAGGAGTTGTGTCTCGGACTGGGTTCTCTGTTGTTGTTGTCAGGTGCCATCGTGTCGGAACTGACCCATAGCTACCCCATGCACAGCAGAACGAAAAAATGTCCGATCCTGGGCCAACTTCACTACCACTGCCACGCTTGAGTCCATCAATGATGCCACCTGGCTGATCCGTCTCGAAAGGAGCAGAATCCAGTGATATACACATATATACATTGTTGCTGTTGTTTGGTGCTGTTAATTTGTTCTGATACATAGTGACCCTATGTAAAACAGAATGAAATACTGACTGGTTCTATACCATTATTACAATCATTGCTATGTTCTAGCCCATTGTTGCATCCACTGTGTGAATTCATCTCCTTGAGCATCTCCTTTATTTTCTGAACCGCCACTTTATGAAGCATGATATCCTCCAGAGACTGGTCCCTTCTGATAACATATTCAAAGTAAATGAGATGAAGTCTCATTATCCTCACTTATAAGGAGTCTTCTGGGTGTACTTCTTCCAACATGGAATTGTTCATTCTTCTGAGAGTCCATGATATATATTAAATATTCTTCATCAATACCATAATTCAAAGGCATCTATTCTTTTTCAGTCTTCCTTATTCACTGTCTAACATTCTCATGAATATGAGGTGATGGAAAATATCATGCCCGGAGTCAGGCTAATCTTAGTACTTAACATCTCTGTTTGTTTTTTTTGTTGTTGTTTGTTTTTGTTTTTAACACTTTAAAGAGATTGTTTGCAGAAGTTTTGCCCAATGCAATGCATTGTTTGATTTCTTGACTGCATGTTCGTTGATGTTGACTGTAAATCCAAGTAAAATGAGATGATTGATAATTTCATTGATGATTTAATTATAATATTGAATTTTTATCCAGTTGTGAGGGATTAGGGAAATAAGTAATAGCCATTGAATTCTTTATAATCCATTTATGTAGTTACTTCAAGAAATGGCCTACACAATTATGAGGGCTTGCAAATCCCAAATATGTAGTTCAGTTGGTAGGTTGAAAATCTCTACTTGTTCATGGGATTGTGAAGATTGGCAAATTCTAAATCTGCAGATCAGACAGCAGAGCAGAGTCATCAGCAGACTTATATTCTAGCAACTAAAGGTCAAACAATGAGAAGTTGCAAGGTTGAAATAGAATAAGATGTGACAGGACATCAATTTATTTTCTGAGGCAGGTTACACCCCCAAGAAAACTTCTCTTTCAATTAATTGGCTATCACATCAAATCACATCATAGGCTATGATTATTTGTTTCTTTTTGGAAGTACAATACATCAAGTCTAGTATCTGCAAAACATTGAGAATGATAGTTTTGTCAAGTTGACCCATGGCATTAAGTTTCACAAATGTAGTGTTGTGAATTACTTCATATGGCTCCTCTATCCATAGTCTTTATAACTCCCATCAAACAATGTTTTAGCAGTGATGGGTCTCAGTATACGAAGAAGGGCGAAGAAGCTGAGAGGATTTTATATTGCAGTTATGAGTGGTTAACAGAATTAATTATGATTGTAAAAACCTAGAACATTACCATGTATAAAACGAGTTACCTCTGAAGCAGGAATGGGGGATCCTGCCATCAAAGAAGAGCCAGGAATGGAGTGCATCTTATGGACCCATAGATCACTGTGCACTAATCCTCTTTAACCCAGGGACAGAAAGTTGTGACAGCAGAGGAGTGGTAGTGGAGTAGTAGCAACCAAACCAAGAGCCAGAGCACAAGATAGAGTGGCATGCTTCATCTGAGTGACTTTGGGCTGGAGACTTGCTTGAAGAGTGGAGCACCTCTAGTCACTTAACTGGACAAGCTAGACTTGCTGATCCATGTAGCTAGAGCCAAGTGCCTTCACACCGACGGTTATAGTATAGGTGTGTGCCCTGCAACATTTATCAGCAGCCCTAAAATAGCTTTATAACATTGCTTGGGCAGAGATGCCTGCCTGTGGGCACAACTGAGAAGAGGCTGTTCTGACAAGAACTTGTTTCCTGGACAGTTTTTGATCCTGTATTGTAACTGTTAACTTCCCAAATAAACCTCATAATTGTGAGTATGGTGTCTGACTTCTATGTGGCCTTTACAATGAATTACGGAACCCAATTGAGTAGTGTTGTGAAATGGATGGTTGATGTCATTTCTTTGCAAATGGCTATGAATTTCCTCTCTAATTCAATTGGGCCACTTTATTCCTTATGCTCATATATTCCCTGTATTCTCCTTTGTTACAGAAATTGCCACACAGAGTTAAAATCACTGTTTTTTCTTGCTCTTTCCTTTGGAAAAAATGACTTCAATTTGCTCATTTAAAGCACCGCTTTTTGCTGAGCTTAGTATCTTGCACCAAATAAATGTTAATTTTAGAAATAAGTATTTACACGTGGCATTGGCTTCAATTATCTGTGATGTAAACCCTACTTCACTTGCCAAATTATTTGAGTCAATTGAAAAATTATTTCCTTGCTTCTGGTAAAGATTTTGTGTTTTTGTGTGTTTGTTTAGAAGTCAAGGTCTAAATTATATCTAATATGCCTCACATTAATATCCTTTTATTTATGTATCATGGAGTCCTGGCGTGGTGCTGTGGGTTAATGTACCAGACTGCAAAGCCATGTAAACTACAAGGTTGGCAGTTCAAGCTCAACAGCTACTCCTCGGAAACCCTATCCAGGTTTACTATGGGTCAGAACCGACTCAATGACATTTAACAACAACAACAACAACAACAACAACATTTATCTGTCATTAACTAAAGAAGCAATTTACGTGAATCTAATATGTAAAACGTGACTGCTAGTCACTACAAACCTAACCTATGTAACAGTATACTCATGGAAGAACAGTCACATAGAAGTATTTCTCATTTTCAATGTAGAATACAACTTTGAGTCTTTTTGATCTATTTTGTTGTTTTTGTTGAGGCTGTTGCTGTTTTAGTGATTCCCAGGATTTGAGAACATTGTTTAGTTCTGAGAGGGCCAAAAGCAACATTTCTGTTCTCTCTTTCTGGGTTTTTCATGTCTACTTTCCCTGCCACAACCGTCCCATTTGCCTGCCTAAATTATGGTTTAAGTTAAGATCTTAGTTGATAATTCACTTATTCAAGGAGGTTCTTTATGTCTATTCAAAGTGAAGTTCAATAACTTTTTCTTATTTGCCTAATTCCTGTATTTGTCCCTGTGAGAACACTTACTATTTTGCAACATAATAGTATCTGCACATCACTGTATTCACTGAACTTCACAGTTATTGAGAACAGAGACTGATTCCTTCACTACTAATTACAACCTGTGCACCATTCTATAAGATAAATAGTTGAATGTGAACAACAAGATCAGCCATTTGAACCCATCAGCTGCTCCATGGGAGAACAATGAGGGTTTTTGCTCCTATAAAGACTTGTTGTTGTTGTTGTTGTTAAGTGCCATTGAGTCGAGTCCGACCCATAGCGACCCTGTACAGGGTTTCCAAGGGTGTAAATCTTTATGGGAGTAGAAAGCCTCATCTTTCTCCCGCGGAGCGGCTGGTAGTTTCGAACTCTGACCTTGATGTTCGCAGCCCGATTCGTAACCACTACGCTAGCAGAGCTCCTTACAGTCTCAAAAACCCTATATAGGGTCACGATGAGTTGGAATTGATTCCATGACATTTAATAACAACTTCTATCTATTTCATATTATACAGTGTTAGATATTTGTCATATAAAGTTTTAATATAAATCACAGTATTGAGTCCTTGTGTGGCCCTGTTGTTGTTGTTGTTTAGTGCTGTCGAGTTGGTTCTGACCCATAGCAAGCCTGTATAGGGTTTCCAAGGAGCAACTGGTGAGCTTGAACTGCCAGACTTGCAGTTCAAACGACTTTACAGTCTGGAGCATTAACCCACAGTGCCATGCCCTCTACGATAAGTATTAAACTGCTAACTGCAAGGTCAGTGCTTCAAACACACTAACTGCTGCTTGAAAACCCTGTACAGGGTCACTGTGAAGAGAACTGACACAAATGTACTTAAAAGCAACAACAATGTACCTTGGAACGGTCTATATAATAAATATTTATTGAATACATTGTTGTTGTTAAGTGCCGTCGAGTCGGTTCCGACCCATAGCGACCCTGTACAGGGTTTCCAAGGGTGTAAATCTTTATGGGAGTAGAAAGCCTCATCTTTCTCCCGCAGAGCGGCTGGTAATTTCGAACTGCTGACCTTAAGGTTCGCAGCCCGATTCGTAATCACTACGCTACCAGAGCTCCTCATTGAATACATAATTGTTGTGTATTAGTGAGAAATGAGATTCTTTTGAAAATTAAGTTTATGCTCCTTGAAATACCTGTATACAAAGATACAACCTTGGACATGCAAAACTAAGTTTGGGATAACTATTATATAATTAAGTATAAACTATCTGTTGGTTAAAATAAACTGAATCTATATTATCTTGCTACATGTCAAAGAGCATTACCATATTGTTTTTTCATGCCAGGAGGCTTAGTACTTTTGTTTGACTGTGTTTGAGAGCTTTGAATCAGCCAGAAGTACCTCACTCGGAAGCTGGTCAGTGAATGCCAATGCTAGTTTCCCAAGGAGCTGCAGAGTGCTGGTGCACTCATGAGTAAGGATACAACTATGTTAGAGTGAGAGGCATGTCTGAATGGACATGTAGCCACCTGGTCATAGAATAGCCAGTAAGGCTATAGTTATACGGTTATTCACAAGAAAAACTAATAACAGAACAGAAATGATTCCTTTACGTGTGAAGTGGATTGAATCATATTTAATTAAGGATGACAGGAAAGGCGCAAGTTGAACTGGTTTCTATTTTAGCGCATGACCTTATTGTGCTGTGTGGCAGATATTTTGGTATTTGGCTCCCTTTTACATGAGGATACTCAGTTTTTCCTTTTAAGTACATGCATGAGGTTGCTATGAGTTGATATAAACTCGATGACACCTAACAACAACAACAACACAGGATGTTATACAATTAATGCCCAAACAGCAGAATCTGAGTGACAATTAACCTATTGTTAAGATAATTCTGACCCATAGCACTGCATGTGCTAAAAAAGTAGAATTACTCCAAAGTTTTTTCTTGGCTGTAACATGCATAGAAACAGATGACCAGAAACAGATGGTTCCACTGGATGGGTTTGATCTCCAAACTTTTACCTTAATTGTCACGTGAAAACCACTGGTGCTACATAGGGACCTTTAGAACAGATTACCCACAAGAGTATTAAGAGATTTTACCTATCTTCTACTTCTCCAAAGGCTATGGATCTCACTCAAGTTATAAAAGCAGCATAGTTATTTGGACAATTTTGTTCGGTGACCTATTAGTTTCTGAATTTATAAAAGTCTGTAGTTGTTAAGTGCCGTTGAGTCAGTTCCAACTCATAGAGACCAATATGCTTGTCCTTATTTGAATTAATGGATAGACAACTATATTTAATTGGTATTCAGGGTAATTTTCTAATTTTTTTACATTTGTGTATATTCCTTTGTTTTTCCTAATAACATTCTCACTTGTATTCTTTTTGTGAATGATATTTAGAAGCATACTCATGAAAATGACATAGTACTTACTATGCCAATCCTTGTAGTAGTCATTGCTGTTTACTGATGTTTAATGAACTCACATTATATATAGCCAATCCATCTCTTCCTTTCACCAGGACACAGTGTTTAGTTTTATCAAGGCACTTTTCCTTTTAATGTTCAGCGCATTGTCAAACCTACCTTATCTGAAGTAAATGATGTTACTGGTTGTCCTGGGGGAACACAGTAAATATCAGTAGGTAAATAGAAGATCTGGTAACTTCTATGATGCCAGTTCTATCTCTGTCACCATTACAGTGATGGAAAACATGTGAAGCCTGCTGGCCCATTCCATGTCCCTGATTGTATCCCTTGCAGTTAGGGGACTGTGATTGATGTGTCACTACATACAAGTTTTAATTAATTTGAAATGCCACAGTAGCAAGATGAGGTTTCAGTACTCAAATGTTCTCAGAGGCCCAATCTTCATTAGAAACATCATTAGTATTCATTCATTCTCATTCATTCATTCATGAGAGTCTCATTATTAAATAGAATGATTTAGCCCTCTTAGGGAAATCAACAAATATTTCCATGAGGAAAGAACTTTTGCTCTAATATATGAAAAATCAGTGGGAATTGAATGGACAATAGGAAAGAGAAAGTCTACTGAAGTGTGGAAATAGAAAAACTACTGTAATGTGAAGGAGCTTGTTGAGTACAAGAGACAGAAAGAAGGACTGTGGATTTACTGCATAAATTGAGGGGGAGTGTAATTTAATATGAGGAGTCTCAGGGGGAAATGAAAGCTGCATTGTGCAAAATCTTATTCACACTATTAGAGAGTTTTGTGTTTATTGCCAAAGAAAGCAGCATCTATAGGAGTACATGTGTTTTTCTCTGTGTGATATGGGTGTCTTTCTGTGTGTGAATTTGTGGTATTTTATGTTCAAGGCAAGTGTGTATATGCATGTATATGTAGGACACTGTGTGTTTATGGTTGGTTGAGTGACACATCAAATTTCATTTAGATATTCAATGATATTTAGCTACTTGAATATTCATTTAGATATTCAAATTTCATTTAGATATTCAGTTACCTGAGTGGCTCAAATGTGTGAGTACTACATACTAACTGAAAGGTCGATGACTCAAAAGCCCACCCAGACAGACCTTGAAAAGATCACAGCAGCCATTGAAAACCCTACAGAACACTGCTCTACTCCAACACAAGTGGCTTGGTTTTGATTTAGTTAGCAAATATTTGAACATGTATTGATTGTGGGGCCTGTTTTAAGTGTTGAAACTGAAACCTGTATATAAGGCATATGAGATTACTAATCATGAGAATGCACATTTTTGTGTGAAAAATCAGGTAAATAACAAAATAATTCCATATCATGTATGTGCTAAGAGAGAGGTTTAAAAGCGTAAAGAAATTAAAATGATAGGGAAAACCAAAGTGAAATGTGTCAGCTATTGGAAGATATTGGGGAAAGCATTTCAGGCTGTGACAGTAAGTGACAGGTTTTGAGATAGAACAGCTAGTGTATTTGAGAAACACCAAAAAAGGATAGAGAAGAGGCATCATAAAAAGGCATGAATTGAGATAATTTAAAAAATGTAATCCTGGCTTAGATCCTACAGGACTTATTTGGATCTTATTCCAAGTAAAAGAAGAACTTCCAATAGTTCCTATAAATTTTTTTCCATAAATTTTGAGTCCCATATGTTTGTGTGTATGTGTATTGTCATAATTGTTAAGTGCTGTTGAGCCAGTTCTGATTCATAGCAACCATGCATAGGGCTTACAAGGAGCAGCTGGTAGGTTGAAACTACTTACCTTGCGGAAGAGAGAGAGTAAAAAGTGGTTGCAGGGAAGCACGTAAGAGGTTGTTCGATAGGTTTGAATTGCTGAGTTTATAGGGGAAATAGAACAAAAGTAGATTCAGGGAGGTAAGTAAAGGCTGTCTGGCAAAAGAAACAGTGGTTTATGGAGAAGAATCATATTTCCAAGGTAAAGTCAACATGCTGGTGAATTATTTACAAGATGTAGGTTGAGGAAAATTCCATCTTATTTCAGACCCAAGACACTGGGTAAATGTTGGTAGCTGTCATAGGCCCGGTTTTCTAGAGAAGCAAAACCAGTGAACATAGATAAAAGAGAAGCTTATTATCAAGGAAATGGCTTATAACTGTAGAGTCACAGGTCCCCAATGGAACAGAGAGAGAGGGAGATTCCCTCTGACATGTCCCGCAACCACAAGGAAACATCCCTTCAATTGACTAGCTGCTCATAGCCACTCATCATAGAATCAACTATGCCTGTATTATGTTTCATCACCAAGGGAAAAAACACATTCCAACTGCTAAAACTCTGGAAATCCTGGCCTAGTCAAGTTGACACAAAACCCTAACCATTACATTCCACACTTGTCAACTTGAAACCTATAACTATATGCATAATCTCTAAATAAAGAAAATTGAAAAGCCATCCTTGCACCTAACATGATATAACTAAAACGTGAACAACCAGAAACGTACTGGCCCCATTTTATCTTGAATTTCACAAAAAAAAAAAAAAAAAATATGATGCACATATCCAAAAAACAAAACACACACACACACACACACACACAATTATATTATATACATATACATATTCATTTATATATTGATTTAAATGTCCAACAATTTAAATGTTCTGCACACCATCTTCCTGCCCATAGGCACACAGCGTTACTCAGTTGTTGTTTAGTGCTGTCTTTCCATGGCAGCAGTAGTTACTCTGTCTTTCCATGCCAGCACCTCTGCTGCCTTCTTTGTTGTCCACACTTTTCTAGTCAAGGATCCCACATTCCACTCATGCTCTTCCTTAATGATGATCCTGTGATCATCTGTTCCTGAAGTGAAAGATAATTGCTTCCCCTTTTTAGTTATATATCTTCTACTATTGCAGTTTTGACAATCACAGTTAATCCTACTAACAATTAATCACAATTGAAATAATAAAATGGGCATCATCTCTAATGGGCATCATCTCTAACCCCCTTTCACCAGACCTATCTGGAAAAGAGGAAAACTATTCATTGGGGATTCTCCATTGTCACCTCATTCTAAAACTAAGCACATCCATGAAAGATTGTAAGCCAGTCACTTCAAGCCTTTATAGCCCTTTATTTTTAATAGCCAAGGTCTGAAATTTACTGTCCATCCTGGTGTGACACTGTGGGTTAATGCTCTGGTTTGCAAGGTCTGTTTGAACTGTAAGGTTGGCAGTTCAAGTTCACCAGCCACTCTTTGAAAACCTTATACAGGGTCACTATGAGTCGAGAAACTGACTTTATGGCACTTAACAACAACAACAACAAAATCAACCCAGTACACTGAGAAGACAAACATGCTCCTTGACCAGAAGAATCTTCCATTCTGATTGGAATTTAAAGAATCCATAAGTAAAGTCCAGTTCATCAAATTGTAGCAATTGACACTTGCTCAGAGTATCAAATAAATTTATCCTCATCTTATCAGGTTCTGGTCAGTTCAACCCTAGATATCCAAGCTAGGACATTGGGTACCAGCTCCAAGTTTGGGGGTTCACACATAGTTCCCTGCACTTCAAGCTAACTGACACCTTCATTCTCCTTCGTAGCCCCCATGAATCTAGTCAGTGCCCATGTGCTCAGGTGTTCACACAACTTCCTAAACTTCCGACCAGTCAGCCTTCCTCTTCATTCTCATTTAAAGGTCCGTGGATACCAATATGTCCAAATGTAGCCCATGTCTTCATTGTTACATTTTCCCCAATTCCCCTCACACATAGACCCAGGTGGTTTCCAGAAAGTGTACAGCTCACCTGTTCCATTTAACTTTCAGTCCAAAAGGAGGTTTACTCTGATGGGGCCTCCAAAGCCCCCAAAGCCAAACTGTCAGCTTTTTATCTCTGTATGAAATCCTATTCTTCTAGCAGTTCTGCTTATCTTTTCAAATGCTAATTTAGCAACTGGGAGAGTTCAGGGTGGGGTGCAGGATTCTAAGTAGTACCTCATTCTGTCTCTACAAAAAGGTTTAAGCAAAAAAGCCTGTTTTTCCTGGGCAAATACTAATTCCCCTTTTAGCAAATCCAATGCAAGTATAAGCTGAAGGCAGACTAACAAGCTCTCTACAATCATCATTCTCAATACTAACACACATGTTTATTTTACAATAATAGACAGGAGAAACCAATACCATAAGGCAGTCAAACACACAAATCTTTTAAAAACACTCAATTTCAATCTTTTCCTCTACCTTGGACGTACCCCATTCATATGCATATGGCCTTGGGCCACTGGCATGGTAGATTCCAGTAGGCCCTGGCCCACTATCAGACCTGTTTAACTAGTGTGTCATCCCCTCCATGCAACTCCAGAAGTTTTGACTTTCACCTCTGCTTAAATATTTTATCCCATGCCTCTTTATTTTTTCTCTTAAAAAAATCTCAGAATTCAGAGGTCTGGAGCCATTGCAAGGGTCCTGCTCACAGTGCCAACTACTTAAACCAAGCAGAATCCTTGTCTGACTTTCTCTGACTCCTTAAGAAGGAAACAGGACCAAACTCAAAATCAATCTAAGATGATTCCTATGAAGCGGAAGTCACACATGCCTCCACCCTATATCATTGGCTTTCAAATTAGTCAAACTTTTAAAATTACTTTGGAAAATTCATCCTTGTGATTTTGTTTCTCTAGAAACTCTCTCAGTACCACATATCTTAGGCCAGTTTTTCTAGAGAAGCAAAACCAGTGAAACATATATATGTATGTATGTATGTATGTATGTATGTATGTATGTATGTAAAGAGAAGTTTATTATCAAGGAAATGGCTTGCAATTGCAGAGTACCAAGTTCACAGCAGAAGAGAGAGAGAGAGAGGGAGAGTCCTTTCCATGTGTTCATTATATTGGGAGCAGCTTACACCCCCAAGGAAGCAGCCCTTCAATTGACTGACTGTTCATAGCTGCTCAGCATAGAGGTAACTATGCCTATATTCGGTTTCATCACAATGGGAATAAGCACTTCCCAACTGCTAAATCTCTGGAAATCCTGGTCTACTTAAATTAATGCACAACCATAACCATTACAGTGGCATATACTGAGATGAAAAAGATCATAGAGGAATGAGTTTAAGTAGAAATTAAGTATTGTCATATTGCATTTTAGACATTCTATCATGTCACAATAAGCATCCTGGCATGCCTATTATGAATCTGAGTTGAGGTTTTAATTATGAAGTTGGATAAAAGTCTGGTTTGCATTTTGAAAATATTCTTCTGCCTTTAATAGAGAACAGATTTCTGGAAGCTCTCTTACCTCCCACCCAGCTCTCTTTGTAACTAAACTGCAGTTCAAGTGTGATTTAAACATACACACTTAAAAAAGGAAGTGGTAAAAGGAAGAGATGTAATAATAGTGGAGAGTTTCAAACATAACTTGGGTTTCATAGTGAAGTAGAATGAAAATCATTAAATGAATGTTTCAAGTTGTTGGATTTCTGCCAAATAAATTTGGTCATGATTTTCTGATGCTGAAGGAAAATAAGAGGCCCTTCCCGTTCCATTCAATAACGCTTCCACAGAGCAGTATGTTAGGCTTCAGGCTGTGTAGGCACAAATGCAGGGGCAATGTACTAGATTGAGAGGTGCTGGTACCCCTTTAATTTAGTCATACCAATACACCTGCCTCTGGCTCTCTTGTTAAAATAAACTAGTTCTATTCTGCCTTATGGGGTCACTATGAATTGGAATTGCCTTGATAATAATGGGTTTTGGTTTGGATTCAGTCACCTGGGCTAATAATATTAAGATTAAGTTAAAAATCAAATGGCTTAGTTGTACTATAGCTACATGAGGTGCTCAGCAGCTACTTAAGGGGCCTACCATAGTAGATTAGATGACCCAAACCACCATATTTTAATTATATAACTTTCAATGGGTAATTTTTCTGAAGTAGGTAACCAGGCCTTACATCCAATTCAACTCTTAGTGTACTGCAACTCCTAACCATTTGGTTAGCAGCCAAGCATGTTAATTATTTGCATCACCCTGGGGCTCTGGCTAGTATGCTGTTGTTGGTGGTAAGTGCTGCATATGGTTGTTAACTGCTTATCAGGGAAAAATAGAACATTTCTATTATCACAGGCCCACACAGATTATCAGCCTCCTTCTCTCCTTCCCACCCCCCCCCCCACCCCCCCCCCCCCCCCGTTTTTTTTTTTTTTTTTTTTTTTCTCTACCCCATGTGTCTTTTCAGCCATCTCGCCTAATGAGAGCCAGTCTAAGGCTGGCCAGGGTTAACTGTGCAGATTTTGAGCAGATTCTGCCCTTATTGGGTTATTGCAGATAGTTCTTCCCTGGGGTTCACAACCTTGGTTTCCACCTCCAAGTGGCTGCAACTACCAGGAAAGTAGTAGATTCCCTGGAGTGTTCACTGGTGGAAGCATGGTCACCATGGGTGTGTGAGGAACCAGAGGAATAAAAGAAAAAATAAAATTGCACCTTTGTCTCTGTGAGCCACAAGTAGGTTTCTACAACGTGAATATGTTTTCTCATCTCTAAAGCTGTTTATGAACTCTCAAGATGGCTATGGCAGCTCCCATCGACTACAACAGATCATCAATCAGCTTCTCTCTTGCCATATTTCTCTCTCCCTGTAAGCACTAAGTCCACTTATTACTCATAAGTTTTTATATTAGGGAACAAGATATGTGGAATTGTATTTTAGGAGATTCAATTTATGTGGGGGAACCGACTCGATAGCACTTAACAACAACATATAGAGAGAAATGCATTGGAAGACAGATATATTACCATTTTTTAGTTCAATATTTATCTATAGAAATAAATGCAAATGTTTCTTTAGAATAAACCATGATCTGAATTTAATTGAGAGACTATGAAAGAGACTAACAAGTAAATTGAAACCATATATCTCACATTTTTTCTTATTTATGCCTTATCTTTAACATATGAAATAAATGCATACATGCATCTGATATAATGAAAGAGCAAGTCATTGCTCTTCCAACACTGAGGGTTGGAAACAGAACTTCTGTTTTAATTTGAATAAAGAACAATTAAAAGTAGAGTTATTCCAAGATTGTCCATTCTATTTGGATTCCCAGAAATGCACTATCTATTCTTTTTGTCCCAATTTGATGAAGCTTTGCCACCACAGGGAATTATGTAAGTTATAAACAAAGAACTACATCATTATGAGCTGAATTAATGCAACATCAGACTTTAATGGTCTTTTGTAAACCTGAGGTATGAATAACTGTGCCTTGCAGAAAACAGTAGCATAATTGATCTAAAGAAAACTCTTTCATTCTGTATACTAACTTGTTCAAGAATAAAGGACACTCCACCAAACAATGAATTGTATTGAAATAGAAAAATATGTGAAGCAAGACTGCCAAATTATTTATCTTTCATTAAAGGAGAAAATCACACATAATTATCTCTGGTAAATGAGCATGTTTGTGAAAGTTGGCATGGGGCTCAGAAATAATAATCATAAAAAATATTCTGCTTTCAATCAAGTTAAATATAACTGGCTCTTTTTACATAAATTTCAGGAAAGGGACTTCTGAGCAAAAAATACATATGAAAGGGAGTGTACATAATCTCCTGGGCACTGCTTGACCACCTTAATGATGGCACAACATGGATCTCACCAACCAAGTAGAGAACTCATCCAGGCCAAAGGTATATTTCTAGCCCTATAACTTCATTGGATCCTGGTGTGACACAGTGGGTTAATGTGCTGGACTGCAAAGTTGATAAGAACCACAAGGTTGGTGGGTCAAATTCACCAGTTCCTCCTTGGAAACCCTGTATAGTGTCACTATGGATCGGAATCAACTAGACGGCACTTAACAACAACAACAAAATAATTTAATAAAGGGTAGCATAGTGGTTACAAGTCAGGTTGCTAATCTCAAGGTCAGGAGTTCAAAATTATTAGCTATTCCAGGGGAGAAAGGTGAGGCTTTCTGCTTCCTTAAAGATTTGTAGCCTCAGAAACCCTGTACAGAGTTTCTATCAATCAAAACCCATTCCACTGCACATAATCACCACCACCATAACTTGATTATTGGACAATTACAATATGTAGTTTTGCAATTCATATATAAACACATAACAATTAAGGGTTTTTGTTTTTTTTTTTTTTTAGCTACAGAGGTTTGGAATGCCATACTGAGAAAGGAAACCTTTTTGTGGCTTTATTCATTCAGGTTTTTGTGTTCTCGCAAACTTAAACAGCATGTGCCAGAAAAAGACACCAAGTAAGAATTTGCATTTCAAAACAGTTTTATTTATGGCCAAGACATGAACATCCTGGAGATAATATGCAGGTGTCATCTCTTCACCCTTATGTTGTTATTGTTATACGCCGTGGAGTCAGTTCCGACTCATAGTGACACTGCATACCGTTTCCAAGGCTGTAAATCTTTACGAGAGCAGAAAGCCTCATCTTTCTCCCAAGGAACAGCTGGTAGTTTTGAACTGCTCTCTGTGAGATTAGCAGCCTGATTTGTATAGTTAGGACCAAAAGGCTCAGGCTTCTGGAAAGTTAAACCTTTCAGTATTTGGTATAGAATAACTTTTGGTTTTAATGATAAGCCTATGCATGCCTATGAAGCAAGACCATACCAAGTCAAAACATTCTTCTGCTGTTCTGAAGAAATTCTCAACTAGTCTTTTTTAGTGGAAAACTGCTCAGTCTGTAGATATTTCTGGCAGAACTTCTAAATATGCATCTCTTGATATTTTCATTGAAAACTCTGGTCACCTTTCAGAAAGTAAAAATTCTCCAGTTAGGTGTTATAGAAGAAACCTGTGTTAGAGTGGAAGATTTTTGTTATTCTAGTAATAGCAGGTGAAAGATTTTATAAAATCTGATACTTCTGAGTCAACATTTTATATTCATTCAGAATTTCCACTTAACTGACTTTGACTACTGCAATCTACTTCATTATTTATAGTTGCTTCAGGACCTCATATTAGTTTCTCCTATATATTAGTGTTAATTAAAATTTATTTTATAAATTCCAGTGACCCCAGTTTTGTTGTTCCGGATATAGAACTCTAGGTCTTCTTCATATATATATATATATATTTTAAAGTATTTTAAAGAAAGGTGTGTCAATTACTTTATAAACTCTTTTATCTGTTTCATTCTGAATTATTTTGTTTTGGAGATGTATTAGGTGATCTTTCTCTCTTCTTTGCTATATATTACCTTGCAAACACGCAAAGGTAATCTAAGTTCAAAGCCACTGTTGTTACAAAGAGAAAGAAATTTAGAACCCACATTAGTATACACTTAGCTCATTCTTTATTTTTCCTGGCAGATGGTTTAGATCTAAAGGCTCTCTCTTACCCTATTGCTAAAGGTAATGACTTAAATTTAAAAGTACCAACTGCGTATAGAACTATAGAATGCCAGAACTGACAAAAGAAACAAATGAAAACTGAATTATAATCTAGTCCATTGTTGCAGACCGTGTAAGACTAGTCAGAGGTTCGAGGCCCTCTAGGGCTGAGTGTAACAAATGAGGCCACTGGCAGTTAATGGAAAATTGCTTTCATCTTAATATTCAGGTATATATATTAAATTAATACACTGGAGCCTTTGAAAATCCACAGATAAATGTGATATTTTCCTAAAGCCGAGACTAAAGGTTGCAAGGTTAAACCTTTCTCCAAAGGATTAACTAAAAATATCTTAGCTACTTCTCGGTTCTTTGTTCTATAGACAAAGAACCCATCCTCCCTAATCCCTTTTCCAGGTGCAGCCCATTCACCTGGGCGTCTCCTGCAGAACTCTCACCTTCCCCCAACTGACCTCAGGGGCTATAGATATGTTAATTGGGCCTGAGAATCCAAGTTGCTGGCCTGGGATTCGAACCAGTGAAGTACAATGTAAAGTTACCTGAATGTCTGGAAAATTACTGATGTTAGCTGTATCCTGTTTTAGTCCCGCCCAGCTTGGTGTGAAACTCCTCCCCTAAATAAAACAGAGGCCCGGGCTTCCCCAGGTGTGCATTACTGGTTGGAAGGCATGGAGTAAAGATTGCGGTGCATTACGGGTTGGAAGGCATGCATTAAAGATTGCAGGGCAGTGAGTCGCTGCCTGCAGAGGCCATGATGCCTGTAGTCCCAAGCCTGCCCACCAGTGATGTATCCACCCTGGCTTTGGGGTGTCTCATTGTCTCCCTTCTTCTGTTTGTCTGTGTATTCTTTCGCTATCACTATCGCCGCTGGATCTCCCCTCCTCGTGAACCAAAAACTCGTGACAATTATGTCGAGGGAAAACCCTGACAGTCCATGTTCTTACATTTTAAAGTTAGAAAAAAAAATGTAATTTGTACATAAACAGACCCCTGAACATCAAAAATAAGTCTAAGTTTTAGGTCTCTGGATCCTCAGACCAGTAATCTTTTCCCAAACCTCTGCATCCCTGCTATTGTTATCTTTTATCTGTTAGTCTTTCTTACTCCCTCTACTTCCAAGTGGAGTTTCCAACATTATCACCTTCCTGGTATCTGTTGTTGTTGTTTGTTGTTAGGTGTAGTCAAGTACATTTTGAAACACAGTCCAGTCCTGAACCATCCTCACAATTGCTGTTCTGTGGAAGCCCTCTTCTCTGGCATCTGAAGGGTATGATACATTTCCTCTGTGTGCTCCAGTACCACCCCTGCCCTCTGTTGAATCTTTGCTGTTAGCCCCCACCATTAAATTAACAGCTTCATTCTTTCTGTGAATTCTCTAATCCATATTTACATCTTTTTCTCTCTTTTTTTTGGTCTCTCTTCTGAGAGTTTATCTGAAATCTATTCTCATGGTGAACTAAGCAGACTGTACATTTTCCATTACAGGAATTTTAGATAGGAACAATCTGACTTGTCTTAGAAACTTGTCACTTCAGAGAATTAGAAAATGCGTTACATCCTCTCACTGGAGGTATCCCTCAACATTTTCAGAACACATACACAAGTTCTTTTTGTGTTTCTCAGAGTTCTGCTATTTCCTTCTTCTGTTTTCCTTTCTAATTTTCACTGGATAATTCACTTACAGGATAATGATGATATGCTATTAATGATAACAATATTTTTTTTTTTTAAGTCTAAGATGATTTAGAAGATTTGGGATGATAATAAATTGTGCCTCCTGAATAGAATATCTATCAGGATACAAATAAATCATAGTTACTACTAATAAAGATGGATTGGTTAATGTACTTGTCTTGAACCACCTTCTATTTTGAATTCTGCTTTTACATTCTCAGAAGAATGTAGTTCCTTCCATGGGAGGGAGAACCTATCTAGTTACTGACCTGGCATTGGGAAGCAAAGAAGTATCTTGACTCTGTGATACAGCCAGTGATCAGTAGGAGAGGAGGCAGAAACAAACCCAAAGAAAACTTTTCTTGCCAGTTGTTGTTAAGAGCCATCACAGCTACCCTATGTACAACAAAACTAACACTGCCCGGTCCTGCTCTACCTTCACAATTGTTTCACTTGAGTCCACAGCTGCTGCTACTGTGCCATTCCATCTCACTGGTGTCTTTTTCTTTTTCATTGATCCTCCACATTATCAAGTATAATGTCCTTCTCCAAGTACTGGTAACTCCTGATAACATATGTGAAATATGAGAGACAAAGTCTTGCCTTCTTGGCTTCTAAGGAGATTTCTGGCTGTATTTCTTTCAAGACAGATTTGTTTATTCTTCTGGCAGTCCATGTTCTCTGTAACACCATAACACAAATGCATTAATTCTTCTCTGGTCTTCCTGCCAGTAGTTATCTTTAACTCAGTGACCCTGCCCAATCTATACCTATACACTTATGGAAGTGAGGCATCTTTAAGTCTTTTTACTCAGGGGCATCTCACTTCTCTTGGGGTAAGATTAAGAGCCCAGACTGCATGTCAAAAGATTAATTGAAAGTACTTCTGAAAAGGTGGTAAGTAATGGTGGAATTGAAATCCTGATGTGGTGCTGTGGATTAATGTACTAGACTGAGAAGTCCAAGCTCACTAGCTACTCCTCACAAACCCTATACAGGGTCATTATGGGCAGGAACTGACTTGACAGCACTTAACAACAACAACAATGATGGACTTACCCATTTTATATTTGGAATCAGGCATATGGAAAGGCAATTTAAAAAGGGAGGGTTGCTCTAAATTGAAAAGTAACTAAAGAAAAATTTGATATAACAATTATCCGTTTATGAATCATCTATTAAACATTAGGCAGTTTATCTAATTTAATCTTATCAGTGATCTTTTAAAATAGCACATTCAGAAGATTTTCACCTTCTCCCATGTAATTCTCCATACAATTCATGTCACTGTACCCTATTGTTGCTTTTAGGTGTGGTTCAGTTGATTGTGGCTCATAGCAATCCCATGTGAGCAAATAGACAGCTTTTTAGAATTTTCCACATGTTGTCAGGAAAGACAGGTTCCTAGAGAAAGATGGCAATGCTTAGTAAAGTGTAAGGTAGGCAAAAAATGAGGGAAACACTCAAAGGCACAGATTGGCACAGTGTCAGCAACATTGGATTCATATATATCAATAATTGTGAGATGTAGGATGGGGCAGTGTTCCATTCTGTTGTACACCTAACAAGAACATTTTTTATGGAAGCAGAACACTCCTGGGTGTGTTGGAACCATTAAACTTTTGGCTAGTGGCCCAACACTTAGCTGTTGTGCCACCAGGATGTTATGTCATTGAATAAGCACCTAGAATTTAAATATAATATTAGGGATAAGGCAAGAAGGGGAAAACCTTGAACTGATTGAGTTTAAATATTTATTAACTGAATTCACCTAAAACTTGCCATTTTTTGATGTAGTGAATAGAAAAATAATAAGAAAAAAAAATAGAAATTTAAGTACATCTTAATCCTAGGCTTGAAAATTCATAAGATTGTATATAATACACTTGGAACATCATGAGATGAATCTGGCAAGCAGGAGTCAGTCAAGATAATTGAGCATGGGGAGTGGGTTGCCACCAATGAATAAGATTCTGAATATGGAAGGACTTTTAGGAATAAGACAAAGAACCAATCCTATATTTAGAGGAGATTTAGGCAGAAACTAAGGGAGAGGGAACATAGCTTAAAAAGAATGACTTGGCCTTGCTTTTGAGGATAGGGAATTGACTATAGAATGTAGGTTCAACATTAACCTGTTGCTGTAATGAAGCTAATGAAAAGTACCTTGAGCTCCTGTCCTTGGTTTCCCTTGCTTGGCAATAGAATCCATTTTGAAGTTTGAGTCTGAACAGGGTTGGCAGGTAGGGATTTTTTGGCCCAGTCTAGTAAAGACAAAAAGGGTAGGAAGTCACACTGGTTATAATATTAATGTATCTGATTTACATTTTGAAAATTACTCTTACCATCTTAAACATCAAAATATAATATTTAAGAGTGTACATTTAAAAAATTTTGGCCAGCTATTTCAACTTACTTTCTGGGGTGAGCATATATTTAATTCCCAATAATTTTTTGAGATAAATGAAGAATTCACATACAAATTTTTAGATTTATTAGGCTGATATCAGTCACTTGATTCACAGACATTCAGAAAATTCTTCCCCTTTTTCTTCCTTCTTTTTTTGTTAAACTAAGAATCAAAGAAGAAAAGCTAAGGAAAGGAAAGAGCCTCAGGAGAACTACAACATTTTCTATTGGAAAGAAGAATCAACAGTGAATATTCTAAACTCCCTCTCATGTAGGTATCTCTTAAAGGCAATCCCCTGGGGGAGGTCTTGTTTCTCAACCTCTCTTCCATTGGACCACTTTCTGTAGTCTCTTGGTTGTGACCTACAGATCTAAGGGAAAAATATATACCATGTAATGCAGCAAGGAAGAACCCATTTATTTAAAGCTAGTGAAGAAGAAATGTAGAAAATCAGTCATTCTTAATAGCATTAAAGAATGTACTATGTGTAATATAGGCCAGAGATCAATAATCTCTTTTCAAATCTGTCCTTCAGCTTGCAATAATTTTCTAATTTAACAGTTTTTAGTTCTATTCATTATTTTGTATTTTACCTTATTACAAAATTATTTTTAAATACCCTAAGATCCCTGGTGTGGCACTGTGGGTTAATGTGCCAGACTGCAAAGCCATTTTAATTTCAAGGTTGGTGGTTCAAGTTCACTAGCTGCTCCTTGGAAACCCTATGCAGGGTTGTGATGGGTTGGATCCAACTTGACAGCACATAACAACAACAACAACAAAGAGCACATAAAAAACAAACAAACAAACAAACAAAAAAACCAGCATGCCAACAGAAGTAAGAAAAATAAATCAAAATAATTTTGGACATAAAAAGAAACAAGAAGAGATAATAATGCCAAAATTGCAAGCATGCTTTGTATATTTACAATGGGTGATTTGATATCAGACTTTATTCATATAGCTATATGAGAAATGCTTATTTTCTTTGAAGTAATTGAATCAATTGAAACAAATATTTATTTTATTGCTTTCCACCTTAATTTTGTGCAAACTTCTATCTACAAATGATCATGCATTTTAAAGTTCAGAGCTTCAATAGATAAATATTCAATATTAGTTAATTGATCTAGAAGATTTTCTATTTCTATTTATTTAGCTTCCTCCTGGTGTGGCACTGTAGGTTCAGCACTGGACAGCAAACCACAAGGTCAGCATTTCAAACCTACCAGCTGCTCCTCAGAAGCTATGTACAGGATTGTTATGAGTTGGAACTCACTTGATGGCACTTGTACAACAAAATCATCTTTTCAAACCATTATTTCCCAATGTTGAAGTTAAGTAGCCACAAAAGATTCTAAAGGACAAATAAATATTTCAAATATAGTATTTATTTCCACAACTATTTATTGAGTGCTAAAGTACACTCATGGAAGCAGCAGTCAAGAAATCAAACAATGTATTGCACTGGGCAAATCTGCTGAACAAAACCTTTTAAAAGTGTTGAAGAG
>NW_006408661.1:574308-575457 GCF_000296735.1 Chrysochloris asiatica
TGTTATAGTAATTTAGAATTTACCAGCAGGAAAAACAATACAACTTTGCCCTCCTAAAACTTTCATTCTATTATGCTGGGTTTTAATCACCATGAAATCTTTTGAAAAAATATTGATACTTGTGTTCTACTCTTATAAATTTTGATGTAAGTAATCTGACATGTGGTCTGAGCAAAATCAAACTTTTAAAAAGCTTCCAGGTGTTTTTAACATGCAGTCAAAATGTATAATCATTGGACTAGTGTAAAAGCAAAGCAGTTTAAGCAAAATGCTGCTTTATTATAGTATTTATCATCATAAATTCAATTTTTATTTAAAACATATAAACTCCAGAAATAGAAAACAAGTGGAGATATATTTTCATGATAGTTATACCATTAAGAGGCTAGGCAAAAAGTGTCAAGAGGATATGTGATTTAAAACAAAACAAAACAAATACAACCAAAATATTGAAAATAGAACTGAAGAATAATATAAACATCTTAATCAAATGCTTATTCTTGACACACAATATTATATTGCTATTTGACACCTTAAATCTCTATTAGACAAACCATGTACATGAGAATAGAGTTTTTGTTGCAAGATTAAGTAATCTGATCTGACAATCAAGGTTTTTTCCTTTTGCAAATTTTCTTCAGTGTTAACATCAACATCTTTTTTTAATTGAAGGTTATAAATGAGGTAGGTGAACTAAAATAGCATTGCTTATTATTATGAACAAAAAATAGATGCAGTACATAAATTGACTCACGTAAGGCACAATTCCACATATCTATTTCCCAAATCTAAGAAATTATGAATAATACGTGTACTGAATACTTACTGAGATCTTTTCCAATCAGTTGGCCAGATAGCTGTTTTCTAAATTTCTTGGCATAGATGTGTGGATGCCTCTAGTGCCACCTCATTTTCTTGAAATATTTCCATTTTTATTCCATCAATTCCTGGTGCCAGTATCTTCAGTGCACCTTGAACTTCTTGCTTCCCTATCATTGGCTCTTGATCATATGCTATTTCTTGAAACAGTTGAATATCAACCATTTCCTTTTGGTACAGTCACTCTGTGTATTCCTTCCATCTTCTTTTGATGCTTTCTGCATCACTCAATAATTTGCCCAGAGTATCCTTCAATAACAAAAAGTCAAG
>NW_006408661.1:600213-600929 GCF_000296735.1 Chrysochloris asiatica
CAGTCAGCTAGAGAGTTGTCTTTCAAATTTCCTGGCAGAGATGAGTGAATGCCTCCTGTGCAGCCTCACTTTCTTGAAAGATTTCAACTTTGATTTCATCAATTCCTGATGCCTTGTTCTTTGCCAATTTCTTCAATGTACCTTGGATTTACTCCTTCAGTGTCATTGGCTCTTGATCATATGCTACCTCTTGAAACAGATGAACAGTAAACATTTCCTTTTGGTACAGTGACTCTGTGTATTCCTTCCATCTTTTCTTGATGCTTTCTGCTTCATTCAATAATTTGCACAGGGAATCTTTCAATAATGAAAGCGGAGGCTTGAATTTTTTCTTCAGTTTCCCCAGCTTGAGAAATGTCGAGCATGTTCTTCCCTTTTGGTTTTCTGATTCCAGATCTTTGCACATTTTATTGTAATATTTGGCTTTATATTCTCAAGCTGATCTTTGAAATTTTCTGTTCATCTTTTGTCACTCCTCATTTCTTCCATTTGCTTTAGCATCTCTACACTGGAGAGCAAGTTTCAGTGTCTCTCCTGCTATCCATTTTGACCTTTACATTCTTTTTTTCTTCTCAGTGACTTTTTGCTTTCTTAATATATGATGTTCTTGATGTCATCTCCCAAGTCTTTTCTTCGGTCTTTAGTGTTAATGTATCAAATCTGTTCTTCAGATAATCTCTAAATTCAGGTGGGATATATTCAAGGTCATATTTTGG
>NW_006408661.1:601464-618716 GCF_000296735.1 Chrysochloris asiatica
TTTGAATGGACTAAGTGGGACAGAGGTAAATAAGGATGTATGCACAACCCTGGAACAACAAGGTTCTGGGATACAGGGATTGAGACATGGTTGGAATGGGGAAAAGGGGGAAAATAATGTTAAGATGCTTGGCTGTCTTTTAAGTATTGGTTTCCCTGGCATACCATTATAAAATAGACACTTGAGGGGGAGAAAAAGGAATAGCCACAAATATCACCATAGAAAGCTTGTAAATCTGCTTTCTTCCTATAAATAATTGGAATATCTAAAATGGGACTAAATGTGCCCAGTGAAGGAGGCCTCCTGCAGAGCTTTTGCATTATATAAGACCATAAGTGGAATCCTGAACTCCATCCAGAATCTTCCGAGGTGGAAAATTTCCACTGAAAAGGACAAGCATACCAGTCTGCAGTGACTAGAAAAACAGAAGATACTTCTTGAAAGAGAGACCAACAGGAAAAATACAAAACAATAACTGCAGTCCAACTGATTACTACAAAAACAAGCATTTGCTTACCCAGGAGACATCAAGGCAAGTGGTCAGGTCCCCTCAGGTCAAATCCCCTTCCAAGACTAAGACTCAATGGGAATACAGTTGCAGAAATGCGCTCTGATTGGTGACCACGTTCATCACCAATAAGGGGAAGTGAGGGAAAAACAGCAATGAAGCTGCTAGCTAAACCCTACAACAGTTAATAGACTCCTGTGAACCCAGGTGAAGAGTTGCTTGGTCAGCAGTGTGGCAAGACCTGGGGACTCTTGGCCACAGAGTCAGTGACATAGCCATATAGGACTAAAGTGGAGAGTGAATCATCCAGCTGATAAGAAGAAAGGGCATATGCATAAGAACACCCACTATTGTAGATAATATCCACTCAACCTAGCTTCAATGATTCGATGATCCGAACTCAACTAAAAGAAGGTAGAAGAGGGGAAAAAAAAGAGTAATCTGATACAATTTGATGAACTTGACCCACACCTATGGATGTAGTAGCTCAAAAGAGGGAACAAATCTTTACATCAAGGATCATTCCCGCTCCCTCCATACACACAGTAGACAGGGATGGGCAACTTGGACATGGCTACCCAAAATGGCAGGGGGAGGGGGCCAGAATACAAAGGCAAGAAGTGACTGGCTTACAAGCTTTCAAGAGGGAACCTAGACTCAGAGGGCATGAAGGAAGGTAAAATCTCCACTGAGTAGTATACAATCTGTCTAGGTGGGGCTGGTGAAATGAAATACGGATAGGTCTCTTGTGATACAATAGTGAATAATTGTTATCAGAACTGCTTGTGAAGGTTGGAAATGTAAAGGTAGACGTTTTGTAGCAAGGAGGGGAGTGATTAACTTTTCAGCCTAGAAGCTGAGGTCCCTGGGACCATCAAAGTAGAAGAGAGGAGAGCGGGACTCTACCCAGAGAAGCAGTGATGCCTGATATGGAGGCAGAGATGATGATGTGGAGAGATGGAGTAGTAGAGATGGAGTAGTTAGGGACTTTAGACACAGGCAGGGAGAGGGACTGTGTGCTGACGACTGGGGGTGGGGGGGAGAACAGGGACAGGCTTGTAGTGTTTACCCTTTGGTTGGTTGATGATGCATGAAGGGGATTGTAACCATGGCAATAAAATGATATATGATAGGATGAATGTAAAACTAATGATCTCCCATGTAAACTATCACCTAATTCACAATAAAACATTTGAAAACAAAACAAAACAAAACTCTAGTGACTCAATTTCCACATTTGTAAAATTTAGATGATAAATATCATTAGTTTAAAAATATTAAAAATATTTGGCCCCTAATACCCTTATGAATGCTTGCTATAATTATTACTGGTTCATTATTTCTCTTTGTTAACTTTGACATATTTCTGAATTCAAATTATAAAATTATTTGGCAAAGGAACTTGCTCTTCCATAGAATAATTATAATGTTGAGGTTTATGATATTAAGAATTTATCACCAATCAAATTAGAGTCCCAATTAATATGATGTTAGGAGCTACAAACTTCAATGCATTATAAAAGTAGAATCATGCTCTAAGTCACATAAAATGGTAATATATTCTACAAATTGCTTGTGTAATTAATATATTTTAAGTACAAAATTTTAGGAAAGTTCTTATTCCCATTCATAGTCATCAATATTGATCAAATTATTCTCTCCAATGTCTTTTCCAAACTGAAAGACAATTGTAGGTATCGTATTTTGTTTACATAAACTGCCGTAATTATGTGTTGAGTATATTTTCAAGATTGTGTTGATTATTTAGAGTGTGTGTGCATGTATGTGTATATGTGAATTGCCTGTATATATCCTCTATCTATTTTTTAGAGTATTTATCTTTTTTAAAATTTCATATGGACTTATCCATATTAATGATTATCTATTCTAATGATCTGGGTTATTAAAAATCCAGTTTCTGATTTAGAAAATGAAATTTTGTTTTGTTTATATTGATTTTCATCTAAGGAGAATCAGAAATAGAGAACTGTGATAGGAAATAAAAAGGAAGGCCACACAATAATGGTTAAAGAATATTTGCCACTCAAAAATTTTCTGTTTAAAATGCCCAAGTTACTCTGTTGTGAACATCTTTTAAATAAATTATGAAGTTGATGCTCATTCTCTTTTTAAGTGTACTAATTGCAACACTGGAGTTCTGGTGTGGTGCTGTGGGGTTTGAACGGCAAGATTGGAGGCTCAAGCTTACCAGCTGCTCCTTGGAAACCCTACACAGGATCGCTTGCTATGAGTCAGAACCGACTCGACAGCACATAACAACAAGTTGCCACAATAAATTTTTAAAGAGATCAGTACAAGAATCATCCCTGTGAAGTGGAGATTAAGACATCTCAGTTGTCTGACTTTCTTGAAGTACTATGGTGGTAGTGTGCCGTGGAGTTGGTTCTGACTCATAGTGACCCTGTTTAGGGTTTCCAAGGCTATAAATCTTTACAGGAGCAGAAAGTCTGATCTTGCTCTGGTGAAACTGCTGGTAATGTCAAACTGCTGACCTTGAGGTTAGTAGCCTGACACGTAAGTACTACACTATCAACTACAATATCAGAGCTCCTTTGATGTGTTAAACCACTCCATAGTTCCTGATATCAAACATATCACGAATTATGGAGTGGTTAACATTTATATAAATAAATAAATAGCAATCTTGTGTATGTTTGGTATCAGGAATTATGGAGTGGTTAACACTTATATAAATAAATAAATAGCAACCGTGTATAAATATTCATTCTCCCCAGAATTCTTCCCAATGTCAAGGGTTCCACAATTTGCTGCAACAGCTCACAGAACTCACCAGCTGTTAAGGAAATCGCTCACATGTTTGTGAAGACTGGCAAGTTACAAATCTATAGTTCAGACATTAGTCTGGAAGATTCTCTTCACTCACATAGAATCAGACTATTGACTCACAAGGGTGTGTAAGCTGGCAAATAAAGTCACACTGCTGGTTCAAGTCCCAAGAACCAGAAGTCAGATGATTAATTAATCAAAGCAGTACAGAGCTCATTCACATCACCAAAATGGCTTCATTTTATATCCCTGCCAGAGTTTCAAGTTTTACAATCACCATTAATTCTGTTAACATCCACAGCTGAATCATGTCACTGTATCAACACCTTCTCCTACCTTCTCTCAAACAGACTCATCAGGAAAAGTCGTTTAGTGGTAGATAAAGACTAAGGCTAAAAGAGACATATTAAATAGTTCACCATACCACAAGGAGTCCTTGTTTGGCACTGTAGGATAACCACTGGACTGTGAACCACTAGTCTTACACTCACCAGTTGCTCTTTGGAAACCCTAAACAGTGTCTGTATGAGTTAGACCAGACGTGATGGCATTTAACACCACCACCACTACCTACCACCATAGAAGTGTACTCTTGCTTTTTGAATACTTTTTAGTTAGTGGTGGTAGTTGTTGTTAAGTGCCGAGGAGTTGATTCTGACTCAGCAACTTCCAAAAAGTGGCTGGTGTGTTTGAACTGCCAACCTTGTGGTTAGCAGTCCAGTGTTTACCTGACATTGCCACACCAGGACCCACTTTAGTATTCAGATTGTATTTTCTTATCCACTTCTATATCTTTCATCCTGAAATACACATGATTAGTAAAGCATATCAAAGATAGTAAAAAATATTGTTTAGACTTTGAGATCTCTGGAAATTTGAATAAACCACTTTTTATGTTTTTGGATCTTGAATAACTCTGGCTTCCAAAATAAAGTTTCAACTTGCAAGGTTGGTAAAGTAGTTAATCCAAGGTTAATAAAAACTTTTGGTAGTAGAGTTATGGTGGTGGTGGTGGTATGCTGTGGAGTCGGTTCCGAATCATAGCCACCTTGTATAGGGCTTCTGAGGTTATAAATATTTACGGCAACAAAAAGTCTCATCTTTCTCCTGAAGAATGGCTGGTATTTTGAAGTGTTGACTTTGAGGTTACCAGCCCAACTTGTAACCACTACGCTCTCAGACCTCATTAATTACACATATTTCTTCTGGAAAACATTTAAGAGTACAAAGTAGTTTGAAGATACAAGAAAATATGTATCTATAAGTATTCACAGCAATAATCATATATAGTCAGACACAAATAGATTACAGTTATGAATTCTTTCATTTAAAAATATTTGGCAGAAACTCATTTAAACATAGAATTTAATAAAAGTTAGCTTAATTGTAAAATAACTTTTGCAATATATAGTTTGAAGTTAAAATTTTGCCTTGTAAGTGATAAATAATTTAATCTGACTTGAAAAGCTTTGAAGAGTAGCTATTTTAGTGATAGGCTTTCATTCATATGATTCTCTCTAAAGATACTGAATATACACATGATGGATTCAGTTTCATAGAGGAAATTTAATAAAGCCTAGTGTGCTGCTCCTTATAGATGAAGATGATATTTCTAATCTTTAATAGTAAATTCATCTTACTAGATTCTCAAGCAATGATGATATATTTGAGGAAACATGTTAACACGATATAAATAGGATTGCCTTTAATAAAATAAACTGAGATTTTTAATTAGTGTACCAGTGTTTCTGAGGTCAGAATACATGCTACATCTAGTTTTCAATAGTGTTTAATAATAGCAGATTGGGCATGTACATTTTATTTCTAATATTTTATTGAAAAGAGACATAAATGATATGTTAGCACAAGTAACAGGAAAAAAAATGCCCTTTTAAGAAACCTTACCCCTTTCTGAAAATATTTCCTATTTTATGAAAAACATGTACCTTCTTTGAGTTGATTCATACAGAAAATATTGCTGATAGTTTATATTAATAAATGGAAAGAATTAATGGTGATCTTGATTTTTAATTTGAATTACTGAGATTAGTTTTAATCAAAACAAATCTGAAAAATATCACTTTCCAGATATCATGGACAGCTAAGAAATTACTGTCACATTATTTGTCTTCATTAGTTAATGCAGTATGAAAAATGATGTTAAATTTGGAGAAATACATTATTTCAAGGTAACCATAAAATGCCAAATATTATTCATGGTGCATATTCTTTGGATGCCATTCAGTTAGAGAGAGTACAACATAAGGGTTAGGGTACTGGAGATCATCTAATATACGACTACTCAAGTACAAGAGGGGTTCAAATTTTGTGGAAAATTCTGTTATATTTTAGTTCTATTTTTCTATGGATTTTTGATGCCTTCTCATATAACTATCCAAGGGCTAATTATACCAGTACTACAAAATAAAGCAGTTCTGGTATTGGAGAATGTAGGCATTCTTAATCAGAGGACTCACCCTGGGCAAAGTGACATTAGATGTTGGTCTTGAAGATTAAAGAGAATTTTGATATGCAATAAGCTAGGTACATTTACTGATGAAGATCAAAGAACACAACCTTCAGTATGGATTACATCTCAATGTCAAGAAAACAAAAATCTTCACCACTGGACCAATAAACAACATTCTTATCAAGGGAGGAAAGATTGGAGTTATGAAGGACTTCATTCTTCTTGGTTCAACTATCAACACTCATAGAAGCAGCAGTCAAGAGATCAGACGACATATTGCATTAGGCAAATCTGCTGCACAGGAACTTTTTAAAGTATTGAAGAGCAAATATGTCAGCTTGAGGACTAAGGTGCACCTGACCTAAGCCATGGTATTTTCAATAACCTCATGTGGATGCTAAAGCTGGACAGTGAATAAGGAAGATCGTAGAATAATTGAGGCCTTTGAATTATGGTATTGGAGGAGAATACTAAAAGTTCCATGGGCTGCCAAAAGAACCAATAGATATGTTTTGGAAGAAGTGCAGCCAGAGTGCTCCTTGGAGGCCAAGATGGCCAAACTTCGTCTCTCATACTTTGGACATATTGTCAGGAGGTAACAGTCTCTAGAGAAGAATATCATGCTTGGTAAGATGGAGGGTCAGAGAAAAAGAGGAAGACCCCCAATGAGATGGATTGGCCAGGTGGCAGCATTGATGACTCAAGTGTGGCAGCGGTAGTGAAGTTGGCCCAGGATCAGACATTGTTTTGTTCTGCTGTGCATGGGGTCGCTATGAGTCAGTTCCTACTCAAATGAGTTGTTCCTAACAACAACAACAACAAGTAGTTTAATTATGATGTTGTTAAAGAACACTGAATATACCATAAATTGCCAGAAAAAACAAACAAATCCATCCTGGAAAAATTACAGCTAGAATGTGCCTTTGAAGCAAGGATGGTAAGACTTCATTTAATTTATCAGGAAGACCCAGTTGCTAGAGAAGGACATCATGCTTAGAAAAGTAGGTGAAGTCAGCAATAGTCTGTTTTCTCTCAACAACAGACTCAAACTTAGCAACAGTTGTGAGCGTGGTGCAGGGTGAGGCAGTGTTTTGTTCTCTTGTTCATAGAGATACTATCAGTCAGAACTGATCGGATAGCATAAACCAACAACAATAGCAAATTAATCATCATGGTCAGACACTGTTTGGCAATGAGGAAGTTGCTGACATGGATCAAGCAAAGTTCACTTTTCAAGAAATGTATACTCTAGAAACAAATATAAGACTGCTCATGTACAAGAAGGGTTCAAATTTTGTGAAAAATTCCGTTATCTTTTAGTTCTATTTTTCTATGAATTTTTTGATGCCTTCTCATATATCTATCCAAGGGCTAATTATACCAATACTACAAAATAAAGCACTTCTGGTATTTGAGAATGTAGGCATTCTTAATAAGTGGATTCCCCCTGAGCAAAGTGACATTAAATGTTGTTCTTGAAGATTAAAGAGAATTTTAATATGCAATAAGGTAGGAACTATAAAGAAAAATGCCATTGTCATGGACATAATTTCAACTTACAGCCACCCTGTAGGACAGAGTAGAATAGAACTGCCCCATGGTTTCCAAGGCTCTAAATATTTATGTAAGCATACTCTCACATATTTCTCCAAGAGAGTGGTTTGGGGTTTCTAACTGGTTTCTGATACTAGCTAAGAGCTTAACCAATCGGATACTTTGTTGCTGTTAAGCGTTATGGAGTCATTTTTGACTCATAGTGACCTTGTATAGGGTTTCTGAGGAGCAGCTGGTGGGCTTTAACCTCTAACTTTGTGGTTAACAATCAAGTGCTTATCGTACAACACTACACCAGGACTACAATAAGCCACAATTGTTATTGCAGTTAAGTGCTGTTGTGTCATTTCTGACTCATTTGTGACTCTGCTTAGGGTTTCCAGGGAGCGGCTGTTGAGTTTGAAAAGCAGACCTTGAGGTTCAAATTGACTCCGCAGTCCAACGCTTGAACCCATAGTGCCACACAAGAACTCTTTGTTGTTAAGTGCCATCAAGTTGGTGACCATCCATAGCAACCCTGCATAGGGCTTCCTAGGAACAGCTGGTGAGCTTGAACTACGGACCTTGCTATTCAAACAGACTTCGTAGTCCAGCGCATTAACCCACAGCACATCAGGACTCGGCCACACCAGAACTCTATCTAGGGCACCTTAAAAAAAAGTTGCCATTTAGTGACCCTGTGGAGAGTTTTGAGGCTGTAAACTTTATGGGAGCAAATAGTCTTATGGAGTGGCTGGTGGGTTTGAACTGCTGACCTTGTTAATAGTCCAGTCCTTATCCTATAGTGCTACCTGTGCTCTTATACCATGGACAATCTCTGATAATAGTAATATTCAAGTTTGGTCTTGATACAAGTTTTATAATTGGTAATAGTGACACAAGACAGTAATTTAGAGTAAGATCAAATGGGACTTTTACTAGGGACCTGTACCTGTTTTCTTCTGTTGGAAATGTGATGTGTCAGAGTTGTGTTTATTGAGCAAGACATCATGTATATGACTAGTGAATCTTAGAAGAAATGTCAGGATAACATATGGTTGCGGCCCTCTGCTGGATCTATGATGTATCAGAAGGTTAAGACAAACCAATCTGTATTTACTCTATAAACCTACTGTCTATGCAACCTTAATGTCATATCAAATTCAATGACTAAAATTATGTTCCACTCCTGTCACAACAATAGAGAAAATATAACTGTAAAAATGTTGTATGAAAATATATGTTATGCTGTATTCTGACTTGACTCACAGTAAGTCCGAAAAATAAAGCTCATTGACTTTGAACAACTAAAAAGGAAATTATTTCAATTACTCAAAACTATGGAAATTAGGTAGAAGATAGAAAATAAATAGTGAAAACAAAAAATTCAAGAAATGATTAGTGCATTATAAGGTATATATATATATCTTTCAAAGAATTCATGGAGAAAAAATTATCTTTTAATTCCATTGTTTCATTAACTTTTCCAAGCCTCCTAGTGTGTATATATGTATATGCTGCTATTGCTGCATGCCATAGGGTTGATTTAGACTCATAATGTCCCTAAGTAGGGTTTCAGAGGCTGCAAATTTTTATGGGAGAAGAAATTCTTCTCCTTTTCCTGCAGAGCCTCTGGTAGATTCCAATAGGTGATCTTGTGGTTAGCAACTCTGTTTGTAACACACTGCTACCAGGACTCCTTACATATGTATATACACTTACATAATATATATGTTGTTATTAAGTTCCATCAAGTCTGTTCTGACTCATAGCAACCCTGTACAGAGAAGCAGCTGGTGGGTTTGAACCATAGACCTTGTGTTCACAATCCAGTACTAATCTTACAGCATCACACCAAGAATCAATATAATATATATACAATATATATTGTATATGTGGATCTGTAGGGTAAGCAATGGCCTGAAAGGTCAGTTTGAATTTCATGGTCAGTTGTTCAAACTCACCTTGGAAACCCTATACAGGGTCTCTATATGAATCGGAATGGACTCAAAGGACTTAGCAACAATAACTTAGACTACAGTGTCACTATGGTCCCTCAGTGAACATGCTATGCCTATATCTTTTGGTTCCTGGCTCATACTCTTTAGGATGTTGTTGTTGTTGTTAAGTGCCATCGAGTAGATTCCAACCCACAGCGACCCTGTATAGGATTTCCAAGGAGCAGCTGATGAGCTCGAATAACTGACGTTGCGGTTTAAACGACTTAGCAGTCTGACACATTAGGCCACAGCGCCATAGGTAGTAGGCCATATAGCATTTCTATTTCCAAAAGTTTATGTAAGCAGCCTACCATTTTCCACTGTTCTTGCACATTTTTTATTTTTTATTTTTTTTGGTCCTAACAACAGTGTATGAAGTTCTAGTTTCTCCACATTCTTGCCAGCATTTTTTTTTAACTTTACTATTGATAATTTCTGTCCTTGTAGTTAGCAGTCTAGTGCTTATCCTACAGTACTACCAGGGTTTCTGCCCTTGTAGTAGCTTTAACTACTTTTATGTTTAATAATATTGTATGTCCATAGACATCACAATGAGAGAAGATAATGTTAATAAAGAATATTGTAATTATCTTCTAGAAATTTAATAATAAAAAATAGGTAATAACAAGGCAAATAATTACAATGTTCACATATTCAGGTTATTTCTTTGACCTTTATTATTCTATCAGTGTTTGGGAATGGAATGGGCAATATGCTCCTGAGGTTGAGGTACAGATTCCAGAACAAATCTTATACTTAGTTATTCAGAAGAGAAGACATTATGTTATCATTATATATTAAGCTCACATCTTCTTAGAAAAATTGTATGAGCCAGGATAAATCAAAAAGCATTGCTACAAAATCACATGAACCTTTCTTAAATAAAAACACGAAGCTACATATCCTCCATTAAGAATATACATTTCTGAAATCAGTGTTTCCATCTCTCTAAACCTTCCTGGAAGAATATTCTTCTATTTATATTATACCAAAATGGCTATTTTGTGTTCCTGAGGGACTCAACTACCATTCTTTTGAAATGTTCTTTGTGTTTTGGTAATGAAATGAAATCTGAAGAAGCAGAATTAGGGTTGTAGAGTATATGGGGTAGGTTTACCAACAAAATTCTAATAGGGTTTTTCTTGCTACCCTCAAGAAATGAACAGATAAAGTGTCTTGATTGTAAAAACAATCACAGTGCAACTTTCTTGCCTTTTTTCTCATCAATGTAGTTTTAAATTTTCTTAAATCTTCTTTATAATTATCCCCCATGACCATTCTGGGTCCTTTGTGAAAATTAATCAAGATTACTCCTTGGAAATCTCCCAAAACAGTCACCATAGCCTTCTGAGTCGACCTCTCTGCCTTGAATGTAACTGGCTTAGTAGATCCCCTGGAAGCTAATGTGTTAATAGGACTTTTTTCTTTTATTTTGGTGTGGCACTGTGGGCTAATATGCTGGATTGCAAAGTCGATTTGAATTGCAAGGTCTGTGGTTCAAACTCACCAGTTGCTCCTAGCAAACCCTAAGTTGTTATGTGCGGTGGAGTCAGTTTCAACTCGTAGCGACCCTGTACAGGGTTCCTGAGGCTGTAAATCTTTACCGGAGCAGAAAGCCTCATCTTTCTCCTGCGGGACAGCTGGTAATTTTGAACTGCTGACCCTGCAATTCGCAGCCGAATTCGTAACCACTACACTACCAGAGCTCCTTAGCAAACCCTATTTGTTGCTATTTGTCGTAACTGACTCAATGGAACTTAACAATAACAAGAGATTTATTGCTGTTGTTAAGTGCCTGAAAGTTGGTTCCCACCCATAATGACCTTATGCACAACAGAACAAAACACAGTCCAGTCTGTGCCAATTCACAATCATTGTTATGCTTGAGCCCATTGCTGTTGCCACTGTACCAAGGAAACTAAGGCAAGTCTACTACTGAGAGAATTTATCTGCAACCGTCTACTGATCACAAAGATATGTGTAAATACGTTTTACTTATAATAAACTCATGCATATGAACTGAAACTGTAGTAGCAATGCTTTTAACTTACTCTCATATTTTAAAATATTATCCATATAGAACTTATATTTTCTCAAAAAATATAGTCATGGAAATAATAAAATTCTAGCAAAAGGTAATCTTTCTTTGACTATTGCTCTGATAGAGATTTACAAATATAAAATGCATAGACTTTGAGATCATACCACTCTGGATCTTATTCTTACTTTTTCTCTACTATCTGTGTATTATTGGATAATTAGACTTCTTTACATTTCATCTTCTTGATCTATTTTACTAAACAGCAAAACAATAGCCTCCTCTTAAAGTTGTAAAGAGGAACATGGTGGCTATGTAGGGTAAGCACCGGATTGTGAACCATAAGTTGGGCAGTTCCAACCCACCAGTTGAGGCTTTCTGCTTCTGCAATAATTTACAGCCTCAGAAATCGTATACTGGGTCTCTATGAGTTGAAACCAATTCCATGACTCTTAACAACAATAACACATTTGTGTGTATTAATAAGATTATTTATATAACACAAGGGACAATATGTAGTAAGCCCCCAAATGTCATTATCTCTACCAATTTTCATGGTTAACAATCATGACTGTGTATCCTGCTTTCTTGCAGAAATTCTGGGTTGAATCTGCATGGACCTAGATGTTCCTTTGTATGCAATAGCTGTCATTGGCTGATTTGCCAATCTTTATCTTTCTCCCCAAAATAGAAAGATTCTAATTCAATCTAGCTATTTAAAATTTCTCGTTATTTGATTACAAACCAATGAAAAATTTTTAGTTTTTTCTATTAATGCCATAGCCTGTTTTCAGTGCCCAATTTAGAATACCTCAGTAATTGAAGCCAATTTAAAAAAGCAAAACTGACATAACTTTCTAGATTGACTCAAAATTTCACCTCTGGTTTCTTTGCATGCTAGAGTGCACACTTCCATCAGCAAATCCCGTTTTCCCTTGCAAATCTGTAGACATAAATTTGCAAGCTGCTTTCAAAATGTTGCCTCATTATGCCTAATCCTTTTGGAATCATACTAAGCTATTTACCTCAATAATTTCCTTTGGGAACTAGTTCCATGGCTAATTCAACCTTATGCAGAGAAGTATCTCTATTTTTGCTATTTAATGTCATTGACTCTTCTGAATATGACGAATCCAATATATATTCTCAGTCCCAATTTTAACCTTCAAGGAAAGTGTGTGTGGTTGCAGGAACATATGCATAAAAGGATATCTACATTAGTTTTTAATCATGGGTTAATATTCTGTCAGAATATTAAGAAAATGAGTGAAAATACCATACATAATCTCTGACATGTTCTTAAACTGGACAACAAAAGTTCATTTGTAAGTTGCTATCTGAAATCTGAAATTGGATTCTATAATAATGATTCAAGAAATAGTGATAAGGATACAATTCAATTATATATTTAATAAAAATAATAATAGCAAAAATTGCTACCATTTACTGAGAATTCATGTGCCAAATATGTTAAACATTATATATTCATTATTTAATTTACATATCACAAGAGCCCAGTGAAGTAGATGTAATTGTTGCACACATTTTACAAATGAGATACCAAGGTTTACAGGCATTTAATGCCTAAAATTACAAAGCCAGAAAATGCTCTTGCTTGAAAATAGCCCTGCTTGACCTGAAAATTCACATTTTACTCAGTAAGTTGCACTTTATATTTCTCTCACATCTCACTCCTAAGCAACACTGTTAGCTAGGCTGTCAATTGCTGCAGAGTCATCTCTAACTTCTAGCAACCTATGTATAACAGAACTAAATGTTGCCTGCTTCTATGCCATCTTCAAGACTGTTGATGTCAATTGTCCATTATTGTGTCAATCCATGGTTGTGTTAATCCACACCATTAAGCATTTTCTTCACTTGCACTGACTCTCTACTTGAATGCCCTTTTCTAGCAATTGGCTTGTCTTACAATTTTGGATTGTTGTTGTTGTTGTTGTTGTTAAGTACCGTCCAGTAGATTCCAACTCACAGTGACCCTGCGTAGGGTTTCCAAGGAGCAGTGAACTTAAACAGTCAACCTTGCAGTTCAAACTGACCTTGCAATCCAGTGCATTATTATCCTGCAGCAACATAGTACCATGTAGAGCATAATTCTTTAAAAGTATCTCTCCAAATGTTAAAAAATATATCTGCCTCACCCTTCCAGAAATTTGCAGAGGCTCCTTCCAACACTCAGTCCCAGAAATGAGCCCTGCATGCCATTGTCCATCCCACAACCATTTTGCATGTGGAAGGGAGAAATAGTTAAAGTCCCATTCTGGGTTAATAAATGTGTTAATAATTGAAGGATGGTTTGTCTCTAGACTTGATGAATGAAAGGACTGGGTCTCTAGCCACAATTGACTCCCCCTTTTTCTCAACATATGCCTTAAGCCATACTTTAGGAAGGAAATTATAAATGGGAGGTCATTTCAGGGAAGAGACAGCTGAAAGTTGAAAAGGGACACAAATGAGAATGTAGAAGGAATCTCTTTTTTAAAAAAATAACATAGAATTTTTAAACTTCTAAAAATATTCTTCAAAGAAACATGAATTTATACTTTGTTTTGAGAGGATATTTGCACTGTAAGTGAAAATCCCTTGCTCTATAAGTTTGACTCAGGCTCAAAGTGTTTAAAGTGGACAAGACAAATATGATAAGATAAGATTTGAAGAGATTACATTATAATTCACATCAAAACAATTGAACTATTGTGGTTGAGTGCTTTAAACCTCAGAACTGGCACCTTCATGACTTAAATAAATTATAAGAGTTTAGGAAGCAAATCTTGATGGCTGCATATATTTCAAACTAGTAGAACAAATCTGAATATTTTCCTGATGGGGGGTGAATGGGCTAATCTGTGGAACATTTTATTTATCTCTAGATTATACAAACTGTCGATTCTGCCATTAAGAATTGTCTGAATAATTACCAAAACATGAAAGCTGCATCATGATTAAAACATGAAATATAGAGGATGTTTATCAGAAAATTATCCAAATCTCTTTGAATTTATAATTTCACAAGAATAGATTTATTTTGCAATTACCTCCCGGGGAAAGCATGACTATTTAATCATCCTAAAAGCATTCCTTCTTATGTTTACAGAATTGACTCTTGTGGTTTCAGAAAATCAGACAATTCAGAAGTTGTGAAAAAGACTGAAAATGAATGGTAAGTTTGTTAAATATCTTAAATGATTCTAGCATTATTTTTTCTTAAACTAATGTCAATATCTGAGTTTGGTGTGTTTGTAGATATTATTTTTTTCTTATAATATTGTGCATAAATCTAACATTGAATAATATTATCTGAAAGAAAGGACCCCCCCAAAAAAATGGTTTTAAATAAATGAATAAGCTGAATAGTGAAAGTACTTAAATATTATAAATGCTGAGTCTCCACCAGGTAGTTAGATTTGTCCCTGATTTATTTTTTTTCTGCTGTTAAAAAATAACTGTATGTTAAATCTGAAGAAATCTTACAAATAATTAACTGAAACAAGAGAAATACTTACTGAGATGATAGAAATTGGCAAAACTTTTAGTAAAAGTCAAACTTTTCAAATCTGTTTACTGTTATTTCTATAAATCTTCTTATTTCAAAGATTATATAAATGTCATTGAAGTTAACACACATACATATTACTGCTTTTACTCTTAATTTACAAGAGGTATTGTTAATAGTGTACATACAGAGTAAATGCCCTTTTATTATTTCTTATTAATAAAGTAATAATATTTTCTTTTCTATATTAAATGCGTTTTCATTCTTGTATTTGAGCTCATGGACCTTAATTACACAAAGAAAATTAATGGCTTTGGATATATGGGTGTACTCATATATTTTATTATCTTTGCAGTACAGATGAAAAAGACCAGATCTAATCATTGTTCTTCCAGAAATCCTCTGATCGCTGTAAGTTTATTGGCAGCTTCTTTAACAAGCTTTTTGTTGCTGTTGTTCTGTGCCTCAGAGTTACCTCTGACTCACAGTGACCCTATGCACAAGAAAAGGAAACACTGTCAGGTCTGAAGTAATCTTCACAGTAGTTGCTATGTTTGAGCCTATTGTTAGTGCCACTGCCTCAGTTCACCTCCTTGGGAGTCTTCCTCTTTTCTGCTCACCCTCCACTTTACAAAGGAGTTCTGGTAGCTTAGTGGTTATGAAATGGGTTGCTAACCTCATGGTCAGCATTTTAAAACTACCAATATTCAAGGAGGAAAGATGAAGCTTTCTGCTCCCGAAAAGCTTTATACCCTGAAATTTTAGGCAGGATTGCTATGAGTCAGAACCAACTCCACAGTATAACACCACTACGGCACCACCACCACCACCACCACCACTATACCAAACATGATGTCTTTTTTCATGTGCTGATCCCTCCTGATAACATGTCTGTAGTTCAAGAGAATAAGTCTCCCCACCCTCTCTTCTAAGGAGCATTCTGACTGCACTTCTAAGACAAATGTGTTTATGTGTTTGTTAGACACGGTACTGCCAATATTTTTCTCCAACACTCTAATTCAAATGAAATGATTCTTCAACAGTCTTTCTTATTAATTTTCCAGTTTTTACACGCATATGAGGTGACAGAAAATATAATGATTTGGGTCAGTTACATCTTAGACCTCAAACTGAAATCTTTGTCTTGAACACTTTAAAGAGAGTTTTTGCAGCAGATTTGCATATGTAATATGTTGTTTGATTTCTTAACTGCTGCTTCCAAGAATATTGATTGTTGATACAAGCAAAATGAAGAATTTGACAACTTCAATCTCATCTCCATTTATTATAATGTTATTTATTGATTCAGTTACCAGGGCTCTTGTTTTCTTTACATTGACCCTGCATACGGTTTCTGAGGCTGTATACTGTACAGGAACAGAAAGCCTCATCTTTCTCCTAAGGAACAGCTGGTAGTTTTGAACTGCTGACCTTGATGTTAGCAATCCAACTTGTAACCACTATACTACCAGAGCACTTTTGTCTATATGTATGCTTGTTATAAAATTAATAAATCAAATAGTTGTTATAAAATATATAAACCAAACTGCTCAACTCTTTAAGACAATAGATCCAGTTTCACATTTTCTTGTCTTCCATAACCATCCCTCTGAAATAATTTAGTTTTTCTGTGTTGTACACACACATACATACAACCCTTTTTTTTCTACCATTTACACAGTTTGACTATTGCATTTGCAGTGATAATTCTCATGAAATATCTCCTTTTTTGGATTTATATATGCAAATAAAAACAACATAAGATGACATTAGATCAGCACTGATTCTCCAATGAAGTTTTTTGAATTTTCATGCCAATTCTTATCAAAATACTTTATCCTATAACTCTATGTTAATGTAAAAATGTCAAATAATGACCTACATAGCTCCAATTTTTGATTTAATATACTTATAATTTTGTCTGTGTATTTCATTTTGGATTTTTAAGCCATAAGTCACAGTATTTATAAAATTAATTCACTTATATTACTTATTTATTAATTAATCAATTGAAATAATAACAATTTAAGCAATTTAATGCAGATCTTTGATTTATATTAGAAATATAGCGGGCTTCTTTAGGCACAAGCTCTTGCTGTTGTTGTTAGGTGCCATCAAGTCTGTACCAACTCATAGTGACCCTATGCAAAACACAACAAAACACTACCTGGTCCTGGGCCAACCACACAATTGTTGCCACCCCTGAGCCCATTAATGCTGGCATATTGCCAATCCATCTCTCTGGGGGTGTTCCTCTTTTTTTCTGACCTTCCACCTTACCAAACATGATATCCTTCTCCAGCGACTGGTCCCTTCTGACAATATGTCCGAAGTATGAGAGACGAAGTTTGGCCATTCTGTCCTTCAAGGAGCATTCTGGCTGC
>NW_006408661.1:639337-641187 GCF_000296735.1 Chrysochloris asiatica
ACAGGTAAATATTTTTCTGGTGTTCTCTGCTTTCATCCAAGATCCATCAGATATCAGCAATGACATCCTTCATTCCATGTCCTCTTCTGAATTCAGTTTGAACCTCTGGAAGTTCTTTGCATGCTTGCAGCCATTTCTGTATCACCTTTATTTATTTATTTTTTCGGCAGATGATCTTCTGCAGGTTGATGTTCATCCCGTTGTAAGTTTCCCCGTTCTTCAGCTCCACCAGCGTAAAAAGGAATGAAGTGTTGATACTTGCTGCGATGTGGGTGAATCTTGGAAAGATGCTCAGTGAAAGAAGCCAGACAAAAGACCTTATACTGTATGATAAGAAACTCTGGGGAGTCCCGGGTGCAACCGGTAAATACTCAAAGTCACAGATTCCATTGATGGGGAATGTCCATAACAGTCAAATCCAGGTATTTCCACAGAGACGGAGAGTGGAGTAAGAGCAGGGAAAGGGAGTGGCAGTTCAGGGATCTAGGATTTCCATGGGGTGATTCTGAGAGGTCTTCAGCAGCAACAAGGGGAGCATGGTGCCGCTGCCACTACTCCCACCATTAGTAAAACTTTACTTGCATGGGATATTAAAGATATTGTCCAATAATTTCTGCATTCCGTTGGGTCACCTCTATTTGGAATGGGCACAAATATGGACCTCTTCCAATCAGTTGTCCAGATAGCTGTCTACTGAATTTCTTGGCATAGATGAGTGCAGCCTCATAATCTTGATAGATTACAGTTTTCATTCCATCAATTCCTGTTGCCTTGTTCTTTGCCAGTTTTTTCAATGCACCTTGAAATTCTTCCTTCCTTCCATATAATTGGCTCTTGATCACATGCTACCTCTTGAAATGTTTGAACATCAACCACTTCTTCTTGGTACAGTTACTCTGTGTATTCCTTCCATTTTCTTTTGATGCTTTCTGCATCATTTAATAATTTGCTCAGAGAGTCCTTCAATTACCAAAGTCAAGACTTGAATTAGGTTTCAGTTTTGCCAGCTTGAGAAATGCTGAGCTTGTTTTTCCTTATTGGTTTGCTAACTCCAGATCGTTGCACATTTTGTTGTAATATTTGACTCTGTCTTCTTGAGCTGACTTTTGAAATTTTCTGTTCAACTCTTATGTAACCTCATTTCTTCTATTGGCTTTAGCATCAATATGCTGGAGAGCAAGTTTCAGTGTCTCTTCTGACATCTATTTTGATATTTTCCTACTTCCTTTTCTTCTTAAAGACTTTTTGCTTTCTTCCTGAATGATGTTCATGATGTCATCCCACAATTCATCTAGTCTTCAGTCTTTAACATCTAGTGTTTCAAATCTGTTCTTCAGATGATCTCTAAGTTCACATGGGATATATTCAAGGACATATTTTGGCTCTTGTGGACTTGTTTTCATTTTCTTCAGCTTCAGTTTGAATTTGCATACGAGCAACTGATTGTCTGTTCCACATTCTGCCCCTGGCTTTGTTCTGGCTGCTGATATGGAGCTTTACACTGTCTCTTTGCACAAATATAGTCTATTTGATTTTTTTCTGTTCCATCTGGGGAGGTCAATGTGTATAATCATCTCTTATGCTGTTTAAAAAAGGTTTGTGGAATGAACAAATCATTGGTTTTGCAGAATTCTATCATGCGATTTCCATCATCATTTCTATCACCAAGGCCATGTTTCCCAATTGCTGATCCTTCATCTTTGTTTCCAACCTTTGCATTCAAATCACCACTAATGATCAATACATATTGATTGCATGTTTGGTCAATTTCAGATTGAAGAAGTTGGTAGAATTCTTCTATCTCATCCTCACTGGCTTTAATGGTTAATGCATAAATTTGAATAATAGTG
>NW_006408661.1:642587-649655 GCF_000296735.1 Chrysochloris asiatica
TTTTGGTTTTCTAATGCAAGCTCTTCACACATTTTGCTATAATATTTGAATTTGTCTTCTTGAGCTGGCCTTTGAAATTTGCTGTTAAACTCTTTTACTTCCTTATTTTTTCCTTAGCTTTAGCATCTCTATGTAGCTTTTTCCAATCCAACCTCATTTTCCATGGGATAGAAAGCGAGAGACATGTAATCCCATGAAAGGACCATGTATTATTATCTTTGCTAACTATCAGTTTCATTCTGTTACCTTTTTCAATTGCCTCCTAATATTAAGGAAGGAAGAGGGTATTGGAGATATGGTTGTGGGGAGAGAGCCAGGTAATTTGTCTACAGTATGGTGTAGGAATGAGATATACTGGATCCCAATGGATCAAATTCTAGAAAAGTTAATCTCCTTTTCTGAGGCAATCTTCCTTAATACTAAATATGTACATTAAAAATTCCTTTTTATTAGGGTTCTTCTATGGATTCTTGATCAATCCATGGAGTGATGATAATCAGAAGTTAGTTATCTTTGTAAACTTTAGTAAATCTTTGGTGCTGGCAGTTTGTCAATTTGTCTTAATTCTGTAGAATTAAATTTTCTTAAGAATTTCTTGAGGATGCCATTAAATTATTAGCACTAATTTTAGCTCTGATGCTGTAAAAAGAGCAATAAGACAAAAGGCTAAAATGGTAAAAGATTTAAATAGTTTGATTTCACCTTCTCAGTAATGAGTAGTCTCTTAAAATTATATAATGGCTAAAGTGGCTAGCGTCATATTTTCAAATGTATTTTTGCTACTGTACAATGGTTGAAGAAAGGATGAATGTTCCATATAGCATAATCACACCTTATGTGTGAGGTTGTTTCTAAATTCAGTAGGTAAGGCCATAAACATAGCTTGCTGTAAGAAAAACATTAAAAATCCTTTATGACTGTGTTAATTTGGGATCAAATTTTCATCTCTCAACAGGTACAACACAGCTGATTTTTATTCCAGTTTTGGACTATATCTGTTGTAATGTTTAACTTGAATAAAGGAGCTATTTTGACCTCTCTGAAACTATTTAGTCTCTGTCTCAGGGCAGCAAAAAGTTCACTCATGACATGACCACACAGGAACAGAGCACTGTGGAGGAAACATCGTATTTCTCATCTCTTTCTGACTCTGGGGAAAATTCTCATAGAATGAGATACTGTGTGGAATTTTTACATGTATAATTCAGTGACATAGGTTATATTCTACAAGCTGTGCAACCATTCTTAGTCTATTTTCTGATATTTTCTGCATTCCACTGGCAAGAACTCACTCTAATCTGTTACCTAGTTGACCTTTCTAATTACTATTATAAATTTTATTCCAGATATATATTTTTTAAAATACATACTCAAAGCAGATATTATTTGTAACTAAACCAAACTGATTGGCTTAAAGATTTCAGAGGATAGTTTTGTTTTAAGGTTTAATGATAATTTTAGGGCAATGATGGATTAATCCATCAACAGTGGCTCTAGAAATTCTGACTCCATGAAAATTCAGAATTTAAAAATTCCTTTTTATTTAGGATTGTCCTATGGAATCTTGATCGAAGTATTCAGTCATGGTAACCAGGCATCATCCAATTCTGGTCTCAGGGCAGATGAGGTAGTTGTTAGTAGAGGCAATTAACAACCCATTTTTCCACACCATTTAAATAATTTTTATCTCTTTATTTTTACAGAATGAGCAAAGTTAATTATGTAAATGTTTATATGTATATAATATGATTCCATTATATCCCAATCACAGATAATGGAACCGTGATTGAAAGAAATAGATTAACATTTATATGAAGTTTTAAGGAATGGAAAGTATTAGAACTTGGCAAATAACTAGATATGAGAGAGACATACATAATACCCAAGATTACAGTTTAGAAAACTTAGAAAATGGTATTGCCATTTATTTTAATAGTGAAAATATAATAAATGAATTATTTTGGAGAAGATTATTACAGAAAGTCCCCAGTCTAAAATCTTCTGAAGTGGAAAATTTCTACTTGGAAGGACAAGCAGACCAGCCTGGAGCGGCTAGAAGAACAGAAGATATTTCTTGAAAGAAAATCCAGCAGGAAAAAGAAAAAAACAATTACACCAATCAGATTGACTACAACAAGAACAAGCAAGTTGTTTGCCCAGGAGCCATCAAGGCAAGTGATCGGGTCCCCTCAGGGCAAACCCCTACCAACATTAAGACTCAAAGAGAATACACAGCAGGCATGTGGTCTGGCTGATGACCACACTGGTCACCAATAACGGAAAGTTGGGGTAAAACAGAAATGAAGTTGTGAGCTAAGTCCAACCACATTCAATAGACTTCTGTGAACCCAGATTGAGACCTGGTTGGCCAGAAGTATGGCAAGACCTGGGGACTCCTGGGCCTATAGACAGTGACATGGCCACATAGGACTAGAATGGAGAGTGACGCATCCAGCTGATATGAAGTGAGGGGAGATACACAAGGACACCCATACTTACAGATAGTACCCACTTGACCTGGTTCCAATGACTGGATGACTATTACTCAAGTAGAGGAAGAAAGAAGAGGAAAAAAAGAGTAATCTGCTACAAGTTGATGAACTTGACCTATACTTATGAATGTACTATCTCAACAGTATCTTAACAGCAAGGATCATTCCCACCCCTTGGTACACAGGGTTGACAGGGATGGGAAACTTAGACATTGGCTACCCAAAATGGGGGGGTTACAAAGGCAAGAAGTGACTGGCTTACAAACTTTCAATAGGTAGCCTAGTTCCAGAAGGTGTGGGGGAAGATAGAATCTCCACTGAGTGGCTTCCAATCTGCCTAGACAGGGCTGATGAAAGGAGATGGGGATAAGACTCTTGTAGTACAATAATGAATAATTTCTATCAGTACTGACTGTGAGTGTTGCTAATGTAAAGTTAGACATTTTGTAACAAAAGGAGAGGAGTAATTGATTTTGCAGTTCAGGAGCAGATGTCCCTGGGACCATCAAGGGAGAGGAGCAGAGTATGAGATCCTACCCAAAGAAGCAGTGATGCTAGTGATGGAGACAAAGATGATGATGTGGAGATATGGGGCAACTGGGGACTCTGGAGGGAGAAGGGATGTGTGCTGGAGACCAGGGGGCAGGCTTGCAGGGTTTACCCTTTGGTTGTTTGATGATGCATGGAGGGAACTGTAATCATTACAATGAAATGAAATATAATAGGATGAATGTAAAGCTAATGTTCTCCTGTGTAAACTATCACATAATTCACAATAAAAACTTAAAACAAAACAAAACAAAAAATGGCTTCAACAGTACATCAACAGGGAACTGCCAGAATTTCAAGCTAGATTCAAAAGAGGACAAGGAAGTAGGAATATCATTGCTGATGTCAGATGGATCTTGGTTGAAAGCAGAGGATACTAGAAAGATGTTTATTTATGCTTTAGTAGACTTTGTGGTTTATTACAAGCTATGGATAACAATGCGGAAAATAGGTACTTTAGAGCATTTAATTGTGCTTATGAGGAATCTGTGCATAGACCAAGAGTCAGTCATTCAAAAATAGCAATGGCATATTTAACGGTTTAAAATCTGCAAAGGGATGTGCCAGGGTTGTATTATTTCACCATATGTATTCTTTCTGTGTTCTGAGCAAATAATCAGAGAATCTGTATTATATGAAAGAAAAAACATGGCATCAGGATTGGCAAAAGACTCATTATCAACCTGCAATATGCAGATGACATAACCTTGCTTTCTGGACTTAAAATACTTACTGATGAAGATCAAAGACCACAAACTTAATATGGGTTGTATCTCAATGTAAAGAAAACAAAAATCCTCAAAACTTGATCAATAAACTACACAATGATAATGGAGAAAAGACAGAAAGTTTCAAAAAAGTTTATTTTGTTTGGATCCACTCATGGAAGTTGTAGTCAATAAATCAAATGACATATTGCATTAAGCAAATCTGCTGCACAATGTTTCTTTGAGTGTTGAAGAGCAAAGATGTCATTTTGAGGACCAAGGTGAGCCTGAGCCAAACCATGGTATTTTCAATAGCTTCATATGCATATGAGGAAGTATGTGAAATCAGAAATGTAAAAGACTAATTAACAACCTGTGATATGCAAATGATATTATCTTGTTTGCTGAATGCAAGGAGAACTTAAAAAACTTACTGATGAAGATCAAAGTCCACAGCCTTTGGATTACAATTCAATATAAAGAGAACAAAAATCCTCATCACTATACCAATAAATAGCATCAAGATAAATGGAGAAAAGATAGAAGTTATCAAAAAGTTCATTTTGTTTGGATCAATCATCAGCATTAATGGATGCAGAAGTCAACAAAACAAATGATATTGCATTAAGCAATCTGTTGCACATGACCTCATTAAAGCATTCAAGAGCAAATATGTCAGTTGGTGGACTAAGGTACTCCTGACCCAAGCCATGGTATTTTCAGTAGTCTCATATACATTTGAAAGTTGGACCATGAATAAAGAAGACCATAGCAGAATTGATGCATTTGAGTTATGAAGTTACAGTGTTGGAGGAGAATATGAAAAGTACAATGGGCTGTCAGAGGAACAAATAAATATGTATTAGAAGAAATCCTGCCAGAATGCTCCTTAGATGATAGAATTTGCCTCTAATACTTTGATCATATTATCAGGAGGGACCTGTCTCTGGAGGAAGACATCATGATTAGTAACATGGAGGGTCAGCAAAAATGAGGAAGACTCCCAATAAGGTGTATTGGCACATTGACAGCAGCAATGCCCTCAAGCTTAGCAATAATTGTGAGGATGGTACAGAACCAGGCAGTGTTTTGGTCTGTTGTGAATAAGGTTACTATGTGTCAGTATCAAATTGATAGCATCTAACAATATCAATTTCTCATGGTATACTCATACTCTTCCTTCTTGATGGTCCTGGAACTGTCTGTTCCTATTCTGAGATGGCTTCTTTTATACCTAGCTAAATGAAAAAAAACTAACCAATCCTATCCTTAAAGTCCTGTATACTTTGTTTGAGTGGTCTCATCCAATCACTTGGTGGGAATTAAGAAGATTTTGGACAGAAAAGACATATGAAGATACCACAACTATACATTATCAAAAAGTTCCTGAAAAAATTTTAGTATCTTTGATTCCATTTTTCCACAGACTTTTTGAAGCCCCTTGTTTTATCACTGAGAGATAGGATAAACTGTTTAAAAATAAACTACGATATTTTTAAGCATCTTTCTTATCCTTTATGGTAGTTGTGTTGTTGTTAAGTGCTGTAGAGTCGGTTCTGACCCATAGCGACCCCGTACAGGATTTCCGAGGCTGTAAATCTTTACAGGAGCAGAAAGCCTCATTTTTCTCCCACGGAGCATCTGGTAGTTTCGAACTGCTGACCTTGAGGTTCACAGCCCGATTCGTAACCACTATGCTACCAGAGCTCCTTTATGGTAGTTGTAGCAAGGAGTAATTACTCTTCTGGAGAGAGTGGGAACATGATCTTGTCATATTTTCATGAGAAGACAATCTGTGGATATGGTCTAATGATTTCCCAAGAGGGAATCATTAAATGAAAGAAAAATATCTCAAACAAAATTACTCTCCTTTGATATAGGAGGATAAAGAAGAATGAGAAGATCAGTTACTTAGCATGTGCACAAAGACTGTAAAATCAGAGAAGAATCTTGATAATAGCAGGCCCTGTGACAAGTCCTTCAAAGCCCATTATGGGGTTGATTGAGCTTCAAGAGCAGGCAGACATGCAGTCATGGCTAGCCTCTTTTGTAAAGGATACAGTGGAAACTGGTGTCATTAGGTGACTTACGTAATTTCACCTGATTTCCCACAATGTGGTAAAGAATGGGAGGGCAGAATCATTTGACAGCTGCAGTTTTTCTCTTCTTCAAGCCCATCTCTCACCTATTCATCTGGGTAGAGTCAGGGGCAAAGGCAGTTTAAGCAGCTAGAAAAACATATATTTTACAAAACGAAAACCTCCTTAATATATAGCTTTGTCTTTAAACTGAATTAGATTTATGCTGCATGGTAACTGTATTTCACCCTTCTAATTATGGATTGAGGAATTAGTATATTCTTTCCTTTAATCAGTAATATTCATGCAGCAACTCGTAAATGCCTGGTCTAGTGCTAGATAGATTTAAGTAAAACTTGCTGACAGAAGGGGGTTGAATTTTATTAATTTTTTTTTTTAATCTACGTAGAATTAATCAGTAACTCTGGTAGCATAGTGGTTACGGATCGGGCTGCGAACCTTAAGGTCAGCAGTTCGAAACTACCAGCCGTTCCGCGGGAGAAAGATGAGGCTTTCTACTCCCGTAAAGATTTACACCCTCGGAAACCCTGTACAGGGTCGCTATGGGTCGGAACTGACTCGACGGCACTTAACAACAACATTAACTCTTAGAATAAATGGCAAGGGTAAGAGAACATAGTACTTTTCTCATCTGCCTTCAGTTTCCCACTTGTTGTTAGGTGCCATCAAGTCAGTATCCAATCATAGTGACCATACGCACAACACAATAAAACACTGCACAATCTGCCTTCAGTTTCCCACTTGTTGTTAGATGCCATCAAGTCAGTATCGAATCATAGTGACCATATGCACAACACAATAAAACACTGCACAGTCATGGGCCACCCTCAAAATATTTGATACACTTGAACCCACTGATGTTATTAGTTTGCCAATCCATCTCACTGGGGTTCTTCCTCTTTTTCTCTGACCATCTATCTTACCAAAAATGATATCCTACTCCAGCGATTGGTCCTTCCTGACAATATGTCTGAAGAAAGAGAGATGAAGTCTGGCCATCTTGGACTCCAAGGAACACCTGGTTGTACACTTTTCAACCCAGATCTGTTCATTCTTTTGGCAGCCCATGCCACTTTCAAGATTCTCCTTCAACACCGTAACCCAAATGCATCAATTCTTCCACTGTCTTTCTTATCCACTGTCCAGCATTCGCATGCATATGAAATTATTGAAAATACTGTGGCTTGGGTCAGGTGCACCTTAGTCCTCAAACTGGCATCT
>NW_006408661.1:650530-670658 GCF_000296735.1 Chrysochloris asiatica
GTCCCCTCATTTTAGATAGTCATTGTCTAAGTTGCCCGTCCTTATCTATTCTCTGCGCAGAGCAAATAGCATTGAAATTTGATTTGAAGACTCTTTCTCTCTCTGTTAGCATTTATTTCTGATTGTTGTAGATGCTGTGTTAATGTGTTAATTTTGGTTCTTTCTTCTTTTTGGATGTGTGCATTTATTTCAATACATTGTCCTCTCAGCACTGCTCTCACCGTGTTCCAAAGATTTTGGTAAGTTGTGTTTTCGTTCCCATTTTTCTCTAGGAACTTTATGAATTCACATTTAATTTCCTCTACTACCCAAACACTTTTCAGCAGGGTGTTATTCATTTTCCATGTACTTGGCTTTATTTCCTTGGTCTTTGTATTATTGATTTCTGATTTGATAGCACTGTCGTCTGAGATGATGCTATGTAGTATTTTGATATTTGTAAATTTATGAAAGTTTGCTTTGTGGCCTATAACATGGTCTATTCTGGAGAATGTTCCATGTGCACTGAAAAATAATGTGTATTGTGCAGTTGTTGGGTTGAATGCTCTGTACACAGCTATGAGGTTTGCTGATAGTGTTGTTTAGTTTTTCTGTGTCTTTGTCTAGTTTCTTTCTGCTTGTTCTATCCATTTTTGAAAGCAATGTATTAAAATCACCCAGGATTATTGTCGATTCATCTATTTCTTTTTTCAAATCTATTTGAGAATGCTTTATATATTTTGGAGCTCTTTCATTAGTAGCATGGATATTTATTATTGTTTTGTTATCTTGTTTAATTGTCCCTTTAATCATGAGATAATGTCCATCTCTATCTATTATTCTGGGTTTTGTCTTAAAGTTTATTTTATCACAGATTAGTACAGCCACTCTTGTTCATTTTTTATTGCAATTAGCTGGGTATATTTCTTTCCATGCTTTGACTTTTAATCTGTTTTTGTCTCTGTGCATGAAATGTGTCTTTTGAAGACAGCATATTGAAGGATATTGTTTTCTTATCCATTCTGCCATCCTCCATCTCTTAACAGGTGCATTTAATCTGTTTACATTCAGTGTAATTATCAATAGGTATGAAATAATTGCTGCCAGTATGTTTCTGTTTTTTTTGTGGTGTTGCTGCTTTCTTTGTTCGGTGTGTCTTCCTTTGTTGAGTTCATGCTTTTTGTGTTCTTTTTGGATTTTCATTTTCTTGGTATGTTATGAAGAGTTAATTTTCTTTGAAGTTGCATTATAGTCCATTAACTTTTCTCTCCATTTAGTGCAGTCTGTTTTATCCTGTAATCGACCTGACCTTCTCACCACCTGCTCTCTGTTCTTCCTTGTTTACCTTCTTTTACATTGTAATTGTTTTGATCATAGACTGACCTCCCAGATTCTCTGTTTGTTCTTATAGTTTTGTTGTTTTCTCAACTCTTCCTTCTCTTGATTTAATTCTGGGAGGTGCTGCCACGTATGTCAATCTCTGGTTGTTGTCTGTTCTTGTTGGTTCTCAGTCCACAGAATTCCCTTTAAGATGTTTTGTAGCACAGGGTTGGCTTTGGCAAAATCCCTTAGCTTCTGTTTATCCTGGAATGTTTTGATTACACTGTTATATTTGATTGATAGCTTTGCTGGATAAAGGATTCTTGGTTGGCAATTTTTTTCTTTCAGGGTTTTATATATGTCTCCCCATTGCCTTCTTGCTTGCATGGTTTCTGCTGAGAGATCCGAGCTTAATCTGACTTGCTTGCCTTTGTATGTACCACTTCTGTTTTCCCTGGCTGCTTTGTCTTTGATTTTGGAGAGCTTGATTATGATATGTATCGGTGATTTTCTTTTGGGGTCTATCCTTCCTCAAGTTAGTTGAGCTTCCTGAATGTTTATCTTTCTACTTTTCAGGATGTTAGAGAAATATTCTTCCAGAAACTCTTCAACAATCCCCCTTGTGGACTTGTGTGATTCTTCCTCTTTCAAATGCTGATAATTCTTAAATTATTCCTCTTCATGTTGCCCAACATGAATCTTAGACCTTCTTCTGATTTTTTTTTTTTTATCATTTTTTCTGTTTGTTCTTCTATCTTAGTGTTATTGAGAGATTTGTCTTCGAGCTCACTGGTTCTGCCTTCCATCTTGTCTATTCTACTCCATTGCCCTTTCAGAGTATTGTCTATTTCTAATATTCTATTATTTATCATTTGGATCTCTTTCTGTAAGTTTTGAATTGTTTCCAATGCTGTATCAATCTTATTTGATTGTTCCTGTAGCACTTTCCTGACTTTTTGCTTACTTTTTCCAACTCCATTGTAAATTGTTTAGAAACATTTTATAACTATTTTTCTGAATTCCTTCTCAGGCATTTCCAAGGCTTGCCCCTCTTCCAGAATGGAGTCCAGGTCTACCTCTTGGTCATTTGATTCAGACATTTTGTCTTATTTCTGGACATGTGTGGATATCGTTATCTGCATTTCCTTCTTGGACATTTTTAGTGTTTTTCTGTGGCCTTAATACTTAATTGAGTATGTGTTTTGGTGTTTTATATGCTCTCTGATTGCTTCCATGTAAATGTGATCAGGATGTGGGCTTCCATTTTCACTCTTTTTATTGCTTAACTCAGAGTAACTTTCACAGGTGTTGTCTGTCTCCCTGGTATATGGCAGTTGGTATTTGTTCCTGCCTTCATTTTAGTGTTTTATTTCGAAACTACCAGCCGCTCCGCGGGAGAAAGATGAGGCTTTCTACTCCTGTAAAAATTTACACCCTCGGAAACCCTGTACAGGGTCACTATGGGTCGGACCCGACTCAAAAGGCACTTAACAACAACAACAACAGAGTGTGATTGTAGCTTGATTATATGGCAGCTGTTGCTGACTCTTCTTGGGTCATATAGGGAAAGAAAGAGTCCCTCAAAGGTAGAAGGGGGAACATAAAACAGCAAAACAGTACCAGCAAAAAAAAAAAAAAAACTAAGAAAAAGAAACCAAACAAACAAAGAACAACAACAACAACAACAAAACTAGACTGAATATTGCCATCTATAATCACAGAAAAGGGAGAGGCGAGAGAGAAGGAAAAAAAAAAAATTCTGTAGCCTAATATGAGTATGACTTTAATGTCCTCTCTGCAACTTCCTGCTTTCAATGCTGCCTGAGAGATTTCAAGATGCCCCTGTTGGTTGCTATGCTGTACCTCAGGCTTTAATATTCTTTTTGTTCTGTTTTGTTTTTTATATACACTCTTTCCCTCTCTAAAGTCCTGTCCTGGCCTTTTCCATATTTGAAAATAAACGTTCAGGGTTTGCTCTTTGGCTGAGTATATGTGTGCATGTGTTGCAGAATAACCCACCAGTGGTGAGGGTGGGGGTGTCCACCTACTTAGGCACCCATTCTAGTCACCAGAATGTATGTGCACAAACAATGAGGGTGCCAATGACCAGATATCAAAAAGAAAATCAGAACAAAGCAAAACCAACAAAATGTATTGTCCACCTTTGCTCCAAGTTTCCTGTGTCATTTTTCCGTGGTGATTCTGCTTCCCTACTTGGTCTTGCCATTTGATCTCACCCAGGATTCCGGCTGCAGACTGCTGAGCCTGGCAGATTCAAAAGTATGCGATTTCTTACTTCAGCTTCAAGTTCCACTAGCTATATGCCTTCAAACTTTTAAATATTCCTAACTATGTGGTTCCAAGTTTTGGAGCTCTTCCCTGGATCTGCTTTGCCTGATATTCTGTGGTATGGCTGATGGCGAATTTCACTGCACCTCCACCTTAGCTGCCATCAAGCCCCGCCTCTTCTTCTTCCATTTTCTTTTGGTGCTTTCTACATCATTCAATAATTTGCCAAGAGTATACTTCAATAATGAAGGTTGAGGCTTGAATTTTTTCTTCAGTTGCCTCAGCTTAGGAAGTGCTGAGCATGTTCTTCCCTTTCTTTGCACATTTTATTTTAATATTTGATTTTATCTTCTGGAGCTGAACTTTGAAATTTTCTATTCAGCTCTTATATCTCCTCATTTCTTCCATTTGCTTTAGTTAGTTCTATGCTGAAGAACAAGTTTCAGTGTCTCTTCTGACATTCATTTTGATCTTTTCATTCTTTCTTGTATTCTTAATGACATTTTGCTTTATTCCTGTATGGTGTTCTTAATGTCATCTCTTCTGGTCTTCAGTCTTTAGTGTTTAATGTATCAAATATGTTCTTCAGATGATCTCCAATTTATGTGGGATATATTCAAGGTCATATTATGGTTCTCATGGACTTGTTTTCATTTTCTTCAGCTTCTGTCTGAATTTGCATATGAGCAATTGATGATATTTTCCACATTCTTCCCCAGCGTTGTTTTGGCTGATGATATGGAGCTTTTCCACCATCTGTTTCCACAAATGTAGTCAATTTGATTTCTGTGTATTCCATCTGATGAGGTCCATGTGTATAATCATCTCTTATACTGTCCAATGAAGATATTTGAAGAGAATAAATCATTGGTTTTGCAGAATTCTACCAAGCAATCTCCAGGATTGTTTCTATCACCAAGGCCATATTTTCCAACTACTGATCCTTCCTCTTCATTTCCAACCTTTGCATTTCAGTCACCAATGATGATCAAAACATCTTGATTGTACTTTTGATCAAATTCAGATAGAAGAAGATGGTAGAGTTCTTCTATTTCATCCACACTGTCTTTAGTGGTTGGTGCATAAATTTGAATAATAGTGGTATTTACTGGTCTTCCCTGTATATGCAGGGATATTATCTTATCACAGATATCATTGTACCTCATGACTGACCTTGATAACTTCTTTTTCATGATGGATACAATACCATTCCTTTTCAATTTGTCATTCCCAGCATAGTAAATCATGTGGTTGTCAGATTCAAAATGGCCAATACCATTCCATTTCAGCTCCATAATGCCTAAGGTATCAATATTTATGTGTTCTATTTATTTTTGACAATTTCAAATTTTTCTAGAGTAATACTTTGTACATTCCATGTTTCTGATTATTAATGGATATTTATAGCTGTTTCTTTTCATTTTAAGTTGTGCCTTACCAGCAATTGAAGGTCCCTCAGGCTTTACTTCCTCGGGATTTACTCCATTTGCTTCATCATGGTCAACTCTACTTTGAGGAGGCAGCTCTTCCTCAGTTGCATTTCGAGTGCCTTCCAACCTGAGTGGCTCTTTTTCTGGCACTGTATCTGACAGTGTTTCTCTGCTACTCATAAGGTTTTCAATGACTAAATATTCAAAAGTAATTTATTTCTCCTTCTTCCTAGTCTGTCATCATCTGGAAACTCATCTGAAACCTGTCCACTGTGGTGATCCTGCTGATATTTTAAATACCTGTGGCATAGCTTCTAGAATCACAGCAACTAATAAGCTACCACAATAAGACAAATTGACAGACTACTGGTGGCAATTTCTCACTACTTATGTTTTATGCTTTTGTGATAGTAGACGTTTGAATGATGAATATTTTGGATTCTTATTCCTACACTTTCCTTTCATACGCTAACTTATAATAAATTGGTAAATTAAGAAATGTTAGGACAAGGGCATTGTTGGGGGAAGGTTTTGCATTATTTAAAGCTAGACTACCTTATTTATAAATTTAGAAGGCCTCACAGTGTCGAAGCTATTTTATCTAAATCCAGGGAATATCATTGAAACTTTCTTGAAAGCTCAATTTTTCTTCCTTTTTTTGGTATTGATTTGTTTATAGCACTGTCAAATGCATTGATTTACCTTCCCATCTACTGTCAAAACAGTCTGGTTCTGATGTTGAACATGGGCCATTTTAGGTAATCAATCATAAAACATCTCAACAGTGCCAAGTTTCCTTAAACCCCTTTCTGTATGTGCTTTCTTACTCAAAAGCAACCACTTTGTGGAGTGACCCTTGCCCTTGGTATGTCAAGATTCAATAACTAATAGAATACACAGGGAATTCATTTATCTACCTGAGACAGCCCTGATAATCAAACTGAGGCCTACTGCACACTATAGGACCTATAAATTAGCTTAGTAGTTCACCAATCCTGGCTATGTCAAAACAAAAAAACAAAACAACAACAAAAAAAACTGTTAGCAAAATTGCATCTTTCCATATTTGGACCAAACAAACAAATAATCATCAGCACAGTGAATCTGTGTTAAGAAATGTAATAAATATAGCTTTCTATTAAAGTCTTAGCACACTGAAGAAAAAGAAAGCACTCATTTGGGCTGAACACATTTTATTTAACAATGAAGGTTGAAATCTCAATTTCATCTTCATTGTCATGAGCACTACCTATTTTTATATATAAGTAGGCATTGTTGTTCAAAATATATGCTCCTTATAGTATAAGAACAGGGTGATCTGACAAATCTGAATATACAGGTCAAATTCTCAATGATGCAGGCTCTGAAATGGAGATTAGTATGTAGAAAATTTATTAGACAATATTTCAATAGGAAAGAAAATTGGATTATGGAGAGGAAGATGCTGGGCTCCAACATAGTCATTCCTGAAGGGAGTTCTGAGCTGTATAGCACTGTGTTCACTACATCAGCTAAGTACAACTATATCAATCTAGTATAAGCATGCAGATAGATAAAAAATTAATGAATAAGGAGAATTTCAAGTTGTTGATTGTTGTAAGTTGTTGAAAAGTCAATGTTAGTAAAGTCCCAATAATATAAATGTCTTACTGATGGATTCCTGACTGTTTCTATGCTAAAGGCATGCTTTGGTGACATCAGGGTAGTTTTACCCACCATAGGTATATCATCAATTTTGCATAATGGTTTAACTAACATGCAGAGAGGTTTTCAACAGAATCTTTGGAAGCAAATTTCTTATTTAGTCTCAGAGAATGAAAAGTCACAGTTCATCACTTTCCCTAGGAGTTTTTCTTTTGTTCTAGAAGGGAGGTGAATTACTACAGATCACAAAAGCTGTTTACTTGCTTAACATGTAGAGTACATCAGAGCTTTTAACACTGTATTAATCTACAATCCTGGTGTGATGCTCTGAGATAATGTGCTGGACTACAAAGTCAGTTAAATCACAAGGTTGGCATTCAAGCTCACCAGCTGCTCCTTGGAAACCCTATACAGGGTTAGTATGGGTTGGAATCAACCCGATGACATTTAACAACAACAGCAACAAACTACAGATCATTAAAATAGAAAGACAGTTTGTGAATATAAGAACAAATGACAGGAATCAGATCAGTTGATATGTATTAGTTAAATCATAGGCAAAACAGGAAACATCAATTAGTGTTGGTGTTTTAGAAGAAAAAATTCTACTGCCAAAAAAAGGAAAACAAAAGTAAACCCACTGCCACTAAGTGAATTCTTACTTGTATTTGGTTCTGAGGATATAAATCTTTGTGCTGTTAAGTGCTATTGAGTAGGTTCCAACCCATGGAGACCATGTGTAGGATTTCCAAGGCATGACTGGTGAGTTTGAACCAACTATCTTGCAGTGCAAACCAACCTTGAGGTAGACTGCTTATACTATGGTGCCACACCAGGACTCTTTGTTGAAGTGGAAAGCCTCATCTATTTCCACAAAGCAGCTGGTTGGTGAACTCCAACCATTTACCTTGTAGTTCAGTCCAGTGCTTATCTTGCAGTCACCGTGTTCCCAGCAACCCTATGGTTGGTTATGTGCCACGGAGTCAATTCTGACTCATAGCTACCCTGTACAGGGTTTCTGAGGCTGTAAATCTCTACAAGAGCAGAAAGCCTCATCTTTTTCCCATGGAAGTGTTGATAGTTTCTAAGTGCTGACCTTGAGGTTTGCAGCCCGATTCGTAACCACTATGCTACCAGAACTCCTTCAGCAACCCTATTGTTGTTGTTAGGTGCCGTCGAGTCTGTACTGACCGACCCATAGTGACCTTATGCACAGCAGAACAAAACACTGTCCCATCCTGGGCCAACCTCACAATTGTTGCCACGCTTGAGTCCATCAATGCTGCCATTTGGCCAGTCCATCTCGTTGGGGATCTTCCTCTTTTTCTCTGACCCTCCACCTTACCAAACATGATATCCTTCTCTAGTGACTGGTCCCTTCTGACAATATGTCCAAAGTATGAGAGATGAAGTTTGGTCATCTTGGCCTCCAAGGAGCACTCTGGCTGCACTTCTTCCAAAATGGATCTATGGGTTCTTTTGGCAGCCCATGGCACTTTTAAGATTCTCCTCCCACACCATAACTCAAAAGCATCAATTCTTCTATGGTCTTCCTTATTCAGTGTACAGCTTTCTCATGTATATGAGGTGATTGAAAACACCATGGTTTTCGTCAGGCACACATTACCCTATATACTGGATTAAAGACAGATTTTCCTTGTTAGATGCCATCAAGTCAGTCACAGGCTCATAGCTATCTTATGCACAACAGAAGGAAACACATAGGTATACTTAGGATTTCTTGTGATATAGTTGGTTATGCATTGGACTGATAACCACGAAGTCAACAATCCAAACCCACCAGTCACTCTATGAGAGAAAGATGAAGCTATTTGCTCCCATAAAGCTTTATCGTTTCACAGATCCAAAGGGTACATTATACTTTATCCTATAGGGTCACTGTGAGTCAGAATCCACTCCATGACAGTAGATTTGATTTAGGGTTTGGGAATCCTGGTGTAGCACTGCAGGATAAGCACTTAGCCACTAAACACCTAAGGTACTTGGTTCAAATACACCAGTCAACAACTTTGGAAAACCTATATGGGTCACTATAAGTCAGAACAGACTCAAGGGCACTTAACAACAACAGAGGGTAACTAACTATGAGTCGGAATCCACTTGATGGCCTTGGGTTTTTTATTTTTTATTTATCTATATTTTTTTGATATAAAACTGGAGACAGGAACAAGACTTTAAGAATTTGAAACATTGAAGTATTTATCATCATAAATTCTGTTTCTTTTAGCAACATCTTTGATTTAGTTCTCATTTTTACTGTTTATATTCCCTGTCAACTGAATAGCTTTTACTTAATCTCTGATAGATTGTCATGGCCAAATTCAACTACAACTTTTATAATATTTTAAGAAACTAGTAAACAAAGTTTAATTTTACCTTTGCTGGGTCCCTTGGGCAGCAAATCCTGTGATGCAAACTATTCCTTTCCTTTGAATGATGGTTTCCCTCCTCAGTTCCTGCTTTTCCAGGGACAACCTCAATCGTTTCAACTTGTCTTCTTTCAGGTAGTCATAAAATGACTTCAGATGACTCTGTCCCTCATGTAGCTCATATCTGTATTGATATATCTTATGAGCAAAACAGTGTCAGCTCTTATTTCAAGCCTTTTGTTTTGTTTTATTTTTTCCCCCTAAGATGTTTGCATAGTTTGTAGTCTTGGAAGATAGAGATAGACATTACCTTGAGAGAAAAGGCTGGTTTGTTATCTATTCACTATGATAAAGATTATGTCTCCTTTTGGAGTAAAGATCAGTTAGGTTACTCACTGCCCTTTGTTAAATTTGTGTGTTCCTTAACTTCAGGAATTATACCTCATTGCATGTGCAATCACCTGGCCCTCTTTCACCCACCTTGTGCAAAGTGGGGTCTGAGGAAGTAGTACAAACGGTAATACTCTGGCTACTGCTATTGCTGTGACTAATGAATAATCTTTTCTTTCTGATCTAAGTGTCTCAGCTCTCCTGCCAGTATCTATGAAACTGAAATAGTCTAACTTGTTAGCTTGCAAATTGGATAAAGTCTCAGAATTTTCACATTTCTTGACATGGAAAATGCTTATACAAACTTCCTTAGTTGTGGGCCATATGCTACTTCCCAAATACAGTTTTCTTCTTTCCTTTCCCTGTCGCCTCTTATCTTCAGATTCCTCGGATATGTGGCAATCTCAGTTAAATGTGATTTAAACTCTAGGGATATATCTCAAACTCCTCAAACTGTCCCCTCAAAGCCCATTCTTTCTAGAGTTGTGCTGAGAGTTAAAGAACAATGGTCCTTGATGAAGAGATTATATAATAGAAGCAGTTTTGGCCAAAGGATTATTCAAATCATTTTTTTCTTCTTCTCTACTTTCTTGACATTTTAATATTCTCAATCTAAATAGGGCTATCATTTATTAAGAGCTCCAGCATAGTTCATGACAACCAGCATTGAAAATGTACTTTTGATTCAGATACACATTTTTTATATTTGATGTCTATTGCATTAGTTTCTTTGCAAAAACTGAGAAGGCAAAAAAAAAAAAAATTTTGAGATTATTTTTATGTATTTTTAAAATATGTTAAATCTACAATATTATTTATCAAAACATTTATAAATATGTTTTTAAAACACATATGTTAATAGAAATTAATATCAGGAAAATATGAGCATCCAGATATGAGGAGAGTATATGAAGTAAAGCAAAAAGTAGGTGGCTTCAACTGCATTTATAAAAACTGGAAGTATATTTTGGGATAAATAACATGTTATGATCTCACATAAAATTCAGTTGAGTTCTGAACACATTGTATGTATTTGAGATATTAATCTGTGTATTCTTCTTAATTCTTGAGATACTTCAATAACAACTATTAATAAGTAAAATGTATGTAACTATATTTGCTTTGATATTTCAGAAATACTGTTTGTTTTCCTACTACTTGAATGACAATCTGTATATTTAATTCTTGAGATTCACTTATTTTCTCCAAGTTTCACATTCATTTCTCTACTGGCTTTAAAGATTAAATAATTCTCTGGTTTAAATCTGAGGCTAGCAAAGCTTTTGGTTGAATTATATTTCTTCTTATATGCCTACATGATTTCTTTCTTATGCAATAACTCATAGTTATATATGCTGCATACACATTTTTGGTTATATATGCTGCTTTTCATTTTCATCCAAAGATGTGGAATACATTCTAAAATCTGCATTCTGAGTTGCCTACAGAATCTTTTGTTAGATTATAGATTGGAATGGATCAAGACAAATTTGTTATTATTAATTAGATGGTTTTTTGTTTTCTTATGTTTTGTTTTTCAGTTTTTGGTTCCATTTCTGGTAAGCCAAAAAGAGCTTAAGAGAAGCAAGGGACCTATTGATCATTGTTAATGGTCTTCTTTGACTTCATACCCCTTGGATGGAATTCAGCATGTCTTCTTCTTATGGGTTATCTCAGGAGCTCAAGCACTTAAAATCAACATAATTTATTTAAAGGATCTCTGGGAGCATAATGGGTTACAAGTTGTTCTGCTAACCACAAGGTCAGCAGTTCGAATCTATCAGAAGGATGTGGCTTTCTGCTCCAGTAATGATTTACAGACTCGGGAGCCCTATGCAGGGTCGCTATGAGTTAGAATCCCAAAACTTTCAGTCATGTGTCCTTATGTTCTAAGGACTATCTTTAAGACATGTGTTTATGAAGATTTATGCTGTCAAATTGTGTCTTTCAGAAACTTTTTACATTCAATCTTTTCCTCCTACCTCAAAATTCAGTCTTGCATAAACCTTGTCTGAATAGGTGACTTGGTCACTTAGTTTCTTTATTAAATTTTATAACCTGCTGGATATACAATGTTGTTCTTAAATGTAGTGGAGCTGGTTCTGACTCTTAGTGACCTTGTATAGGGTTTCTATGGAGCATCTGGCAGTTCTGAGCTTCCAATCTTGGGGTTAACAGTCCAGTGATTACCCCACAGCACTACACCAAAAACTTGAGTGGAGGTCTTTAACCTCTACATTGTTCTTTTGATTTATCTACCTTTCATCATATTTTAGTTTTGTGCAAATCTTCTTTTAGGTTAGATTTAGTTCATATTTTCAAAGCTTTTTAATGTCCTTAGCTGAAAAAATGTTCTAATAAATGCAGTAATGTTAACATAGTAATGTGAATGAGAATAAAGAGATCAGAATAATGAGCTCAAAGAATGTCTAGCTAGCTTATTTTAAATGAAAATATTAGATTGCTGATGAAAATTCTGTATAAGCATGGAATTTGAATATAGAGCTATTAGGATTTGATAGCAGAACTTCATACAGCAAAGCCTGGCTGTCTTATCAAGTGCTCAACAGAAACCACAATACAGAGTTCTGTTATTTCCTCTGACAGTAAAACAGATGATTTAAATGAGTCCTGAAACAGGCCCTTTTGGTAAATTTTAGAAATAGATAATATGTTGTATGCAATTCACTCAAAAGTCATTCATTCAAAGGTAATTAATTAGTGGTTGGGTGTGGGAGAGAAATCTATAGTGGGAGGTGAGATGAGTTGACTGCTTCAATATTGGTTCTTATCTCTCCAATATTAATAGGAAATCAAGTTTCTTTAATGATACCAGCTTCTTATACTAGAATCAATAAGATGGTTTTCTCCACTCTGGTAAAGACCATCCCAACCATAAGAAAAATGCATTATACAAGTTAACAAGACTTGTGTATGAAATTCGTTTCATAACATTCACTTAGAATTTTTCAATATTTATTTCATTTGAGTATGAAAGCTAGCATTGCAGTCAAAGTACTGTGCTGTTTTTTTTGTTAGGTAATGCAGACTGTAAATCCGTTTGAACTGCAAGGTTGGCAGTTCAAGCTCACCAGCTGCTCCTTGGAAACCCTAAACAGGATTGCTATGGGTCGGAATTGACTCAATGGCACTTAACAAAAACAAATCAAATAGATATTAACTCAACCAACTTACACACAACAGAATGAAAAACTTGCCTTGTCCTGCACCAACCTCAAAATCATAGCTACTCTTAAGCCCATTGCTGCTTAATCAATGCCAGTACATCCTGTTGGGGGCCTTCCTCTTTTTCACTGGCCCTCCACTCTACCAAGTATGATACCCTTCTCCAGGGACTCGTCTTTCCTGCTTTCATGAGTGTTGATGGTTAATCTAGCAAAATGAAGTCTTTAGCAATTTCAATCTTTTCTCTATTTATAATGATATTTATTTGTCCATTAGTGATGATTTTCACATTCTTTACATTGAGGTGCAACCCATAACAAAGGCTGTAGTCTTTGACCTTCATCAGTAACTATTTTAAGTCCTCTTCACATTCAGCAAGCAATGTTGTATCATTTGCATACCTCAGATTGTTATTTAGTCTTCCTCCAATCCTGATGTCACGTTTTTCTTCATATAATACAGCTTCTTGAATTATTTGCTCAGCATAGAAATTAAATAAGTGTGGTGAAAGAATGCAGCCCTGGCACACACCTTTCCTAATTTTAAACCATTTAACATTCCCTTGTTTTGTTCGAACTACTGCTTCTTGGTCAAGGTACAGATTCCTCGTGAGCCAATACTGGAATACTCATTCTCTGGAATGCTGCCCATATATTTTCACTATTCACACAATTGAAAGCTTTTGCATAGTCAATAAAGACAGATAAGCATCTTTCTGGTATTCTCCAGTTTTAGTCCAGGTCTGTCTGACATCAGCAATGATATCCCTTGTTCCACATCCTCAATTGGACCGTGCTTGAGCCTCTGGCAACTTCCTGTCAATGAACTGTTAAGGCCACTTTTAAATTATCTTTAGTGAAATTTTACATGCATGCAATATTAATTATATTGTTCGATTATTTCCACATTCTCTTGGATCACATTTCTTTGGAATGGACACAAATGCAAATATTTTCCAATCAGTCAGTTGGTCAGGTAAATGTCTTCCAAATATATTGGCATATAAGTGAGTGCTTTCATGGTCCAGCAGTTTGTTGAAAGATTTAAATTTGTATTCCATCAAATCCTGTATTCTTGTTCTTTGCTAATGGCCTTAGTACACCTTGGACTACTTCATTCAGTATCACTGGCTCTTGATCATATGCTACCTCTTAAAAGGTGGACGGTCAGAGAAAAAGAGGAAGACCCTCAGTGAGATGGATTGGCAGAGTGGCAGCATCATGGGCTCAAGTGTGGCAACAATTGTGAGGTTGGCCCATAACCAGGCAGTGTTTCATTCTGCTGTGCATAGGGTCACTATGAGTGGGTACTGAATAGATGGCACCCAATAACAACATATCATCTTTATTTTCAATTTGTTTTCTTAATATTAAAGATCTAAATCTAATGGGCACTTCATGGTAGTTTAGCTATTTGTTGTTTTTGATTATTAAAGTTTTTATTATGAATTGAGTGAGAGTTAACAGGGCAGATCATCAGTTTTACATTCAACAAATCATACAACTTGTTTCATTACAATGATTAAAATCCTCTCCATTTATCATCACTTAACAATATTTCTGTCTATTCATTTTAGCTCTTTTTTTTAAAACACTCAGGCATATATAACAATTTACACCATCAAAGGGCACATTCTGCAAGTCTGTCTCCCTGCCGCCAACTCTCAGTCCCTCTCTTCCTATGAATCTAGAGTCTTCATCAGCTCCCTCTCTCCATGTCCCCATCTCAGTCGCCATCTCTGGTGTCACTGCACTTTAGCTATTCTTAATCTCATTAACAATTATGGATTATCTTAAAAATATAATAATCATAGATCTCTCTCCACATAAAAATAGTGGCAATTGCAAGGATAGTTTGTAACTGGGACTGAGTTGGATGAATGAGACTGTATTTTGGACTTATTGTAAATATCTGAAAAGATGTTAAGTAAACACAAATGTATACACAGGAATACAAAAAAGAAACTGAGGATAAGAAGTATTTTGAATAAATGTCCTAGGAAGAAATGATTCATCATATTAATCAGAGTGGACATTTACTATTTTTAAACAATATATCCCAATGCAATGATGGTGATCAAGCAAGTTGAAAGGCTTGACTATTATTACTGATTTAAATGTTATTGAATTGCTACACAAATTAGGGAGGACATTTGTTTCACAAAGCTAAAATACCAGATTGAACATAGAAATCAAAGTTTATGATGTCAAAATTTAATAGAAAAATCACTGACAATTTCACAGAGATATGTTTATGAAAATTTGGATACATTGTCTTACTTCAGGATTTGCTATGTCATTGTGCACTTTGCTTTAAAGATGTACAAGATACAATCCCTTACTACCCAAAAAGCTTATAGTCTATAGTTGGGTTGACCAGTTATGTGGACAAGGGAAAAAATGCTACCATATGCAATATAAAGTTTGTATCATTTGTATGATGGTGATAGTAGTGGTGTGGTAGTGGTGGTATTCTGCCATCAGGTCTGCTCCAATTCATAACAACCCTTTATAGGGTTTCTGAGGTTGCAAATCATTATGAGAGCAGAAAAGCTTATATTTATCCCATGGAGAGGCTAGTGGATTTGAACTGCTGACTTTGTGGTTTCACCCAACACAAAATGAACTAAGCTACCAATTAAGGGCTCCTTAATTTGCATGATAGAGGCAGTAAACGTTTTGTGTGAAAATTTAAAGAAGAATAAAGAGAATGTATAATCATGTTTAATTCTCACATACTTTGTTTTACTCTGTTGCAACCTCAATGGACACATATGATAACAGATTTTAACTATTTCTGAGATTGGGTTCAAATATAAAGTGTGTTTGTGGAGGAGGTATGACAATTTATGTAATCATTGTAAATTTCAATTGTTTTAATTAAATATCTGAGAATTTCAAAGAAATTCCCTCAAGTAAAACGAGAATGGTTTGAACAATGTTCCAAGCAAGACGCTTTTATGGCTTCATTTGCTTTATGAGTTTTTGTATTGCTACCCTGTAAGAGAAAATAAATCTTTTGTTTAAAAAATTTTAAACTATTATCTTAGAAGAGGCAGCAAGATGGTGTAATAGGCAGAAAAGCTATACGGACAATCTACAACAAAAGTATGAAAAAAGCAAATGAAACAGATGCAGATGATGGTCCTTGAATCCTGAGCTTCAGATGAGGGGATAGAGAAGTGGAGTGAATGCTTACTAGCAGAGAAAGCTGAACAGTTGTGGGGGTGGGGGTGGAGAAATGGAGAGACTAGTGACTGACCAGACAAGGCATGGCCATTTTAAGCTATTGTGAGTGGATTCAGAGACAAGAAAATATATTGGTAATGCAGAAACATATCAGTGGTGAGAAGAGATAAAGCTGCTATATTTTTCTTGTTCCCCACATTCCCTTGAAGGCCAGAGGTGAGGCCAGTCCCCACCTGCATACACCCCAGGGAAGCTCTGACTCTCCTGGAGGTAGGAGTGGCTTGGAGGTGAACACCAAAGTTGTGAGCCCATTAAACATTGGGGACCCTACTCCAAAACTGCAGAGCTGATGCTCACAAACCCTGAACTATCCATCAATAGGAAAAACAACTGAAGAGATGTGTGAATAGAACAAAAGAAAGGAAGGAGACTAGTGATTTGTGTCACCCAGCTAGGCTAGGCATGGTCATCTTAAACTTTTGAGGGTGACTTTGAAACAAAAGAGTGGTAGGTAGTGCAGACACATACCACTTATTGGTGAGAGAAAGTTAAGAAATTTATCCTTGTATTCCACACTAGCTTGGAGTACTGACACATCAGTACTGGTACTGTCAGAAAAGCAATGGACAACTAATAGCAAGGTAAACATTTCAACCCCACCAGCTGCTCTTCGGAAACACTACACAGGTTTGCTATGAATTGGAACTGACTTGACAGAACTTAACAACATCAACACATTATCCTGGTGACCACTGATGTAGCCAATCTCCATCTTCATATATCCTCAGGGAAGCCCCTACTCTCTGAGAAATCAGAGTCTCATATAAAGGAATGGAGAAATAGTAGAAAAAATTCCTCCACCTGGAATCAGGTTTGGCCTGCTCCAGACCTACAGAGCTGGTTTGGGCCAGCAATGGACTAGCAGGAGCTCTCAGCTAACTGCCCTCTGGAATGGAAATATGCTGATCTTCCAGCTGTTTTGAAGCCTGCATGAGCTACTTCCAGAATGGGTTGAGAGAGCTACATCCTCATCCATTGCCCATCCATGACGTGAGATCCTTGACTGGCAAGAGACCTCAGAACTTTTTCCTCTGTGTTGGTTTTTTTTCCCTTTCATTGTTTTTGTTTGTAATTTCAAAGAAACTTAATACTTCACAAAGTATCAAGAAAAGGAAAGACTAAGAAGAAAATGGAAATATTAAAGCTATGAAGAAATTAACACAAAAAAGAACAAAAAAAATGAACTCAGCACAGGAAGGTATGCAGAACAAAAAACCCAGCAGCACCCCAAACAAAAAACAACATATTGACATAAATTAATTCATACCTATAGTTTATCATGGAGTCCTGGTGTTGTGCTTTGGGTTAATGTGCCAGAATGCAAAGCCATTTGAACTGCAAGGTCGGCAGTTCAAGCTCACCAGCTGCTCCTTGGAAATCCTGTACAGGGTTGCTTGCTATGGGTCAGAATTGACTCAATGGCACTTAACAACACAACATAATTTATTAAACTGAATGCCAATATATTAAATGCACCAATTGATATAGAGCATGGAAGAATGTATAAGAAAAGAGGATCCTTCAAAAGACATAACTTATACACAAAAACAAAAATAAATAAAAAGTTAAAAGATGGGGAAAAAATATGCCAAGACAATTGCAATAAAAAAACTACCAGAAGTGGCAATATTAATCTCTGATAAAATAAGACAACTCTGAGAAGGAAATTAGGTAAACAACACCATTTACAATAGACACTCAAAGACTTAAATATTTAGGAATAAACCTAACCAGAAAAACAAAAGACATATACAAAGAAAGATACAAAACACTACTGCAAGAAAACAAAAGACATTAACAAAAATAGAATATACCATATTCGTAGATAGGAAGATTTAACTTGAAAATGCCAATGCTTCCCAAAGCCATCTACAGATATAATACAATCCCAATTCAGATTCCAACAACATTCCTTAAAGAGATAGGAAAAAATGATCATGAACTTTATATGGGAGAGAAAGAGACCTCAGATAAGCAAAGAACTGCTTAACAAGAACAAAGTAGGAGGCCTCTTACTCCTTGATTTTAAAATTTACTACATGGCTACAGTTGTCATAACAGCCTGGTATTGGTATAATGAAGGATGCATAGAACAATGGAACAGAACTGAGGACCCAGAAGTCAATCCACTCATATATAGTCAATGGATCTTTGAAAATGCTTGGAGATGAGATAGTCTCTTCAACAGATGATCCAGGCAAAACTTGAAATTTTGATGTAAACGAATGAAACAAGACCTTTAGCTCACACAATATACAAAAACTAACTCAACGTGTATTAAAGACCTAAATATAAATTCTAGTACTATAAAGGTCATCAGTGAAAAAATAGGGACAAATCTAAGGGCTTTAATATAGGACACACATAAACTATCAAACACTGCAAAAAATATACAAATAACAGAATACAAAATAGATAACTGGGACATACTAAAAGTTAGAAACTTATGTGCATCAAAATATTACACCAAAAAAATTTTTTGCAACAACATATCAGACAAGAGACTAATCCCTGTGGGCTAATGCACTGGACTGCAAAGTCAATTTGAACCACCAACTTACATGTTCAAGTTCCTCCTTGAATACCCTATACAGGGTAGCTATGGGTTAGAACCAACTTAATGACACTTAACAACAACAATTAAACAACACATATACAAAATAAAAGACAAATGCCCAATTAAAAAATGGGTACAGGACATGAACTGTCAATGTTAATCAAGAAAAACATTTGGGCAGTCAAAAACATGAAAAAAAATGCTCATAATCATTAGTCATCAGAGAAAAGCAGAAAACAACAATAAGATATCTCACACCAGCAGTAACAGCAAAATTCAAAAAAGCAGAGGACAGTAAATGCTGGTGCGGGTGTGGAGATACTGGGACACTCCTACATTGCTGGTGGGACTGTAAAATGTTTCAACTACTCTGGAAAACATTATGGCACTTCCTCAGAAAGTTGAAAATAGAAATACCTTATGATCTAACAATTCCTTTACTTGATAGATATCCACAAGAAATATGAACCATAACACTAGCAGATATATGCAGACCAATGTTTATAGCAGCACTATTCACAATAGCAAATAGATGTCTAAGTACACATCATTGGAAGAATGACTAAACAAACTTTGGTACATACACATAATGGAACACTAGGCTAGTTTGCAGAATAATGATGAAGCTGCCAAAACCCCATAACCTTGAGGATATTATTCTGAGTAAAATGTGGTGGTAGTGGTTATGTGCTGTGGAGTTGGTTCTGACTCATAGCGACCCTGTACAGGGTTCCTGAGGCTGTAAACCTTTACAGGGGCAGAAAGCCTCATCTTTCTCCAGCGGAACAGCTGGTAATTTTGAATTGCTGACTTTAAGGTTTGCAGCCCGATTCATAACTGCTATGCTACCAGAGCTCCTATGTGTGAAATGAGTCAGTCACAAAAGAACAAATATTGTTTAGGGCCATTATTGTAAAAGCTTAAGAAAATATTTCCACACTATAAGAAAAAGATAGCAGTCGACTTTGAGATAACACAGAGAGAAGAGGAAGTGCTGGTTGGTCTGAAGTTTAGGGAAACTCGGGAACTCCTGAGTCAATGAACACTGACCTAGCACTGGACACTACAGCTAAGAATGAAGCAGCCAGCTAATTGGAAGTGAAGGGAGTTATGCAAGAATGCCCAAACTTGTAGATAGTACTCATATGACTTAGCTTGGATGGCTTGCTGATCAGAACTGGACTTGAGGAAGATAAAGAAGTTTGATACAGTAAGAAAGCTTAAATTCTAACAATTTGATGAACTTGACCTTTGCTTATGAATGTTGTTGTTGTTGTTATGTGCCGTGGAGTTGGTTCTAACTCATAGAGCCCCTGTATAGGGTTTCCGGGGCTGTAAATCTTTATGGGAGCAGAACGCCTCATCTTTCTCCCGTGGAACAGCGGGTTGTTTTGAACTGCTGACCTTAAGGTTTGCAGCCCGATATGTAACCACTGTACTACTAGAGCTTCTTGCTTATGAATGTAATTGCTCAAAATTCCAACTGAGAGGGACAGAGTCTTCATAGCAAGGATCAAGTCTATCCCCTCAGTACACATGGTTGAAAGGGATGGGCAATTTAGACATTGGCTACCAAAAATGGGGAGGATATAAAGGCATGAAGTGACTGGCTTACACATTTTCAAGAATATCCTTAGCTGCATAATGAAGGGAATATGGTACAATACCCACTAAATAGTTTTCCTGGTGAAAGAG
>NW_006408661.1:679948-683744 GCF_000296735.1 Chrysochloris asiatica
ACCAGAAGTGGCAATATTAATCTCTGATAAAATAAACTTTAAGGTGAAAACCAGCATAAGTGACAAAGAAGGACATTATCTCATGATTAAAAGATCAATTGAACAAGAGGACATAACCATAGTAAATATCTGTGCTCCGAAAGAAAGAGTCCCAAAATATATAAAGCAAACTCTAATAGAATCAAAGAAAGAAATAGACAAATCTACAATAGTAGTAGGATATTTTAATGAACCCTTTTTGAAAAAGGGCAGAGCAACCAGAAAGAAACTCAACAAAAGACACAGAGGAACTACATAGCACAATCAGCCAACTTGACCTCATAGATTTGTACAAAACATTCAACTTAACAATAGCACAATATACATTCTTTTCCAGTGCACATGGAACATTTTCCAGAATATACTGTGTATTAGGCCATATCAAATTACTACAAACATCTTCTCAGATCACAATTCTATAAAATCAACAATACAAAGATATTAAGGAAATTAAGTCAAATACATGGAAACTGAATGATGCCCTGCTTAAAAGCTACTGGGTAGAACAAATAAAAGGTGAAATAAAAAATTCCTAGAAACAAATGAGAATAAAATACAACATACCAAAACCTTTGAAACACAGCAAAAGCACTGCTGAGAGGACAATTTATAGCAATAAATGAACACAACCAAAAATAAGAAAAACACAAAATCCACACATTAACACACCATTTTTAACAATTAGAAAAAGATTAGTAAAGTAAAACTACAGTCTCCAGAAGAAAAGAAATAATTAAGATCACAACAGAAAGAAATGAGTCAGAAAACAGAAAAACTCTGGAAAGAATCAACAAAACAAGAAGCTGATTATGTCAAAGGATTAATAAAATTGACAAACCATTGGCAAATCTAACAAAAGAAATGAGGGATAAGACAAAAATAGCATAAAAAACAAACCACATGGTTGACATCATGTCAAAACAGAAAAATGGAAATAAAAATGATAGTAACGGAATACTATCAAGAGTTGTACTCCAATAAATATGAAAATGTTGTGAAGACGGATTTTTAGAAAAACATGACCTACCTAAACTTGCACAGAAGGAAACAGAAAGCTTGAACAGGCCTATAACAAAAGAGGAAACTGATCAGGTCATCAAAAACTCCCAAACAAAAAAAAGGCCCGAAGATTTCACTGGTGAATTTTGCCAAACATTCATAGAAGAACTGTCACCAATTGTACTCAAGCTATTCCAGACTATAGAGAAGGTTGGAAAAATTCTTAATACATTTTATAAAGCAAGCATAATCATCATACCAAAACCAGGGAGGGAAATCACTAAAAAAGAAAATTATAGATCAATATCCCTCAGGAACACAGAAGGAAAAATTCTAAACTAAATCCTAACCAGTAGAATTCAACAAGATATCAAAAAATAATACATCACGATGAAGTCAGATTCTTACCAGGCATACAATAATGGTTCAATATTAGAAAAACCTTTAATTTAATCCACTATATAAACAAAAAAGGAAAACAACCACATGATCATATTTACTGATATAGAAAAGGTACTTGACAAAATCCAACATCGATTCCTGATAAAAACACAATACAGAGTAGAAAATTAAATGGCATTCCTCAACATTATTAAGTATAGATCCAAAACCAACAGCTTACATCACTCTCAATGGAGAGAAACTAAGAGCATTCTCTTTGCAAACATGGACCAGACAAGAATGTCCATAATCACCACTCCGATTCAGCATTGTTTTGAAAGTCTTAGCCAGAGCTATAAGACAAGAAAGGGAAATTAAAGCATCCAGATTGGGAAAGAATAAGTCAAGCTCTCTCTATTTGCAGGTTATGTGATCCTATATATAGTAAATCCCAAAGACTTAGAAAATCCCAAAAACTACTGGAACTCAATGGAAGATTTTGCAAAATGACACGGTAAAAAAATCAACACACAAAAATCAATTGAACAGAGTCACTGTACCAACAACAACAAAAAAAAGGCTGATGTTCAAACATTTCAAGAGATAGTATATGATCAAGAGCCAATGATAATGAAGGAACAAGTCCAAGGTGCATCGAAGGCATTGGCAAAGAACAAGGCACCAGAATTGAAGAATCAAAATTGAAATATTTCAAGAAAGTGAGGCAGCACTGGAGGCACTCACCCATCTCTGCCAAGAAATTTGGAAGACAGCTATCTGGCCAACTGACTGGAAGAGAGCTATATTGGTGTCCATTCCAAACAAAGGTGGCCCAATGGAATGCAGAGATCACCAGACAATATCATTAATATCTCATGCAAAAAAATCTTGCTAAAGATAATACAAAAACAGCTATAGATATACATTGACAGAGAACTTCCTGAGGCCCAAGCCAGATTCAGAAGAGGACGTGGGAAGAAGTATATCATTGCTGACATCAGAAGGATCTTGGCTGAAAGCAAAGAATACCAGAAAGATGTTTGCCTGTGCTTTATTGAGTATGTAAAAGCTTTCAATTGTATGGATCATGACATATTATGGACAACATTGCAATGAATGAATATTCTGTAATACTTAATAGTGCCCATGAGGAACCTGTACATATACCAACAGGTAATTGTTTGAACAGAACAAAGAAATACTGAATGATATAAAATTAGGAAAGGTGTGCATCCAGGTTGTATTCTTTCACCATACTTATTCAATCTGTATGCTGAGAAAATAATCTGAGAAGCTGGATTATGTGAAGAAAACCACGGCATCAGGATTGGAGGAAGACTTATTAACAACCTGTGATATGCAGATAATACAACCTTGCTTGCTAAAAGGAAAGAGGACTTAAAATACTTACTGATGAAGATCAAAGACCACAGCCTTCAGTACTGGTTGTACTCAATGTAAAGAAAACTCAATGTAAAGAAAAACAAAAAGATTGAAGTTATGAAAGACTTCATTTTTCTCGGATCAACCATCAACATTAATGGAAGCAGCAGTCAACAAACCAGAAGACGTGTTGCACTAGGCAAATCTGCTGCACACGACCTCTTTAAAGTGTTAAAGATCAGATATGTCAGTTTGAAGACTAAGGTGTGCTTGATGCAAGCCAAGGTATTGTCACTATCCTCATATGCATGTGAAAGTTAGGCAATGAATAAGGAAGACCATAGAAGAATTGATGCATTTGAATATGGTGTTGGAGGAGAATATTCAAAGTACCATAGACTGCCAAAAGAACAAATAGATTTGTGTTGGAAGAAGTACAGCCACAATGGTCCTTGGAAACCAGGATGGCCAGACTTCATCTCCCATATCAGGAGGGACCAGTCCCTGGAGAAAGATAATCATGTTTGGTAAAATGGAGAGTCTGAAAAAAAGAAGAAGACCCTCCCCGCCTCCCCAATGAGGTGGATTAATACAGTGGTGACAACAATGGGCTCAGGCTTAGCAACAATTGTGAGGTTGGCATGGGACCAGGCAATATTTCATTCTGTTGTGCACAGGGTCACTATGAGTCAGTGCCAACTCAATGGCACATAACAACAACAACAACAAAAGGAAGGGAGAAATGGGGACTCATCGCTTAGGAGACACTGAGCTTCTGTTGAGGGTGATGGGAAAGTTCTAAACAGTAATTGATGGTTACGGTGATGGCTGAGCAACAATAAATGTCTCAAATTGTGCATCTTAAAAAAAAATCAGTTGGATTAATCTATACTAATAAAGACAACTCTGAGAAGGAAATTAGGAAAACAACACCATTTACAATAGCCACTCAAAGGCTTAAATATTTAGGAATAAACCTAACCAGAAAAACAAA
>NW_006408661.1:686446-687167 GCF_000296735.1 Chrysochloris asiatica
TATAGGACCATCAAGAGGGATGAGCATGAAAGAAGCATGGGATCCTAACCAGAGATGTAACAACACCAGAGACAGAAGCAGAGGCGATCACATAGAGAGATAGAGCAGCTGAAGACTATAGACCCATGTAATAAGAAAAGCTGTGTGCCAGTAGCAGGAAGTTGGTGTACATCAAAAAGCAGAAGGAATACAGGTAAATACTTTTAACCAATGGTTCATAGAGGGGATTATAATCATTTCAAAGAAACAAAATATGATTGGTTGAGTGAAATGCTGATCTGCCCTATAAACTATCACTCTATTCACAATAAAAGCTTTAAAAATAAAATAAAATAAAGTAAAATAAGAGTCTGAAACTTGCTCTCCAGTGTAAAGAAGCTAAAGCAAATGGGGGAAATGAAAAAAGTAAAAGACATGATCAGGAAATTTCAAAGGGCAGTTTGAGAAGACAGTCAAGCATCAAAATCAAACAGGCAAACATCTGGAGTTTTAAAATCAAAAGAGAAGAACACACTCAGCATTTCTCTAGCTGAAAGAACTGAAGGAAAATTCAAGCCTAGACTTCCAATATTGAAATATTATGAGGACCCAATGTTGCCTTCATGTACCACTGTCGGATAGGCACCAGACAGAAATGTTGGTTTGAACTGCAAAGGTAGTGGTTCAAACTCACCAGCTGTTCCTTTGAAACTCTGCAAAGGGTCACTATGATTCAGAATTG
>NW_006408661.1:689007-692397 GCF_000296735.1 Chrysochloris asiatica
CATGCAATATTAAAGATATTGTCCAATGATGTCTGCATTCTGTTGGGTAGCATCTTTTTGGAATGGGCACAAGCATGGGTATCTTCCAGTTAGTGGCCAGGTAGTTGTCTATCAATTTTCTTGGCAAAGATGAACATGTGCCTCCAGTGCTGTATCAGTTTTTTGAATGATTTCAATTTCTAGTCTATCACTTCCCATTCTCTTTCTCTTTGTGAATGCTTTCAGTGTACCTTGGACATCTTCTTCCATATCATTGGCTCTGAATCATATGGTACCTCTTGAAATGGTTCAACAATGATAATTTGCTTTTGGTATAGTGACTCTGTAATTATTCCATCTTCTGCTGATGCTTTATGCATCATTTAATATTTTGCTCATAGAATCCTTCAATATTTCAAGTTGAGGCATGAATTTTTTCTTCAGTTCCCCCCCTCTTGAGAAATGCTGAACATGTTCTTTACTTTCAGTTTCCTAACTCTCAGTCTTTGCACATTTCCTTATAATATTTAACTTTGTCTTCTCAAGTTGCTCTTTAAAGTTTTCTCTTCAGCTCTTGTACCTTGTCAATTCTTCCATTTGTTTTAGCATCTCTATGCTGGAGAGCAAGTTTCAGAGTCTCTTCTGACAACCATTTTGGTCATTTCATTCTTTTTTGTCTTCTTTATGGCCTTTTGACTTCTTTAGTGCGTGTACTGATCAAATAATCAGAGAATCTTGGTTAGATGAAGAACCTGCCATAATGATTGAAGGCTTCTTATAGCCTGCCATATACAGATAATACAATCTTGCCTGTTGAAAGTGTAGAGGACTTCAGCTAGTTATTGATGAAGATCAAAGACAACAGCATTCAGTATGGGTTGTAAATCAATGTAAAGAAAGCAATAACGCTTACCACTGGATGAATAAATAACATCATCATAAGTGCAGAAAAGATCGAAGTAGTCAAAGATTTATTTTTGCTTGCATCCACTATCAACACTCACGGAAAAAGCTGTGAAGAAATCAAATGACAAAATGCATTAGGCATATCTGCTGCACAAGATCTCTTTAAAGTGTTCAAGAGCAAAGATAATTTGAGAACTAAGATAAGTCTGACCCAAGTAATTGTATTTTCAATAACTTCATATGCATGTGGAAGTTGAACAGTCAATAAGGAAGAATATAGAAGAATCAATGCATTTGAGTTTTGGTCCTGGAGAAGAATGTTGACAGTACTATAGACTGATGGAAGAACAAACAAACGTTTTAGAAGAGGTACAATTAGAATGTTCCTTACAAGCCAGAATAGCAGGACATTGTCTTCCATAGTTCAGAAATATTACCTGGAGGGACCAGATACTGGAGAACAACATCATGCTAGGTAAAGTGATGGGTCAGTGAAAATGAAGAAGACCCCCAACAAGATGGATTGGCACAGTGGCATCTGCAATGGGCTTAATTTTAAAAACAATTGTGAAGATGGCACAGGATGGAGCAGTGTTTCGTTATATTGTGAATAAGGTCGCTATGAGTAGGAACTAAGTTGAAAGCACCTATCAACAACAACAACAAAACAACAGCAATGAAGAAATTGATAGGAAAACTTACAAGCAAAACGAACTCAGCACAAATAATTACGTGGAACAAAGAAAGCAACAGTACAACAAAAATCACACACATTAGAATTTCTTCAATTAGATTATACCTGTCAATAAATACACTGAATGTTAATGAATTAAATGAACTAGTCAAGAAATATAGTGTCGGAATGGATAAGAAATCAGGATCCTTCAATATGCTGTCTAAAAGAGACACACTTTATGTAACAAAAATAGATTAAAATTCAAAGGATGGGAAAAATACATCCAGATAAAGGCAAGCAAACTGATCAGGGTTGACAATATTATTTTCTGATAAAATATACTTTAAAGCAAAACCAATATAATAATTAATGAAGGACATTATCACATAATTTTAGAGTAAATAGAACAAGATCATATAACTATAATAAATATCTATGCTCTCAATGAAAGTTACAAATTATGAGACTGAATAAAAAATTATGCTCACTTGGGCTGTAAAATTTATTGTCAGAAACTTTAAGAAAAGGCAAATACATCATTTTTAGACATAATCTCCTTGATTTCAAGTGCATTTGGTCCATCTGTCAAAAAGCTTTTGTATTTCCTTATTTAAAAATGTTTTAAGCTGAGCTGTGAGCACGAATATACCACTGTCTTCACTTCTTCATCAAGGTGAATCTTTGTCCACAAAGGGCTGCTTTCAGGGGACCAAATAGGTGAACATCCAATGGAGCAGATCAGGGCTAGGTAACAACCCTAGTAAGGTACACTTGACATGGACTGGTTAATGATTCAAAATCAAAATGCAACATTCATCTAAGGACAAAATTAAGAAGGGATGGGAAATTAAGAAGGGATGGAAATGGTAAACACAGCTAAGAAGTAGAAACACTGTTGTTGCATGTAGAGGATATCAATCATTGAGATGAAACAAAGTGTATAATTTCTGAATGTAAAATTGTTGATCTTGTCTGTAAAACATCACTCAATTCACTATAATCAATAAACAAACAAGCAAACAAATAAATACTACTAGTGTGAGGCAGGGTTGTATTCTTTCACCATACTTTTCAACCTGTGTGCTGAGCAAATAATTCGAGAAACTGGGTTACATGAAGAAAAACATGGCATCAGGATTAGAGAAAGACCCATTAACAACCTGCGATATGCAGATGATACAACATTTCTTGCTGAAAGTGAAGAGGACTTAAACTATTTACTGATGAAGATAAAAGACCACAGCCTTTGGTAAGGATTAGATTTCAATGTAAACTAAACAAAAATCCTCACCACTGGACCAATAAACAACATTCTTATCAAAGGAGGAAACATTGAAGTTGTCAAGGACTTCATTCTTCTTGGATCTACTATCAACACTCATGGAAGCAGCAGTCAAGAAATCAAATGACGTATTACATTAGACAAATCTGCTGCACAAGACCATGTTAAGTTGTTGAAGGGCAAAGATAATCAGATTGAAAACTAAGGTGCACCTGACCCAAGCCATGGTATTTTCAATAGCCTCATATGCATGCAAAAGCTGGACAGTGAATAAGGAAGGCCATGGAAAATCGATGCTTTTGAGTTATGGTGTTGGAGGAGAATACTGAAAATGCCTTGGGATGCCAAAAGAACCATGAATGTATTTCATTCATTGCAATGATTACAATCTCTTCCATGCATCATCATTCAACAGCATTTGCTTCCATTCCCTCTGTTTATTTTTTTATTTTTTGTTTTTGGAAGTACACTGAAGCACTCAGGGATATAAAGCCATTCAAACAACCAGAGGGCACACCTTGTAAGCCTACCCTCTCCACCCCCACCC
>NW_006408661.1:693202-694829 GCF_000296735.1 Chrysochloris asiatica
ACCACATGCCTGCTTGTGTACTAAACCTTGACTCTCAGTCTTGGAAGGGGTTTGCCCTGAGAGGACCTTGCCTTGATGGCTTCCCAGCAAAAAACTTGCTTATTTTTGTAGTAATCGGATTGTCATTATAGTTTCTTTGTTTTTTCTGCTGGTCTTTCTTTCAAGAAGTATCTTCTGTTCTTCTAGCCACTCCAGGCTTGTTTCCTGTTCCAAACTTCAGAGGAAACACATTTAGGGTATTATGCAAGTCAGACTCAGAAGCACCTGTCATGAAACACTCCATATGCATTTCTCAGATACAGATAAAACACATAAATATAGTGTTCACAAATAAAAATAATAATATGCCATGTTTTAGATCTTTGCAGGATATCTGCCACTCCATTTTTCTAATTTTATTCAAATGCAAATATTTAAATTTTTGCATGTAGAAAATTATCATGAAAAGGGAGAAGAGAAAAAGACTGATATTCAATACTAAACAGAAAGCAAAATTACACATACCAGCATATTCACAGAAAAAAAAAATCCTTAATGTTTATGCCTATGCATATCTGAGTGCTTATCATCAAAATCCAAGTGTGCAGTAAAAAAAATGGCAGCTTAAGAAAGTTCCAGTGTTCAAAAGAAAGTGCGTTTTTAAAAATATATACTCATGAAGACCATTTAGTTACTATAATAAAATAAATGCATCACTGTAAGATAAAGGAAGACTACTACAAGTGGAGTTTTGACCTATTTTGCCCTGTATACACTGCAACCATCATTAACCTGCTGAACTTAATCTCAACAATTATGGAGGATTTTCTTTTTTTTCCTTCCTCTATTCAGTTCACATTTCAGGCTGTTCAGCAAATGCCTGTGACTCCAGAGATTCAAATCACTGGTGAAAGTTTGTTCTCTGTTTCATCAGTTTTTCAGGAACTTTTTGCCAAAAAATGATCGTCTGTTGCTTGAAGTATCTACTATTTTCCTCATTAACAAGGTTTAAGATTAAAAAAATACCTAACTGAAAACATTTTGTTCATACCTCTCATTGTTGGATTTGGGTCATAGCCTGCTAAAAATAGTCGTATTAGAATTGATTCACTTTTGACTGGTGCACCATCCATGATTTCATATTTGGTGATTGTTTTTCTTTCTGTGATGGTTCTGGGTCCAATTCCTGTGATCTCTTTTTTTGGTCAGTTGTAACTCCATATGTTGGATTTTTATTCTTACTAATAAGAATTAAATTTTCCATCAATCACACCCTTTAAACGACACTTTGACTTATTATATTTAAATTTTATGTGTAGACAATCTTTAATGCTGACTTCACTCTTAATAGAATTGTTAACATCAGGGTAGGTGGCATGCTGGTGAACAATAAGGTCATACCGTTTTACCAAGTCAGTCAGTCTTCTTACTATAGTCACTTTAAGGAAATACCTCAAGTGTATATTGGCCCCAATGTAAGATTCATATGGCATTTCAACATGCATAAATTCAAAACATGAATTCTGCTCTCAGTCAGTTTTCCAGGCAAGGCCAGTTCTTTCACTAAGCTTACAAATTCATGTGTATTACTATTGTCAAGTCCATGAGAACCATAATATGACCTTGAATATATCCCACCTGAATTTAG
>NW_006408661.1:695744-704261 GCF_000296735.1 Chrysochloris asiatica
TCAGAAGAGGCTGTGTAACAAGGGATACCATTGCTGATGTCCAATGGATCTTGGCTGAAAGCAGAGAATATCAGAAATATGTTTACCTGTGCTTTATTAACAATGCAAAGGCTTTCAATTCTATGGATCATGACAAGCAATGAGCAACATCACGAAGTATGAGTATTCCGAAACACTTAATTTTGCTCATGAGAAATCTGTACATGGACAAAGAGGCATTTGTTCGAACAGAGCATAGGAACACTGAATGGTTTAAAATTAAGAAAGAAAGGTGTCCAACAGAGTTGTATACTTTCACCATATTAATTCAATCTTTATGTTGAGTAAATATTCTGAGAAGCTGGGTTATATGAAGAAAAATGTGGCATTAGGACTGGAGGAAGACTCATTAACAACCTGAGATATGCACATGATACAACCTTGCTTGCTGAAAGAAGAGGACTTAAAATATTTACTGATGAAGAGCAAAGACCACAGCCTTTGGTATGGATTGCATCTCTATGTAAATAAAACAAAAACCCTCACCACTGGACCAATAAACAACATTCTTTTCAATGGAGAAAAGATTGAAGTTGTCAAGGACTTCATTCTTCTTGGATCAACTATCAACATTCATAGAAGTAGCAATCAAGAAATCAAACAACATATTGCATTAGGCAAATCTGCTGCACAAGAGCTTTTTAAAGAGCTGAAGAGAAAGATGTCAGCTTGAGGACTAAGGTGCACCTAACTCAAGTCATGATATTTTCAATAACCTCATATGCCTCCAGAAGCTGGACACTGAATAAGAAAGACCATAGAAGCTTTTGAGTTATGGTGTTGGTGGAGAATATTGAAAGTACCATGGGCTGCAAAAAGAACCAACAGATCTGTATTGTTAGAAGTGAAGCCAGAGGGCTCCTTGGAGGCCAGGATGGCCAAACTTCATCTCTCATATTTCAGACATATTATCAGGAGGGATAAAATGTCTGAAATATTATCAGGAGGGATAATATGTCTGAAATATCCACTGGAGAAGGATATATTTGGCAAGGTGGAGGGTCAGTGAAAAAGAGGAAGACCCCCCAACGAGACGGTTTGGCAAAGTGGCAGCATCTATGTGCTCAAGCGTGGCAACAATTATGAGGTTGGATCATGATCGTGCAGTGTTTCATTCAGTTGTGCATAGGGTTACTATGAGTTGGTACGGACTCGATGGCACCTAACAACAATAACAATTCTTGTCATTGAAAAGTTCAATTTGACTTACAAATTCAATTCTAATTCCTTAGTGCTCTAGCCTGTTTTTAGGTTGCTTAAAGGCTAGGTTTGTTGTTGTTGTTGTTGTTATGTGCCATCGAGTCGGTTCCGACCCATAGCGACCCTGTATAGGGTTTCCGAGGGTGTAAATCTTTAAGGGAGTAGAAAGCCTCATCTTTCTCCCGCGGAGCACCTGGTAGTTTTGAACCGCTGACCTTAAGGTTCGCAGCCCGATTCGTAACCACTACGCATCTTTCTCCCGCGGAGCACCTGGTAGTTTTGAACCGCTGACCTTAAGGTTCGCAGCCCGATTCGTAACCACTACGCTACCAGAGCTCCTTAAACTGATTCTTGATCATAGAAGAGATAGTGTTTTTCCACTCTGCCATCTTTTGTTTTCGTTTCTGCCATTTTTCTGGTTTCTCCCTCATTAATGACAACATCAATTTCACAAATAGTACCTAAAAAGCCTCCCAGGAAACTCACTGTCAGCACTGCCATTGCTGCGTCCCCACCACTTCACTCATCTTGCTTCAGGAGAACTCCCAGTCCCCTATATTGTCTACTTTTGTTTGTGTAATATTCACAATATTTGGTAGTCTGTGTGTGCCTTGTATTAGCACCCTCAAATTTGTCCCTATTTTTTCATTGATCGCCTTAATAATTCTGTGATTCATATTTAGGTCTTAAATCCTTGCTGAGTTGGTTTTTGTACATGACATGAGGTAAAGGTCTTGATTCAATCTTTTGCATATCACTTTCCATTTCTGCCAGCACCATCTGTTGAAAAGACCATGTCCTCCCCATGCAATATACTTATAACCTTTGTCGAAAATTAGTTGGATGTATGTGGATGGGTTAATTTCTGGATTCTTGATTCATTTCCATTAATCTTTGTATCTTTCATTATACGAGTACCAAGCTGTTTTGACCAATGAAGCTATGTAGTAAATTTTGAAATCAGGGGGTAAGAGACTTCCAACTTTATTCTTCTTTTTAAGCAGTGCTTTGTTTATCCTGGGTGTCTTTCCTTCCCATATAAACTTTGTAATTGTTTTTTCCATCTTTTGAAAAATGTTATTGGAATCTGGATAGGGATTGCATTATATATTTAGATTGCTTTGGGCATTATTGACATTTTCACAATGTTAAGTCTTCCTATCCAGGATCATGGTATATTCTATAATTTTTGTAAGTCTTTTTTATTTTTTTGTAGTAGAGTTTTTTAGTTTTCTTTGTATAGGTCCTTTGTGTCTCTGGTTACATGTATTCCTAGATATTTCATCCTTTGGGTGGCTTTGTAGATGGAATTGCCTTCTTAATGTCCTTTCCAACGCTGTTATTGTTACTATAGAGGAATTCAACTGATTTTTGTATATTGATCTTATACCCTGTCACTTTGCTGAATTTTCCAATGAGGTCTAGTCACGTTTTTACTGAGCCTTTGGAGTTTTCCATGTATAGGATCATATCATTGGCAAATAGAGTTTTGCTTCCTCTTTGACAATTTGGATGCCTTTAATTTCCCTGTCATGCCTCATAGCTCTGGCTAAGACTTCCATCAAAATATTGAATAGGAGTGGTGACAAAGGGCATCCTTGTCTGGTTCCTCTTTGCAAAAGGAAGATTTTCAGTTTCTCTCCATTGAGAGTGATGTAGGCTGTTGGTTTTATATATAAGCTCTTAATTATGTTGAGGATTTTCCCTTCAAATCCTAGTTTGTTGAGTGTTTTTATTAGGAATGGGCGTTGGGTTTTTCAAATGCCTTTTCTGTATCAATCGATATGATCACACGATTCTTTTCTTTTTCTTATTTATATGGTGGATTACGTTGATTATTTTTCTAATGTTGAAACATCCTTGCATCCCTGATATGAAACCCACTTGGTCATGATGTATAATTTCTTCGATGTGCTATTGGTTTCTGTTGGCTAGGATTTTGTTGATAATTTTTGCATCTATGTTCATGAGAGATATTGGTTATAATTTTCTTTCTTAGTAATGTCCTTCCCTGGTTTTGGTGTGAGGGTTATGTTTACTTCATAAAATATGTAGGAAGTTTTCCATCCTCTTCTATATTCTGGAATAATTTGAGTGGAATTGCTTACAGTTCTTCCGTGACTGTTTGGTAGAACTCAATAGTGAAGCATTCTGGACCTGGACTCCATTTGATTGGGATATTTTGATGACCTGAACAATTTCTTCTTTTGTTATGGGTCTGTTAATGTTTTCTACTTCACTCTGTGTAAGTTTAGGTAGGTGTTTTTCTCAAAATGTATCCATTTCTTCTAATTTTTCAAATTTGTTGTAGTACAACTTTTCATAATATTATGTTATTATCCTTTTGATGTCCTTTAGTTCTATTGTGACATTGCCCATGTGGTTTCTAATGTGTGTTATTTGTGTCTTCTTCCTCTTTTCTCATGTTAGATTTGCCAATGGTTTGTCAGTTTTATTAATCCGTTCAAGAACCAGTTTCTTGTCCTGTGGATTCTTTCTGTAGATTTTCTATTCTTTATCTCGTTTATTTCTGCTCTTATCTTTATTATTTCTTTCTTTTGGTGACTGTAGGTTCCCTCTGTTGGTCTGTTTTTAATTGTTGTAGATGCTGTGTTTATGTGTCAATTTTGGTTCTTTCTTCTTTTTGGATATGTGCATTTTTGGCAATAAATTGTCCTTTCAGCATCATTTTTGCTATGTCCCAGAGATGTTGGTATGTTGTGTTTTCGTTCTCATTTGTTTCTAAGAACTTTGTGAGTTCACATTTAATTTTTTCTACTACCCAGTCAATTTTCAGCAGGGTGTTATTCAGTTGCCATGTATTCAAATTTATTTCATTGGTCTTCTTTTTGTTGGTTTCTAGTTTTATAACATTGTGGTCTGAAAAGATGCTTTGTAGTATTTTGAGATTTGTAAATTTATGGAGACTTGTATTGTGACCTAACACATGGTCAATTCTGTTGAATGTTCCATGTGCACTGTTAAATAATGTGTATTGTGCTGTTGCTGTGTTCAATGCTCTGTACACATCTATGAGTTCAAGTTTTTGATTAGTTCCTCTGTAACTTTGTTGAGTTTCTTTCTGGTTGTTTTATCCCTTTTTGAAAGTGATATATTAAAATATCCCAGTTTTATTGTAGATTTGGCTATTTCTTTCTTCAATTTTAGTGGTAGTGGTGGTTGTTATATGCTGTGGAGTTGGTTCTGTTTCATAGTGACCCTGAATAGGGTTTCCTAAGCTGTAAATCTTTACGGGAGCAGAAAGCTTCATCTTTCTGCCATGGAACTGCTGGTAGTTTTGAACTGGTGACCTTCAAAGTTAGCAGCCTGATTCATAATCACTATACTACCAGTAGGGTTTGCTTGTGTATATCTTGGTGCTCTTTCATTGGGAGCATAGATATTGATTATGGTTATGCCATCTTTCTTAAGTGACCTTTAATTATGAGATAGTGTCCTTCAGCTCTTATGCTTTTTTTTTTTTTTTTTTTTGCCTTAAAGTTTATTTTATCAGAGATCAATATTGCCACTGCTCATTTTTTCTTGAAATTAGCTTGGTGTACTTTTTCCATCCTTTAACTTTTAGTCTGTTTTTGTCTTTATATATAAGGTGTGTCTCTTGAAGGCAGCGTTTTGAAAGATTTTTCTTTTCTTATCCATTTTGCCATTCTCTGTCTCGTCACTAAATTAAATGATGCATTTAATCTATTGACATCCAGCGTAATTATTGATTTGTTGTTGTTGTTAGGTGTCGTCGAGTCGGTTCCAACCCATAGTGACGCTGAACAGGGTTTCCAAGGCTGTAAATCTTTACTGAAGCAGAAAACCTCATCTTTCTCCTGCGGAGCAGCTGGTAGTTTTGAACTGCTGACCTTGCGGTTCACAGCCTGATTCGTAACCATTATGCATAGGTATGTATTAATTACTGACATTTTGTTAATTTTTTGTGGTGTTGTACGTTCCTTTGTTGCGCATTCCTTCTTGTGCTAAATTAATGTTTTTCATGCTATTTCTTGTCTGTTTCTTCTGTTTTAATGTTTTCTTGTTCTACTTGGATCTTCATTTTCATTGCAAGTTGTGAAATATTAACTTTCTTTGAGGTTACCCTATAATCGACTAACTTTTCCTTCCATTTAAGACAGTTTATTGTTTCCTGCAATCTACATGACCTCCTCACCACCTGGATCTCTATTCCTATATTTTTCCTTTCTTTGACATTGTTATTATTTTGATTGGCCACACAGGGCCTCTGAGTTCGTTGTTCTAACTTTCTTCTGAACTCTGCTGTCTGTTGACTGAATTCTGGGTGGTGTTGCCACATCTGTCAATCTTTGGTTGTTGTCTGTTCTTGTTGGTTTTCATTCCAAAGAACTTCCTTTTGATGTTTTGAAGCACTGGGTTGTCTTTGATAAAGTCCCTTAGTTTCTATTTATCCTGGAGTGTTTTGGTTGAACTACTGTCCTTGATTGACAGTTTTACTGGGTAGACTATTCTTGGTTGGCAGTTTGCTTTATTATTTTATAGTTTTATATATGTCTCCCCCATTGCCTTCTTGCCTGTATGGCTTCTGCTGAGAGGTCAGAGCTTAATCTGATTTGCTTGTCTTTATAATTAACACTTCTTTTTTCCTGGCTGCTTTTAGGATTCTCTTCTTGTCTTTGATTTGGAGAGCTTGATTATGATATGTGTTGGTCATTTTCTTTTGGGGTCTATCCTTCCTGAGGTTCTTTCCACTTGTTGAATGCTTATCTTCTCAGTCTCCAGGATTTTAGGGAAAATTTCTTCCAGAAAATACTCAACTATCTCCTCTGTGGAATTTTTTGATTCTTCTTGTTCTGAAATGCCAGTAATTCTTAAGTTATTCCTCTTCGTGTTATCCAACATGAATCCTAGACTCTCTTCAAATTTTTTGTCCTTTTTTCTGCTTGCTCTTCTATCTTATCAATATTGAGAAATTTGTCTTTCAGCTTATTAATGCTGGCTTCCATCTCTTCAATTCTACTTTTTTTGCCCTTTCAGTGTATTGTCCATTTCTAATTTATTATCAATCGTCTTGGTCTCTTTTTGCAGGGTTTGAATTGTTTCCAATGCTATATGTATCTTCTTTGGTTGCTCCTATAGCACTTTCCTGATTTCCTTATTTTCCTCAACCCCTCTGTGGAGCATTTGGATTTGTCTCCATTTCATGCTTCTAAATTCCTTTTCAGGCAGATCCAAAGCCGGCTCTTCTTCTAATAGGAAGTCTATGTCTGTATCCAGGTCATTTGTCTCAGTTACTCTTTTATGTTTTTGGACATGTGCTGAGATATTTTGTTGTTTATTTTTCTTGGACATTTTCAATAGTTAGATGCATTTTCAATGATTAAATTAATATATGTCACTGTGTTGCTAAGCTAACTGAGTGTCTCCTGGTGGATGTGATCTGGAGATAGGGTTCTATTTTCATGTCTCTTATTCTTCAGCTGCAAGCTATCCTTGCAAATGTTGGCTGTCTGTGTCATGCCTAGCAGCTGGTATTAGCGCCTATCCAGAAGGTGGCATATTATGGGGAAGGCTTGTTGCTTGGCTGTATGGCCATGATTGCTGTCTCTTCTTGGGTAATATAGGGAGAGAAATCTCTCACTCTCAGGAAAAACAGTGAGACCAAAAGGACCTAAAACAGAAACAATATAAAAGCAGAGACAAAAACCATCACACAAAATGAAAAATAAAACTGTAACCAACTGTTCAATAGCCTTTGTGGTGCAGGTCCGTGTTCATGCACAGTAGAAACTTCCAGTGATGGTTGGGATATCCACTTGCTCAGACCCCTTCTCTAGACACCACCATGGTGTTGCACAGATAGATATTGAGAAATTAATGGAAGAAAGATTGTCCACTATTTTTATCTCTGAATGTCAGTTAGGTATCTGCATATGCATAGCATAATTCTCAAAATAACTGTGTCCTTGTATATAGTAGTTGGTGTTGGCTCTTGCCTTTTATGTTGGGGGTTTACAAGGGGCAAATATGGTTTGACTCTATGACCAGACCTGCTGTCTTTTGTCAGGTAAGGCAGAAATAAAGGGTCCCACCCAGGTCAGCTTTAGGGCTACATGCCAGAGTCAGGCATCATAAAAAGCAGCCAAAGGATTTGTTTTTAGGACCCCTGGACTTTCAGTGATTTCCTCTTTATGTCTTGGGAAAATTGTACCCTGTGGGTGCAATATTGCACCCTTTGGGGGTTGCTCTCCCACCTATCTGCAAGCGCCTGGGCTGGGCAGAGACGATATGACAGGGTAGAGCAGGAAAGTAAAGTGAAAAAAGCCGTCACAATTATTTTTCCACAAGTTACTCCACTCATGGCTTTGGCTCTGTATCAGCCTGGCTGTGGCCCCATCTTCTAAGATCTGAAGAGTTTTCAGATGACATTAGGAATATCATACAGGAAAACAGAAAAAGTTCACTAAGAAGTCAAGAAAGAAGAAAACGACCAAAATGAATGTCAGAAGAGACTGAAATTTGTTTTTCTGCATAGAGATGCTAAAACAAATCAAAGACATGAGAAAATAAAAGAACTGAACAGAAAATTTCAAAAGCAACTCGAGAAAAAAAATTCAAGTGTTATAATGAAAGAAGCTCTGGTAGCATAGTGGTTATGAATCGGGCTGCAAACCACAAGGTCAGCAGTTTGAAACTACCAGCTGCTCCATGGGAGAAAGATGAGGCTTTCTGCTCCCATAAAGATTTACAGCCTCGGAAACCCTGTACAGGGTCACTATGAGTCGGAACTGACTCGACAACACTTAACAACAGCAACAACAATGAAATGTGCAGACCTGGATTTAGAAAAAGGAAGATGATAATCAGCATTGTTCAAGCTAAAGGAATTGAAGAAATAACTCAAGCCTTGACTTTCTAGTTTGAAGGATTATTTGGGCAAAAAGGAATCCTAGTGTAGTGCTGCAGGATAATGTGCTGGACTGCAAAGTCAGTTTGTAGCTCAAGGTTGGCAGTTCAAATCCATCAGCTGCTCCTTAGAATCCCTATATGTTGGAATTGACTTGAGGACACTTAACAACAAAAACAAACAAAAGGCGCAAAATATTGAATAATGTAGAAAGTATCAAAAGAAGAGAGAAGGAATATATAAAGTCACTGTACCTAAAATAAATGGATGATGCTCAGTCATTTCAAGACATTGTATATGTTCAAAAATCAATGGTACTGAAGGAAGAAGTTCAAGATGTGCTGAAGACATTGGCAAAGAGCAAGACTACAGGAATTGATAGGAATTGA
>NW_006408661.1:704361-712730 GCF_000296735.1 Chrysochloris asiatica
CAAGAAATTTGGAAGAAAACCACCTGCCCAACTTCTCTAAAGAGAAGCTACCCAATGAAATTTGAAAATCATTGGACAATACCATAAATATTATATGAAAGTAAATTTTTGCTAAAGATAATTCAAAAGCTACTGCAACAGTACATTGACTTGGAAATATCACAAGTTCCAGCTGGATTTAGATCAGTATTTCAAATGAGGATTATAATTGCTGACATCTGATGGCTGATGGCAAACAGCAGAGAATATCAGAAAGATGTCTTCCTGTGCTTCATTGACTACACAAAGGCTTTGAACTGTGTAGATCGTGACAAGCTATGGACAACATTATGAAGAATGAGTTTACTTATTGTGCACTTGAGACCAGTAAACAGTAGTTTGAACAGAATAAGGGAATACCAAATGGTTTAAAATCAGCAAAGGTCTCTGACAGGATTGTATTATTTTACTATAATTTTCATTCTATACACTAAGCAAATAATTTGAGAATCTTGAATATATGAAGAAGAATATGGTATCAGGCTTGTGGGCAGACTCAGTAACATCCTGGGATATGCAGATGATACAATTTGCTTCCCAAAAGTGAAAAGGACTTAATATACTAACTCATGAAGATCAAAGACCATAGCCTTCAATATAAGTTTCACCTCAATGTAAAGGAAAGAAAAAGCCTCACCACTAAACCAAATAATTACACCATTGTAGAGGGATGAAAGATTGTAAAAAACACCATTTTGCTTGGATCCACTACCAATACTCATGAAAGCAATAGTCAAGCAATAATGTATGACATTAGGCAAATCTACTGCACAAGGCTCTTTAAAGTGTTCAAGGGCAAAGATTTCATTTTGAGGTCTAAGGTGTGCCTGATGCAAGCCAGGGTATTTTCAAAAGTTTTATATGGACAATGAATAAGGAAGACTGTGGAAGAAATGCATGCATTCAGTTATGAGTCTAGAGAAAATTGTTAACTGTATCATGGTGTTGGTGGAGTCAGTTCCAACTCACAGAGACCCTGTACAGTATTTCTGAGGCTGTAAATCTTTACAGGAGGAATCATCTTTTCCCCACTGAACTGCTGTTAGTTTGGGACTGCTGACCTGGAGATTAGTGGCCCGACTCAGAATGACTCCACTGCTAGAGCTCCTTAAAAGTATCACGGAGATGTAGAAAAACAAACAAAAAAGGGGAGTTGTAAAAAATACAGCTAGAATACTCCTTAGAAGCTAATATTACAAAACTTTATCTTTCTTACTTGGGACATATTATTAGGTGAAACCCATTCCTAAATGGAGGACCAGCATAAAAGTTGAAGACGTCCCTTCCCCTCAAGAATATCGATTGGCACAGTAGCAACTACAATGTGCTCCAGTTTAAGAATGATTATGTACATGGTGCAGGATGAAGCAGTATTTCATTCTGTTGTACATAAGTTTGCTTTGAGTCAGAACTGACTAGATAGCATCGAACAACAACAATAACATATTGAGTCAGCATAAGTAAAAATTCGTAAGCAGTTCTTTGTTTTTATTGTTTTCTTAAGCAATTTCCTTGTAGAAAGTATGCTAATTAAGGGAATGTAAGCCTCTTGAACTTTTCATTGTTTCCAACACTTTAGCCTTCAGCTGTAAAACTTTCCTTTAATAAACAGCCACCTTAGGATATTTCGTATATAGGTATGACTGCAGAAATTTTATTATTATCATATTATCCCTTTCAGTACTTTTGAGAACATTAGGAAAATGCTTACCTGTCATCCATGTTTCTCCTTTATAATCTTCTTGACCCCTAGTAAGAGTGCTAAGCCTTAGATTTTCTGGGATCTTAGCCAGTCTACTTATCAATTTCATAACTTTCACCAGAAATTACCCCTTTTCCAAATTCATGATAATTCCTGACTTTCTGAGCTAGAGTATTTCAGTCACTCATCTTTTCTACCTCCTCATTTCAAACAGGCTCTCAGCTTTTTTCTACAGAAACACAAACAGTCCCTTGAATGTTTTTTTGTTTTGTTTTGTTTTGTTTTCTTTATCTTCTAAACAAGCAATCCAGATCTTACACCACTAACATGTGGTTCAAACTGACCTATGTTCCGGTGTTTATTCTGTAACACCACACCAGGATTCAGTTCAAATTAATTGCTCTTCATTTGAGAAATGACTATATTTCTCAATTTCTATTGTAAATTGTTGAGGGCATGGGCCTAAATTCTTGTCATTAAGTTGGTCATTTGATACAACTTTTCAACTTCAGTTGATTGTCTTTGTCTCTAATTGGTATAAGATGCTACCATATGCATATAATAATGTTATGTTTTCTTATGGAATTGTTTTGTTTCTACTGGTTATTTATTTATTTTGTATAATTGACTTAGCAAAAACATCCAGAATATTAAATAATGATTATTACAGCTGAAGTCTGATATTTTAGTAATTTTATTTAGTTACATACACTTTTAAAATACATTTAGATAGTTAGATGACAATAAGGAAACAAGAATGAAATAGTTATTTATTCACATTTTTATTCATTGTACAAAATGCTGAGTGCATATTTTGTCTTCTAATGCCTTTTAAGTATTTATGAAGATTAATGGAGGTGACTTCTAGTGAATAGGTTCATAGACTACTTTAAAAGGAAAGAAAGCAAATACTCTTCAAAATATGTTCTCAGCAAAGTGCTTCCAATTTCAGACCAACTTTATCCCTGAGCTATAACTTGGTGCAGAATTCAGATGATACAATATTGCTTGTTAAAAGTAAAGAGGACTTAAAATATTTGTTGATGAAAATCAAAGACCATAGCCTTCAGTATGGTTTGCACCTCTACATAAAGAAAGCAAAAATCCTCAGTACTGGACCAATGAATAGCATCATAATAAACTGAGAGGAGATTGGTGTTGTCAAAGATTTTGATTTGCTTGGACCCACTATCAAGGCTCATGAAAGCAGCTGTCAAGAAGTCAAACAACATATTGCATTAGGCAAATCTGATGCACAAGATTTTTTAAAGCATTAAAGAGCAAAGATGTCAGTTTGAGGACCAAGGTGTGTGACTGACCTAAGCCATGGTATTTTCAGTAGCTTCATATGCATGGGAAAGTTGAACATTACATAAGGAAAATCATAGAAGAACTAATGCATTTGAGTTACAATGTTGAAGAATAATATTGAAAAATGCCATAGAGTTCCAGAAGAACAATCTAATCTCTGTTGGAAAAGTACAGCCAGAATGCTCCTTAGAAGCCAGGATGGAGCGAGTTCAACTGCCATACTTCTGACTTATTATCAGGAGGTCCCTTGAAGAAGGAAATCATGCTATGTAAAGTGGAGGATCAGAATAAAAAAAGAAGACCCCCCAATGAGATGGATTGGCACAGTGACAACAGCAATGGGCTCAAGTTTAACAACAACTGTGAGGATAACCCAGGACCAGGAAGTGTTTTATTCTGTTGTTCATAAGGTCACTTTGAGTTGAAACTACTCAAAGCCACTTAACAACAACAACCTATCTTGATGATATCACTCCACTATTTTATCTGCCTTCGCATATTCAATAAAGCATAGGTAAACATCCTTCTGGTATTCTCTGCTTTCAGCCAAGATCCATGGGACATCAGCTAAGATATCTCTTGTTCCACGGCCTCTTCTGAATCCAGCTTGAACCTCTGGAAGTTCTCTGTCAATGTATGATTGTAGCTGTTGGACAAGCTATGGACAACATTGAGAAGTATGAGTATTCTAGAACACTTAATTGTACTTCTGAGGAATCTGTACCTGGACCAAGAAGCAGTTGTTTGAACAGAACATGGGAACACGGAATGTTTTAAAATTGGGAAAGGTGTGCGACAAGGTTGTATTCTTTCACCATACTTATTCAACCTGTATGCTGAGCAAATAATACGAGAAGCTGGGTTCTATGAAGAAAAACGTGGCATCAGGATTGGAGGAAGACTTATTAACAACCTGTGATATGCAGATGATACAACCTTGCTTGCTGAAAGTGAAGAAGACTTGAAACATTTACTTACGAATATCAGACTCAACGAGCACAGCCTTCAATATGGATTGCATCTCAATGTCAAGAAAACAAAATCCTCACCACTGGACCAATAAACAACATTCTTACCAATGGAGAAAAGATTGAAGTTGTCAAGGACTTCATTCTTCTTGGATCAACTATCAACACTCGCTGAAGTAGCAGTCAAGAGATCAGACGACGTATTGCTTTAGGCAAATCTGCTGCACAGGAACTTTTTAAAAAGTATTGAAGAGCAGAGATATCAGCTTGAGGACTAAGGTGCACCTGACCCAAGCCATGGTATTTTCAATAACCTCACATGGATGCGAAAGCTGGACAGTGAATAAGGAAGATCGTAGAAGAATTGCTGTCTTTGAGTTGTGGTGTTGGAGGAGAATACTGAAAGTGCCATGGACTGCCAAAAGAACCAATAGATCTGTTTTGGAAGAAGTGCAGCCAGAGTGCTCCTTGGAGGCCAGATGGCTAAGCTTCATCTCTCATACTTTGGACATATTGTCCGGAGGAAACAGTCGCTGGAGAAGGATGTCATGCTGGGTAAGGTGGAGGGTCAGAGAAAAAGAGGAAGACCCCTAATGAGATGGCTTGGCCAGGTGGCATCATTGATGGACTCAAGTGTGGCAGCGGTAGTGAGGTTGGCCCAGGATCGGACCTTGTTTCGTTCTGCTGTGCATGGGGTCGTTATGAGTCGGTTCCAACTCAATGGCACCTGACAACAACAACAACTTTATCTGCCTAATGCTAATATCTGTTTACATTAGTAAACTAGTCTTCTATAGTCATATCACTTCGCTAGTTTAGAATAGGATTTAAAAGAAAATTGCATACTTTTATATAATTTATAAGGAGCTCTGGTAGTGTAGTGGTTACATATCGGGCTGTGAACCTTAAGGTCAGCAGTTTGAAACTACCAGCCACTCTGCGGGAGAAAGATGAGGCTTTCTGCTCCCATAAATATTTACAGCCTCAGAAACACTGTACAGGGTCCCTATGGGTCGGAACCGACTCGACGACACTTAACAATAACAACATAATTTATAATAAAATTACCATTTGTAGGTTATGAGTAGGATAGGGTTGTATTTTCTCTATGTTGTTATTATTATTGTTGAGTGTCTTTGAGTAAATTCCCTCATAGCAACACATACAGGGTTTCCAAGGAGTGGCTGGCGGTTTGAACCAGTGACCTTTCTGTTCAAACTGGCCTTGTCATCCAGTTCATCATCCTGCTGCACCATACCAGGTTTCCAGTTGCCCCAAGGTCAACTAATATGAAGAGAAGTGATTGCATGCTGTCATAATTGTTTAAATGTTCTAAGAGGTCAGTTTTTCAATAGCGTTTATCCATTAAAATTATTTTAATCTTCTAATGTGTTCATTTGTCCTCAAGAATTTATGCTAAAATGCCCTGAAATAAATAACAATGTGAACTCTTGAGTTTTATAAACTTTGAATTAAAAGAGAAAATAATCAAACCAAATGTATGAGTATGAATTTTAGACTGGTTTGGGTAGCATGGTACTGAAAAATACTAAAAGGAATGCTTCTCAGATGCCATCTTTCCAGCTGTATGAAAGCCTCATTCACAACTGAGTGGGACTCATGTATGGGGGATCCAGTACTGGTAGGTATGAAAAAAAAAATAGATAATAGAAAATATTACTTTCTTCTAAACATTTTTGTAACCCAGACTATACTTTGAAAGTGTTAGATAAGCTTCATTCATTATAGGTGATGAAGTCACACTTCTCTCCCATTGGAGGTCAGGTGAAGTTTCAGATTCTAAATTACAGTGCAAGAATCAAATTTGCTTGCACACTGAAAGGCAGCATCTTACCTTGCCCTGCATACTCACATAATAACCCTGAAATCACCCTGGCTCCTGAATTTCCTGTCCTCAGCATTTAGAATGAATTTGGCTTACTTCCACCCTCTCTAAATGTTGAACAGACTTGTGATTGCCTTCAACCATAATAAATAAGGAGATTACTGTGGCACAACAAATAAATTGTGGGCTAAGCCCTGTCATAATAATAGTTTCATTTTTATAACAGATTGGCTTAGGAAATCTTGATGAATTTGCAAATATGATTTCCCCTACTTTGCTGATAGGAAAACAGAGTCCCTGGCACCATTCTGGGATTTCAGATCGAGGGACTATAGTTGAAAACAGAATTCACATTTTGGAAATTTGGACAAGGTTCATTAAAACAGGATAATAAAAGAACAACCAAGATCTGTATCCCCATGCCATTTGGAGGAGGTAGATTTGCTGATTCTGCTAAAGAAATACTTGGCAAAGAATTTATTGTTTCCTGCTTTGAGATTCTGAAAGCATTTAGAAAATGCAGAATGTGAACCCTAAGAAATAATAGGAGAGGGCCATAAGCTAACTGCATCCCCTAGGAAAATCAGGAATCAAATTTGTCACTTTAAATACACACTTTTATTTATGGAGTACAATCTGTCTGTCAAAACACCAAGAGATTCTGCTTGGTTAAATATTCTAATACAATTAGCAAAGTAATGTAATTAGATGGTCTTAATAGATACCAATGCTATGAGCAACATCACTAAAACTAACGGTCATGCTGGGTGTTGAACCAAGAAGCTGCAAATGCAACCATATGCATGCACAGAGGGGATATATGTTGTTATTGTTACATGCCATCAAGTCAGTACCAACTCATAGTGACACTACGAAAAACATAATGAAACACTGCCTGGTCATGGGCCAACCTCACAATTGATGCCATGCTTTAGCCCATTGATACTGCCACTTTTCCAATCCATCTCACTGGGGGTCTTCCTCTTTTTCTCTGACCCTCCACCTTACCAAACAGGATATCCTTCTTTAGGACTGGTACCCCCTGACAATATGTCTGAAGTATGAGAGATGAAGTTTGGCCATCCTGGCCTCCAAGGAGCTCTCTGGCTTCACTTCTTCCAACACAGATCTGTTGGTTCTTTTGGCAGTCCATGACACTTTCAATATTCTCCTCCAACACCATAAATCAAAAGCATCAATTCTTCTATGGTCTTCCTTATTCACTGTCCAGCTTTTGCATGCATATGAGGTTATTGAAAATGCCATGGCTCGGTCAGGTACACCTTAGTCTTCAAGCTCTTCAACACTTTAAAAAGGTCTTGTGCAGCAGATTTGCCTAATGTAGTATGTCATTTGATTTCTTGACTGCTGCTTCCATGAATGTTGATAGTTGATCCAAGAAGAATGAAGTCATTGAAATCTTTTCTCCGTTAATAAGAATGTTGTTTGTTGGTCCAGTGGTGAGGATTTTTGTTTTCTTTACAGAGAGATGCAATCATACCGAAGGCTGTGCTTTTTGATCTTCATCAGTAAATACTTTAAGTCCTCTTCACTTTAAGCAAGCAAGGTTGTATCACCTGCATATCACAGCTTGCTAATGAGTCTTCCTCCAATCCTGATGCCATGTTTTTCTTCATATAACCCAGCTTCTCTGATTATTTGCTTAGTATACAGTTTGAATAAGTATGGTGAAAGAATACAACCCTGTCACATACCTTTCTTAATTTTAAACTATTCCGTGTTCCCATGTTCTGTTTGAACAACTGCCTCTCAGTGCATTTACAGAAACAATCAAAAAGGAGACAATGCAAATACATAAATAAGAAATTATATTGGTGTGGCCATAACAGAATCAATGAAAATAAAAAGGTTAAGAACAGACTACCATGAAATATAATAATCTAACAATTTGAAAATATAGAAGAAACTGACAAATTTCTTGAAAAAAGAAAAAAAAAAAAACCTAGTTAAACTGTTGTTGTTAAGTGCTTTCAAGTCAATTCTGACTCATAACAACCTTTTATAGGGTTTCCAAGTAATGGATGGTGAGTTTGAACCATTGACCTTGCAGGTCAGACCTACCTTGAGGACGAGTGCTTATCCTATAGCACTGCACCAGTACTAACACACACAAAGGTAGAAATTTGAGCAGACCTCTAATGAAAGAAGGAATTGATTAAGTCATTTAAAAATCTTCAGCAAAAAAGTCTGGGCCCACATCAGTGTGGCAAGACCTGGGGACTCTTGGGCCCAGAGTCAGTGACACAGCCACAGAGGACTAGAGTGGAGAGTGAAGCATCCAGCTGATAAGAAGAGAGGGGATATGCGCAAAAACACCCACACTTGCGCAAAATAATGTGCAAAAATAATACCCACTTGACCTGGCTTCAATGACTGGATGATCAGAGCTCAACCAAAAGAACAAAGAAGAGGAAAAAAAGCATAATCTGATACAATTTGATGAACTTGACCTATACCTATGGATGCAGTAGCTCAAAAGAGG
>NW_006408661.1:713562-722189 GCF_000296735.1 Chrysochloris asiatica
ATGTCTCATACCAAAACCAGGCAAACAGATACCTAAATAAGAAAATTATAGACCAATATGCAATATGAAAGTAGGTACAAAATTCCCAATAAAATCCTAGCTTATAGAATTCAACATTGTATCAAATAATAGTAATAATAATAACACATGATCAAGTGGGACTAATACAGGTTTATACAGATGATTCAATATTAGAAAACAATCAATATAATTCACCATATAAATAAAAGAAAGGAAAATAACCATATGATCATACTGATTGATAAAGCAAAGTCATTTGACAAAATCCAACATCTATAACTGATTAAAGAAACACTCAGAAAAACAATTGAAATGGAATGGAAATACCTCAACATAATTAAGGGCATATATAACAGGAGTTCTGATGTGGTGCTGTGGGTTAATGTGTTAGACTACAAAAGTCATTTGAACCACAAGGTCAGTGATTTAAGTTCACCAGCTGCTCCTTGGGAACACTATACAGAGTTGCTATGGGTTGGAACAGACTCGATGGCACTTAAAAACAATAACAACAACATGCAAATATAGTAACCTACATTATTCTCAATGTAGAGCAACTGAAAGTGTTCCCCTTGTGACTAGGAACCAGACAAGGATGCCCTTTATCACCACTGCTATTGAACACTGGACTACAAATCTTAGCCTGAGCTATAAGGCCAAAAAGGGAAATTAAATGCATTCACATTGGCAAAGAAGAAGTAAAGCTCTCTCTCTTTGTTGATTATAAGATCATCTTATAATAGAACACCTCAAAGACTCAACAAGAAAATTACTGGAACTCGTTGAAAGATTCAGCAAAGTGGCAGAGTTCAAGACAAACATAAAACTCAGTGGGGCTCCTTTACAATAATAAAGATAGTACTGAAAATGAGATCAGGAAAGCAATAGCATTTACAACTGAACAAAAGACAAAATAAAAGTGATCTTTAGATCTACTTAGCATGTCACAGTAAACTTACCTATCAAAAAAGTTCATCTAGGATTCTGTCATTTATCTCAGCAACTTTAGTTGTGGTCTACTGATTTCCACAGAGAGTTTTTATTGTTATTGGGTGTCAAGTCAGCTATGACTCATAGTGATTCTATGTACAATGGAATGAAACGCTGCCTGGATGTGTGCCATCCTCATAATCATTGCTATGATTGAGCTCATTGTTGCAGCCACTGTGTCAATCCATCTTTATGAGGGAGCAATGAGAGTAGAAAAGAAATTTGAATGACACCTAAACCAAGTTCACAACCACTGAAAGATGGACATAAGAGAAGAGCTTTGGAACACAGATTATTAAAATGTCCTAAGTGCTAATAGGAGTCCTGATGTGGTGTTGTGGGTTAATGCACTGGGCTGCAAAGTCATTTGAACCTCAAGATTGGCAGTTCAAGCTCACCAGCCACTCCTTGGAATTGTGTAAGAAGAACAAACAAATCTGGGTTTGAAGTGTGTCAGAAGAACAAACACATTTGTGTTGCGTGGCTATTGGCCCAACCACCTCAAAGGCACTTAACAAAAAATGTCCCAATAAGACAAAGATATTATCAAAGTTTTTTATATAAGAGAACACGTATTCACATTAGAAAGACTATTTTGGCTAAATGTAAAAAGCTCATTTGGAACTGTCACTATTTCTCTTCAATTTGTAATTATCAGCATTCTCAGTCATATTCTGAGTGCCTTTCATCCTTAGGGGTTAATTTTCTGGCACTTTATTTTGCTGTTACTCACAAGGGTTTCAATGACACATTCAGAAGTTCCTGCTACTCTGTCTTATTCTGGAAGCTCCATTGAAACCTGTCCACCTGGCTGATTCTACTAGTATTTATAATACGGGTGGCATAGCTACTAGGATCACAACAAGACAGAAATCTCCACAGTACAATAAAAAGAAAAAAGAGTGTTCATAATAACAATAATAATAATTAACTAGTAAATACAAAACTGTCACTTTTCAATAACCTCATATGGATGTGAAAGCTGGGCAGTGAATAAGGAAGACCGTAGAAGAATTGATGTCTTTGAGTTATGGTGTTGGAGGAGAATATTGAAAGTGCCATGGGCAGCCAAAAGAACCAATAGATCTGTTTTGGAAGAAGTGCAGCCAGAGTGCTCCTTGGAGGCCAGGATGGGTAAATTTCGTCTCTCATACTTTGGACATATTGTCAGGAGGGCACAGTCGCTGGAGAATGATATCATGCTTGGTAAACGGAGGGTCAGAGAAAAAGAGGAAGACCCCCAATGAGATGGATTGGCCAGGTGGCAGCATTGATGGACTCAAGTGTGGCAGCGGTAGTGAGGTTGGGCCAGGATCAGACATTGTTTCATTCTGCTGTGCATGGGGTTACTATGAGTCTGTTCTGACTCGATGACACCTGACAACAACAACAAGTATATACAAACTACAAAGGAGTGGAAAAGTGACTGTGACTACACCCATGTGCATATGTATTTTAGTTTGACAGAAGATATTTGTACATATATATTTATATGCACTGAGCTGATGTATGCATCATTACTGGCGTGTGACTTGCAATATATTTTATCTTACAAGAGAGACATATTAACAGAGAAAGAGAGACTTACTGCCACCAAGAGAGAAGATGCTGGAGTAAAGTTCATCCTTTTGATCCGGGGTCCCGGCACTGTGAAACACCTAGATCCAGGGAAAGATTTATGTTTGACCTGGAGTATCTGCACTGTGGAACTCCAAGATCTGGGGGAAGATTGATGTCAAAACACACAATGATCTCCAAGGAATGTTGCAACTATAGATATTGAAGGGACAAAGACTTTTTCCCAGAGGTGGCACTCTGAATTTGGACTTCTAACCTCCAAAACAGTGAGAAAATAAATATCTCTGTGTTAATACCATCCATTTGTGGTATTTCAGTAATAGCACCAAATACCTAAGACAGTATTCAATTTGTCAAATATATTCATGAAATGGCCTTTATGTTCCGGTGGGATATATTCACCATAGTACTTTGACACTTTGGGATTTGTTTTAATTTTCCTCAACTTCGACTTGAATGATGTCTGAGTAACGGATAGTCTGCAATTGATAACTCTTCAATTAATTTCTGGCCTTGTTCTGATTGATGATATTAAGCTTCTCCATAATTTCTTTCCAAGTTGTTGTTCTTACTGCTAAGTGCCTTGAATAGGTTCTGACCTATAACCAACTCATGCACAATAGAACAAAACACTGTCCGGCCCTGCACCAACAATATAATCATTGGTACACTTGAGTCCATTGCAGCTGCCACTGTACCATTCCCACTCTTTGGTGTCTTCCTCTTTTTTGGAGACCTTCTACTTAAATGTCTTTCTCCAATAACTGATCCCTCCTGATAAAATGTCTGAAATATGAAAGATGAGGTCTGGACATCTTGGCTTCTAAGAATCATTCTGGTTGTACTTCATCCAATATAGATTTGTTTATACTTCTGGGAGTCCATGGTATTTTTAATATTCTTCAACACCATAACTCAAATGCATCAATTCTATTGTCCAACATTCACATGGATATTAAGTTATTGCAAATAGCATGGCGTGGGTCAGGAGCATCTCAGTCCTCAAATTGACATCTTTGTTCTTGAACACTGTAAAGAGGTATTGTGTAAAAGAATCTATAATAAAATGCATCATTTGATTTCTTTAATGCTGATTCCATCATCATTAACAGTGGAACCAAGCAAGTGAAGACTGTGACAATTTCAATCACTTATCCATTTATCATGATGTTATTTATTGGTCCACTGGTGAGGATTTTGATTTCATTTATATTGAGGCAGTTCAGGAAGACAAAATAAAATGTCATACTGAAATGTGCAAAGACTTGAAGATTGAAAATGAAAAGGGAAGAACTCAATTAGAATTTTTCAAGCTGAAAGAAATGAGCAAAGAATTCAAGCCTCAACTTGCAATACTGGAGTCTATGGGCAATAAATTGAATGATGCAGAAAGCTTCAAAAGAACATGGAAAGGAAAGGTGGGGCTTGATGCAGATGGGCTAGAGGTGCAGTAATGTTTGCTGTCAGAAATACCACAGAATAGAAGGAGAAGAGGGTTCAGGGCAGAGCTCCAAAACTCTGAACCACATAGGTAGGAATATTTAAAAAGTTTGAAGGCTCATAGCTAGTAGAACTTGTAGCGAAGTAAGAAATTGAGTACTTTTGAATCTGCTTGGCTTGGAGGACCAGAGCTGACTTCTTGGGCAAGACCAAATGGCAAGACCAAGTGGGGGAAGTAGACCCACCAAGAAATAAAACCGCAGGAACCTTGGAGCAAAGGTGGGCAATACACTTTGTCAGCTATGTTTGTTATGATTTTCTTTCTTTCTTTTTTTGGTATCTGGTCATTTGTCTCCCACTGTTTGCAAGCCTCCATTCTGGTTACTAGATGGGGTGCCAGAGCAAGTGGAAACCCTCCACACTCACCCTTGGTGGGTTCTTCTGCCATGCATGTGCACAGATACTCTCAGTCCAAGAACCGGTCCTGAGCTGTTCTTTAATAGAGAAAAGGACAGAACAAAGGGTGTTCTGAGAGCGAAAGGGAGTTTAAAAACAAAACAAGGTGAAAATTAAATTAAATCCTGAGGTACAGCATAACAACTAACAGTGGCATCTTGAAATCTATCATGCAGCTTTGAAGGCAAGAAGCTGAAAGAGGACATTAAAGTCATTCTCACATTAGACTACAGATTTTTTTCCCTTTTCTTCCTCCTCTTCCCTTTCTGTGATATAGATTACAGTATCTAATCTAGTTTTGTTGTTGTTGTTGTTTTAGTTGATTTTTGTTTTGTTTTATTTTCTTGTTTTTTTGTTTTTGTTTTTGTTTTTGCTGTGGCTGTTTTGCAGTTTGATGCTCCCTCTTTTACCTTTGGGGGACTCTTCGTTTCCCTATATTACCCAAGAAGAGTCAGCAACTGCTACCATATAGTCAAGTTACAATCACACTCTATAAAACACCAAAATCCAGGCAAGAACCAATACCAAATGCCATACACCAGGAAGGCAGACAACACCAGTGAAAGTTACTCTGAGTTAAGTAAAAAGAAGAGTTAAAAAGGAAGCCCACATCCTGATCATATCCACTTGGAAGCAATCCAAAAGCATAAAAAATACCAAAACACATACTCAATTAAGTATCAAGGCCACGGATAAACATTAAACATGTCCAAGAAGCAAAAGCAGTTGACCATATCAGCAAATGTCCAGAAAGAAGACAAAATGTCTGAGACAAATGACCTAGAGGTAGACCTGGACTCCATTCTGGAAGGAGGGCAGGCTTTGGAAATGCCTGAGAAGGAATTCAGAAAAATGATTATAAATTGTTTCAAAACACTTTACAATGGAGTTGAGAAAAATAAGGAAGAAGTCAGGGAAGCACTACAGAAACAATCAAATAAGATAGATACAGCATTGCAAATAAATCAAAACTATGGAAACAGGTCTAAATGATCAATAATAGAATATCAGAAATAGACAATACCCTGAAAGGGCAAAGGAGTAGAATAGAAGGGGAGGAAGGCAGAACTAGTGAAATGGAAAACAAATCTCTCAATACCACTAAGATAGAAGAGCAAACAGAAAATAGGATGAAAAAAAAAATCTGAAGAGGGTCTAAGATTCATGTTGACAACATGAAGAAGAATAACTTAAGAATTATTGGCATTCCAGAACAGGAAGAATCACATGAGTCCACACAGGAAATAGTTGAAGGACTGCTGGAAGAAAATTTCTCTAACATCTTGAAAAGTGAAAAGATAAACATTCAAGAAGCTCATTGAACCCGAGGAAGGATAGACCCCCCCCCCAAAAAAAAATAAAAAAATCACTAAGACATATAATCAAGCTCTACAAAATCAAAGATAAGCACAGAATCCTGAAAGCAGCTAGGGAAAAGAAAAGTGTTACAAACAAAGGCAAGCAAGTCAGATTAACCTCCAATCTCTCAGCAGAAACCATGCAAGCAAGAAGGCAATGGGATGACATATATAAAACCCTTAAAGAAAATGAACTACCAACCAAGAATCCTTTATCCAGCAAAGCTATCAATCAAATACAATAGTGTAATCAAAACATCCCAGGATAACCAGTAGTTAAGGGATTTTTCCAATGTCATCACTGCGCTACAAAACATCCTAAAACATCCTAAAGGAAGTTCTGTGGGCTGAGAACAAACAAGAACAGACAACAACCAGAAATTATCATACATGGCAGCACCTCCCAGAACTTAATCTACAGAAGGAAAGTCGAGAACAGAAAAAAAAAAAAAAACTATAAGAAGAAGCTCAGAGAATCTGGAAGGTAAGACTATGATCAAAACAATTAAAATGTAAAAGAAGGCAAATACGTAAGAACAGAGACCCAGATAGTGAGAAGGTCAGGTAGATTAAAGGATAAAATAGACTAAAATAGAGGGGAAATTAATGAACTATAAGGTAACCTCAAAGAAAATTAACACTTCACAACATACCAAGAACATAAAAATCCATGAAGAACATGGAAACAGTACAACTATGAGGAAACTCACAAGAAAGAACATAAAAAGCATGAATTAAGCAAAGGAAGATACACAGAACAAACAAACATAATGGCAGCAATTAATCCATACCTATTGATAATTACACTGAATGTAAATGGATTAAATGCAGCAGTTGAGAGACAGAAGGTTGAAGAATGGCTAAGAAAACAAAATCCTTCAATATGCTGTCTGCTAGAGACACATCATACACACCACACAGAGACAAAAACAGATTAAAAGTCAAAGGATGGAAAAATTATACCAAGCTAATTGCAATAAAAAATGAACAGGAGTGGCAGTACTAATCTCTGATAAAATAAACTTAAGGAAAAATCAGCATAATAGATAAAGATGCACATTATCTCATGATTAAAAGGACAATTGAACAAGATGACATAACCATAACAAATATCTATGTTCCCAATGAAAGAGCTCCAAAATATATAAAGCAAACTCAAATAGATTTGAAGAAAGAAATAGTGAATCTACAATAATCCAGGGTGATTTTAATACACCACTTCAAAAAATGGATAGAACAACTAGAAAGAAACTTGACAAAGACACAGAAGAACTAAACAACACAATCAGCAAACCTGGTAGATGTGTACAGAGCATTCAACCCCAAAACAGCACAATACACATTCTTGTCTAATGCACATGGAATATTCTCCAGAATAGACCATGTCTACAGACACAAAACAAACGTTCATAAATTTACAAATATCAAAATACTACATAGCATCTTCTTAGAGTACAATGCTATCAAATTAGAAATCAACAATAGGACGAGCAAGGAAATCAAGTCAAATACATGGAAACTGAATAACACCCTGCTGAAAAGCGACTAGTTTGTAGAAGAAATTAAATGTGAATTCACAAAGTTCCTAGAAATAAACGAGAATGAAAATACAACCTACCAAAATCTTTGGGACACAGCTGAGAGGACAATTTAGTGCAATAAATGCACACATCCAAACCAACAGAAAGAACCTACAGCCACCCAAAGAAAATAAATAATATAGATTAGAGCAGAAATAAATGAGATACAACACAGAAAAGCCATAGAAAGAATCAACAGGACAAGAAGCTGGTTCTTTGAAAGGGTTAACAAAATTGACAGACCGTTGTCAAACCTAACAAAAGAAAAGAGGGAGAAGACACAAATAACACGTATTAGAAACGACGTGGGCGATGTCACCATGGAACCAAAGGAAATCAAAAGGATAATAAGGGAATACTATGAAAAGTTGTACTCTAACAAATTTGAAAACTTAAAAGAGATGGATACATTTTTTTAGAAAAACACGACCTATCTGAATTTACACAGAGTGAAGTGGAAAACCTGAACAGACCCATACAAAAGAAGAAATTGATCAGGTCATCAAAAACTCCCAACCAAAAGGAATCCAGACCCAGATGGCTTCACTGATAAGTTCTGCCAAACATTCAGGGAAGAGCTGTCACCAATTCTACTCAAATTATTCCTAAATATAGAAGACAACGTAAAACTTCCTAACACTTTTTATGAAGCGAGCATAACCCACACACCAAAACCAGGAAGGACATCAGTAACATGGTAATATCCCTCATGAACTTAGATGCAAAAATTCTCAACAAAATCCTGGCCAACAGAATCTAGCACCACATCAAAAAATAATACAGCATGACCAAGTGGGTTTCATAAAAAGGATGGAAGGATGGTTCAACATTAGAAAAAGAATCAACATAATCCATCATATAAATAAGAAAACAGAAGAGAACATCATGATCCTATCGATTGATGCAGAAAAGGCATTTGACAAAATCCAACATCCATTCCTGATAAAACACTCAACAAAGTAGGAATTTAAGGGAAATTCCTCAACATAATCAAGAGTATAAATATAAAACCAACAGCCTACATCATTCTCAATGGAGAGAAACTGAAAGCCTTACCTCTGTGAATGGGAACCAGACAAGTATGACTTTTGTCACCACTTCTATTCAGTATGATTTTGGAAGCCTTAGCCAGAGCTTTCTCTGCTATTCATAGTAAGGGAGGAAGTCCAAAGTGCATTGAAAGAAGTGGCAAAGAACAAGGCAC
>NW_006408661.1:723406-732623 GCF_000296735.1 Chrysochloris asiatica
CTCTCATTCTTTGGACATATTGTCAGGAGGGAATAGTCGCTAGAGAAGGATGTCATGCTGGGTAAGATGGAGGGTCAGAGAAAAAGAGGAAGACCCCAACAAGATGGATTGGCTAAGTGGCATCATTGATGGCATCAAGTGTGGCAGCGGTAGTGAGGTTGGCCCAGGACTGGACACTGTTTCGTTCTGCTGTGCATGGTGTCACTATGAGTTGGTTCCGACTTGATGGCATCTGACAACAACAACAACAACAACCAGAGCTTTAGGCAATATAGGGAAATTAAAAGTACCCAGATTGGCAAAGAGGAAATAAAACTCTATATGATCCTATACATAGAAAACCACAAAGACTGAGTAAAAAATACTGGACATCATTGAGAGATTCAGCAAAATGGCAGACTATAAGATCAACATACAAAAATCAGTTGGATTCCTCCATAGCAACAATGACAGTGCTGAAAAGGACATTAGGAAAGCAATACCATTTACAATAGCTGCCTAAAAGGATGAAATATCTAGGAATAAATGTAACCAGAGACACAAAGGAAATATACAAAGAAACTATAAAACACTACTACAAGAAACTAAAAGAGACTTACAAAAGTGGAAGAATATACCATGGTCCTGGATAGGAAATTTAAAATCGTGAAATGTCAATACTGCCCAAATCTATTTACACATATAATGCAATCCCAATCTAGATTCCAAGGACATTCTTCAAAAAGATGGGGGGGGGAAATTACAAACTTTATATGGACAGGAAAGAGACCTAAGATAAGCAAAGCACTGCTTCAAACTAAGAACAAGGTTGGAAACCTCTCACTCCCTGATTTCAAAGTTTACTACATGGCTACAGTAGTCAAAACAGCCTGGTACTGGTACAATGTAAGATACATTGACCAATGGAACAGAATTGAGAATACAGAAATTAACCCATCCACATACAGCCAACTTATTTTCAACAAAGTGCCTAAGTATATTGCATGGGGAGGACATAATCTCTTCAACAGATCATGCTGGCAGAACTGGAAAGTGATATGCAAAAGATTGAAACAAGACATTTACCTCACCCACTGTATAAAAAACAACTAACTCAGCATAGATTAAAGAACTAAATGTGAATCCCAGAATTATGAAGGCCATCAATGAAAACACAGGAACAAATATGAGGGCTCTAATACAGCGTATACACAGACTACCAAATATTCTGAAAATTATACAAACAAAAGTAGACAAAATAGATGAATGGGGCATACTAAAAATTAAAAACTTTTGCGCATCAAAAGACTTCACCAAAGAGTAAAAAGGGAGCCCAAAGAATGGGAAAAAAATCTTTTGCAATGACACATCGGACAAGTGACTAATATCTAAAATACATAGGAAACTACAACACTTCTAAAAGAAAAAGACAAATAGCCCAATAAAAAAGGGGACACAGGATATGAACAGACACTTTACCAAGGAAGAGATTCAGGCAGCAACATACATATGAAGAAATGTTCATGATCATTAGCTATCAGAGAGATGCAAATCAAAACAACAATGAGATATCATCTCATACCAGCAATAACAGCAAAAATCAAAAAGTAGAGAACAATAAATGCTGGCGAGGATGCGGAGAGACTGGGGTCCTGCTACATTGCTGGTGGGTTTGCAAAATGATCCAACCACTCTGGAAAGTAATATGGTGCTTCCTCAGAAGACTGGAAATAGAAATACCTTATGATCCAGCAATTCCTCTACTTTTTATTTACCCACAAGTAATCGAGCCATAACATGAATAGTTATATGCACACCAATGTTCATAGCAGCACTATTTTCAATAGCGAAAAAACAGTGACAGCCTAAGTGCCCATCTATGGAAGAACAGATAAACAAACTGTGGTACATACACACAATGGAATATTATACTACTTTGAAGAATAACAAGGAAGCTGCAAGCCACCACACAACAAGGATGAACATTGAGGACATTATGTTGAGTGAAATTAGTCAGTCACAAAAGGAGAAATACTGCATAGGACCATTATTGTAAAAGATTAAGAATAAGAAACCGCCTTTAAAGGGGAAGAAAAGAAAAATTCCTTATCACCGGGATGTATTGGATGTTGGGAGTGGAGGGAGGAGAAGATGGATCACAGGGTAGGGAATAGACACAGGGCAGCTTGGGTGCTAGGGGTGGGGGCATTGTACAAGAAGGGGGAACGGGATGGAAGAACAAGGCAGACGGAAGAAGAGTTAGGCAGCTCTGCATGGACTAAGTGGGACAGTGTTAAACAATGATGTATGCACAACCTTGGAACAGCAGGGCTCTGTGATACAGGGATTAAGGCATGGTTGGAATGAGCAAAAAAGGGGGAAGTAATGTTAAAAGGCTTGGCTGTCTATTGAATCTTAGTTTCCCTTGACTACCACTGTAAAATAGACACTTGAGGGGAAATAAAGGAATACCAAGAAACATCACAATAGAAACTTGCAAGTCTGTCTTTAGCCAATAACTGATTGGATCAACAAATGAAGGTCCTGAAAGCTTTGCTCCATCCATGTCACTAAGGTAAAATCTACTTTGCGAAGGCAGCTCCTCCCAAGTAATATTTTTTGAGTGTCCAAACTGAAAGACTAATCATCCTATACTATATTTGACAATGTTACACTGCGCTTTGTAAAGTTACCAGGGCCTATTCCACTCAGAAGTGGAATTACTCTTTCTTCCTAGTTTGTCATAGTCTGGAAGCTTCACTGAAAGCTGTTCACCCTGAATAATCATTATGGTATTTGCAATAATGGTGGCTTAACTTTCAGCATCATAGTAACATGCAGTATGCTGAGCAAATAATACAAGAAGCTGGGTTCTATGAAGAAAAACGTGGCATCAGGATTGGAGGAAGACTCATTAACAACCTGCGATATGCAGATGATACAACCTTGATCGCTGAAAGTGAAGAGGACTTGAAATATTTACTTATGAAGATTAAAGAGCACAGCCTTCGATATGGATTGCATCTCAATGTCAAGAAAACAAAAATCCTCACCACTGGACCAATAAACAACATTCTTATCAATGGAGAAAGGATTGAAGTTGTCAAGGACTTCATTCTTCTTGGATCAACTATCAACACTCACGGAAGTAGCAGTCAAGAGATCAGACGACGTATTGCACTGGGCAAATCTGCTGCACAGGAACTTTTTAAAGTATTGAAGAGCAGAGATGTCAGCTTGAGGACTAGGGTGCGCCTGACCCAGGCCATTGTGTTTTCAATAGCCTCATATGGATGCGAAAGCTGGACAGTGAATAAAGAGGATCGTAGAAGAATTGATGCCTTTGAGTTGTGGTGTTGGAGGAGAATACTGAGGGTGCCATGGACTGCCAAAAGAACCAATAGATCTGTTTTGGAAGAAGTGAAGCCAGAGTGCTCCTTGGAGGCCAGGATGGCTAAGCTTCGTCTCTCCTACTTTGGACATGTAGTCCGGAGGAAACAATCGTTGGAGAAGGATGTCATGCTGGGTAGGGTGGAGGGTCAGAGAAAAAGAGGAAGACCTCCAACGAGATGGATCGGCCAGGTGGCATCATTGATGGACTCGGGGGTGGCAGCGGTGGTGAGGTTGGCCCAGGATCGAACATTGTTTCGTTCTGCTGTGCATGGAGTCGCTATGAGTCGGTTCCGACTCGATGGCACCTGACAACAACAACAAGTAACATGCAAGCTACTCTAGCATGACTGCCATGAAAATTGACATATTAATGATAAAAACTGTTAGATGAGTAGTGGTAAAATGTAAGAAATGATTAGTGGTGAAAACTTCTTAACCATTATTAAATATCTCAAAATGATGAGTTGCTGGGTTAAGGGACACAGGACCATGATCTTTGTGAACATCAAGTTCAATTGGTACAACATAGTCCACAAAGAAAATGTTTTACATCTTATTTGTTGAATTGTGGCTGTAATCATAAAAACTGGTAAGTAGCCACCTAAATAAGGTTCAGCTATTGGTTTCCTTGTCCAGAGCAGAGAAAAGTAGATAAAATCAAAGACACATGGAACAAGTAGTCTAAAGGACTCATCCCATTATGTAATGTACTACATAAACCTCAGTTTCCATGACCCTGAGAATAGAAGAACTAGATGTACCCAGCTACTATTGCCAAAGTGTCTGAAAAACATCACAATAGAAGGTCTTAGATTGAGTGAGAAAAATGTATGGAACAAAACTAAAAGCCATAAAATTGACCAGGGTTGCTGTTATGATAGAAACTGTTGAAACCCCTGAGATTATTCATTTCAGGCATAGAACTAAACTAATCCCCATGCTCAAATTTTAGTCAACAATAGACCAGTTAATAAAGGGAACAGTAATAAAAAATCAGGCAGTCTTTAGAATAATCAAACATTGAGATCAAAAGCTTAGTATTTTCCCAGAAATAAAACTCAGAAGATAAGAAATAATTGGAATAGGACAAATGGAAATGGAAAACACAAGAAGGATGTAGGATGAGTGCTATTATATTGTGTGTATTGCAATAAATGTCATGAAATGTGTATGAGAGGATCAGTGACAAGATGGCAGACTAGGCAGAAACACTACACAGGTCCCACACATAAAATCTTGGAAAACCAAATTAAGCAGATACACATGACAGTCTGGGGACCCTGAGTTTCAGAGGAAGTGATAGAGAAGTGGATTGAATCTTATTAGAAGAGGATTCTGAACAAACACAGCAAAAATTGGAGACAGACTGGGAAGTTTTGCTCGCTGCCCAGACGTGGCACAGCCATCTTAAACTACTGTGAGCAGCTTTAGAAACAAGAGAGCGACTTAGGAATGCACAAGTTTAATGTTGACTTGCTAAGATAAAGTTGTGATTTATTTCTTGCACCCCATACTGCCTTAGTGACCAGAAGTGTGTTTTAGACAGGGAAAGAAATTAGTAAGTTACAGGGTAACCACAACAAAAAATGAGTACACCGTTACATCAAAACTAGGAAAAGGAAAACCATAAAGACTTAGTAAATATTAAAACAACAGCAATGAAGAACATGACAAGAAATTGAATAAACAAAATGAAGTCATCACAGAAAAATTCTGTGGAATATACAAACCAGCATCACCACAAGAAAACACAGAGCAAAATGACTGCAATCAACTCACACCAATTGACAATTATACTGAATGATAATAGATTAAATGCACCACCAAGAGAATGTGAGTATCAGAATGGATAAAAAAGCTGAATCATTCAATATGCTGTCTACATGAGACACATTTTACATATAAATTCTAGAAATCAAGTGGTGGAAAAAATACATCAAATTAATGGCAATAAAAATTAAATAGGAGTGACAGTGTTAATTTTTAATAAAACATACTTGAAGTTAAAAACCACCATGAGAGAAAAAGAAGTACATTATCTCATGATTAAAGCATTAATTAAATAATTGATGCAGACTAATGCAGAGGACTGCAAAGTCATTTGAACCACAAGGTCTGTGGTTTGAGGTCAACAGTCACTCCTTGGAAATTGTAATAGGGTTGTTATGGGTTGGAAACAACTTGATGGCACGTAACAACAAAAACAACTCTAACAAACATCTATGATCCTAGAGAAAGGGCCTCAAAATACATAAATCAAACTCTAATAGAATTGAAGAAAGAACTATACAACTCTACAATAATATTAGGAGATTTTAGTATACCACTTTTAATGAAAGAACAGCTAAAAAGAAACTCAACAAAGACATAGAAGAACTAAATAAGAATATCAATCAGCTTGATCTCATAGACTTATACAGTGTTTTCAACCCATAGCATATTCATAATACCATACATATTCTTTCCAATGTACACAAAACATTCTCCAGAACTGAGGCCACAATGCAAACGTCAATAAATTAAAAAACATTGAAATACTACAATGCATCTTTCAGATTACAATGCTATAATGTTAGAAATCATCAATAAGAAAATCAAGTAAAAATTCAAATACATAGAAATTGAAAAGCATCCTGCTTAAAAGCTACTAGGTAACAGAAAAAAAAAAAAAATTAAATGAGAATGAAAATTACTGTGTCCTTTGGGACACAGCAAAAGCAGTGTTTAGAGGGCAATATATAATAATATATGTACAAATTCCAAAAGAAGCAGCAAAATCAACACATTGATATAATACCTTGAACAATTAGAAAAAAGAGAACTAAAACAAGCACATTGCCATCAGAAGAAAAGAAATAATACACATATTATTTGTTAATAGTAAATTAAAAGAAATTAGTAAATTACAGGGTGACCTCAAAAGAAATTAATACACCTTTACATCAAAACAAAGAAAAAGAAAACCATAGAGACTTAGTTAATATTAAAACAACAGCAATGAAGAACATGACAAGAAATTGAATAAACAAAATGAAATCATCATAGAAATAAACGAAACAGAAAACAGAAATACTATAGAAAATATCAACAAGACAAGAAGCTGTTTCTCTGAAGGGGTTAATCAAAAAGACAAATCTTTGGCAAATGTTATTGTTAGGTGCCATTGAGTTGGTATCAACTCATAGTGACTCTATGCACAGCAGAACAAAATATTGCCCAGTCCTGGGCCAACCTCACAATTGTTGCCACACTTGAGCCCATTGATGCTGCCTTTGCCAATCCATCTTGCTGGGGGTCTTCTTTTTCTCTGACCCTCCACCTTACCAAACATGATATCCTTCTCCTGTGACTACTCCCTCTTAACAATATGTCCAAAGTATAAGAGAAGAAGTCTGGCCATCCTGGCCTCCAAGGAGAACTCTGGCTGCAATTCTTCCAACACAGATCTGTTGGTTCTTTTAGCAGCCCAAGGCACTTTCAATATTCTCTTCCCAACACCATAAGTCAAAAACATCAATTCTTCTACAATCTTCCTTATTCACTGTCCAGATTTTACATACATATGAGGTTATTGAAAATACTATGGCTTGGGTCAGACATGGCTTAGTCCTCAAACTGACATCTTTGTTCTTCAACACTTTAAAAAGGTCTTGTGTAGCAGATTTGCCTGTGTAATTTGTATTTAATAGTTGATTACTATTATTGTTATTATAAACACTCTTTTTTTTTATTTTTATTGTAATGTGGAGATTTCTGTCTTGTTGTGATCCTAGGAGCTATGCCACCAGTATTATAAATACCAGTAGAATCACTCATGTAGACAGGTTTCAATGGGGCTTCTAGAAGAAGACACAGTAGCAGGAAATTCTGAATGTGTCATTGAAACCCTTATGAATAACAGCAAAATAATGTGCCAGAAAATTAACCCCAAAGGATGAAAGGCACTCAAAATAGGACTGAGAATGCTGATAATGATGAATTGAAGAGAAATGGTGGCAAATCCATCATCTGAAAGAACATTTCAAAACATGTATTGAAGTACAATGCTGTTGGTAATAGGATAATATCCATGTCTACAAAGAAGATCAGTAAATATCACATTATTCAAATATGTATATCAATCAATAAAATCATTGATGATAAAATGAAGAATTTAACCAACTTTTTGAGCCTGAAATTCATCAAATATTCAACCAATGTGTATTACTAATTGCTTGTGATTGGAATGTGAAGACTGGAAACAAGAAGAAAAGATCAGTAGTTGGGAAATATGGATTTGGTAATAGAAATAATACTGGAGATTTCATGATAAAATTTAGAAAAATCAATGACTTATTCACTGAAAACACCCTTTTTCCCCACGAACACAATGATGACAATACATGTGGACCTCACCAGATCAAATACAGAGGGAAAAAAATTGACTGCACATGTGGGAAGAGACAATGGAAAAACTATCATCACCCCAACAAAGCCAGGGGTTGATTGTGGGAGAAATCACCAGTTGTTCATGTATGAGTTCAGTCTGAAGCAGAAGAAATTTAAACATGTCAAGAAGAGACAAAGCATGTATTGGAGTATAAACCACCTAGATTTAGAGATCATCACAAGGACAAAATTGATACACTAAACACTAATGACAAAGGAGCAGAATATTTGTGGAATAATATTAAGAACAATCACACATTAAGAAAGCAAAGGGACATTGACAACACAAAAAAAGAAGGAAAAGACCAAAATGTATGCCATAATACTCTAAAACTTGCTCTTAAATGTAGAGAAGCTAAACTAACTATAAGAAATGATAAAGTAAAATGATTGAACAGGGAATTTCAAAGGGCAGCTCGAGAAGACAAAATAAAGTATGATAATGAAAAATGCAAAACTCTGGAGTTAGAAAATTAAAAAGAAAAAACACATTCAGCATTTCTAATCTGAAAGAAGAAAAAGTTCAAGCCTTGGGTTGCAATATTGGAGGTTTCTGTGCACAAAATGGACTCCAGGTATGGCACCATAGGATAATCACTGGACTATGAACCACAAAGTCAGTGATTCAAACACCCAACTGTTACTTGGAAACCCTCTACAGGGTTATTATGAGTTGGAATTGACTCCATGGTCCTTAACAACAAAAAACAATGTTGTTAAATAATTAATGATGCAGAAAGTATCAAAAGAAGATAGACAGAACACAGAGAATCACTGTCCCAAAAATAATTGGTCCATGCTGAAACATTTTCAGAGGTAGCATATTATCAAGAAGCAATGGTATTGAAGGCAAAATTCCAAGCATCATTAAAGGCATTGGCAAAAACCGAGGCTTCAGGAATTGACAGAATACAAATTTAATGAAGTATTATAACATGAAATGTTTCAACAAACTGATGCAACATTGGAGGCACTGATTCTTTTATGTCAATTTATTAGAAAAGATCCATATTTGTGCCCTTTCCAAAGACAGATAACCCAATGGAATACAGAAATTATTGGACAATATCATTATCATTACATGGAAATAAATACTGCTTAATATAATTCAAAAACTGTTGCAGCATCACATTGATACGTAGATCCCAGAATTCAAGCCTTCTTCTGTCAGAAGAAGACAGAATGAGGGATATAGTTGCTGACATCAGATGGATCTTGGCTAAAAGCAGAGAACACCAGAAATACATTTATTTTTGCTTTTTTTGACTGTGCAAAAACATTAGATTGTATGGATCGTATAAAAGTATGAATAAAATTGCTGAGAATGAGAATTCCAGAACACTGTATTATGCTCATGAGGAACCTGTACAATATACCAAGAGACAGTTGTTAGAACAGAGCAAGAGAATGTTTAATA
>NW_006408661.1:735233-737427 GCF_000296735.1 Chrysochloris asiatica
AAATTTTAAAAAGGCATCATAGGCAGGGAGAAAATATTCCCACCAGGATTTGGACCTCCTGGTCTTCCGTAAAATTGATTTTGGAACCATTGCAAACTGTGGCTCAAAATAAACCTTGCAAAGATAATGACTCTCCTGGAGAATGGTATTATTCTCCTGATCCTTCTGATTTTCCACCTCTGCCTCCCCCCACAGCCCCTAGTGAGCCTTTGTCTCAAGGCACTTTGCAAGCATTATCTACTATAGAAAAGTGTATATTAGAGGATACTAAGCAAGGGGATGGAGTCCTGAGTGTGGTGCTGTGGACTAATGTGTCAGACTGATAAGTCATTTGAACTACAAGCTTGGTGGTTCAAGCTCACCAGCTGCTTCTTGTAAACTACACAGGGTCACTATGGGTCAAATCGACTTGATGGCACTTAACAACAACAACTAAGCAAGTGGGAGTAGCCTCTTTCCCCCAAGAGCAATTAGACTTAAAATCAACAACTCTTAATGTTTTTCCAGGTTTACTTCACTAGAGGGCTCTATGACCAGAGAGAAGCATTTTAAACATAATACTGAAATGGAGCTCTGCTAGCATAGTGGGTACGAGTCGGGCTACCAACCTCAAGGTCAACAGTTTGAAACTACTAGCAATTCCACAGGAGAAAGATGAGGAGTTCTACTCCTGTAAAGATTTACAACCTTGGAAACCCTGTGCAGGGTCACTATGAGTTGGAACAAACTCCACTGTACTTAACAACAACAACTGAAAATAGGTCTTTACCTGATAATTATATTTGGTGGAAAGATGATGTTGGTATTTGGAAATAAGGAAAATTAGTAACCATGGGCCAAGATATTGGTTGTGTTTTCCCAGGAGATGGAAAACCACTGATTTGGATTCCTGAGAGAAAAATACAACCCTGACATGATGAGCTTGGAGGAGGAGAAGGCATCAGGTTTCATGATGAACCTGCTGCCATCTCCCTAGGTGTGAATTCCAAAATCGGAATGGTCAAAATGTAGAGAAGAACAAATTGTAGCATTAGAAAATAAAAATTTACTTAAATGTGATTGGCGGTACAATGATTTCTGTGTGACCCCAGCAGAATATAATTATAGTGAAATAGAGTGGCAAAAAATAAAAAATCATCTATATGGTTTCAGAGGTAATATGTACATAAAGAAATTAGAAGCTCAGATGAATCATACCTTTAAACAGTATATACAAATTAATCATGTTTCTAATGTAGCTGAAACATTTCTTGAAGCCATTCAGGGGTTTAATCCTAAGAATTGGTTTCAAATTGGTGGAGTTCTATTATTTATGGAATAATTATATTAATTATTGTTCTTCTTTTACTATCCTTAGTCTTTAAGTGCATACAATGAAGATTAAGCTTTACGGAGAAATCACAAGGAGCATTTGTTGCTTCCTTTACGAAAACAAAAAGAGGGAGCTGTAGAAAGAACATGACGTGTGTGAAACCCACTCGGAGGCAGCTCTCAAACCAACGAACACCTTGATGAGAACCTCAAGGAAAACCTTGCATGCAAAAGATTATGGGAGGAAAACACATTGACCAGATGGCTGGGGGAGTAATCTAAAATGAGAAGAAAGTATGTGTTCCTAACTGTTATCTATTATTAATAAATTCTAGCTTTGTTGTGGTGCCCAGATACACCTCCTGCCTAAGACTGTACTTAAATCTGTATTGTAGGTAATAAAGTTACTCTTGATTGAGCATCGTGAGTCCCCTGCTGCTCTCATTCCCAGTCCGCCTCTGGAGACCTGGTTGCACAGGCTGGATCCTGCAGGAAACCTCATTAAAAATTTGGGATCAGCAAATGACACAGCCTTCCTCATTGAAAGTGAAGAGGACATGAAATGATTACTACAAGAAGTGGTAGATGAGAGTAAAAATGCAAGTTAAAATATCGAACTTTGCTTAAAGTTGATTTGACATTCTTGGGAGGATTAGAGAAGAACAAAAAGAGTTACAGAAATAAACCCGATGTCATCAGGATAATTAGGGGATGCAAAGGAACAGAAAACAATAAGAATCAAGGGAGTGTTCTGATGTTTCCTTTTTCTTGTAACCTGAATGTTTGTTGAACACAAAGAATGTAATACTTAGTTAAATTGCAATTGATTGTACGTGACTATAGAAAAATCCTGATAGTATATAAGAAGCAAAAAAAATTCTAA
>NW_006408661.1:737762-748139 GCF_000296735.1 Chrysochloris asiatica
GTTTATTTTCCATGGTTTGTTTATCTGTTGTTGTTATTATGTGTTGTCAAGGCATTCTGACTCATCTCAGCCCTGTATAGATTTTCCAAGAAGTGACTGCTGAGTTTGAACTGCTGACATTGAGGTTCAAGTCCTATGCTTATCCTATACCACCACCTCAGGACTCCATGAGGAAAATGAGTATGCATATATTTCTTCATGTTATAACTCTTATTTCTGTAGGATATTTAACTCATAATGGGATTGCTGTGTCATATGTTATTTCTAGATACAATTTTTTAATGAAGTACCATACCATTATTCACAGTGCTGGGTTAATTCACTGAACTGAAAAGTCAGTTTGAACCACAAGACCAGTGGTTCAAGTGTACCACCTGCTCCTTGGAAACTGTATATAAGGTTGCTATGGGCCAGAACTGATTCAACAGCACTCAGCAACAACAACAGTACAATTGTACAGTCCCACCACCAGTATATGATTATAGCCTCTCCACACCCACACCAGATTTTGTAGTTTTCTATTTTGTTTTTGATAATTTCACTATTAACACAGTTAACTTAGCACTGAGTCGGGCTTCTAACCTCATTGTCAACAGTTTGAAACTACCAGCGTTCTGCAGGAGAAAAATGGGGCTTTTTGCTCTCCTAAAGTTATACAGCCTCAGAAACCTTTTAAAGGGTCACTATGAATCAGAACCAACTTCACAGCACATAACCACCACCACTGTTAATACTTGGGTGAGATTATTCTTTTGTTTTGATTTGTATCTCTTTTGCGCTGTAGGATAACCACTGGACTGCTATGTTCAAACCCACAAGCTGCTCCTCAGAAAAATCATATAGGGTCACTATGAGTCAGTACTGACTCAATGGACTAATAAACTAATAAACTGTGTGCATCCTAACAAATTATAGATAACTTTGGAAATTTTAGAATACTTAATTGTGCCCATGCAAAACTTTTACTTAGCCCAAGATGTAGTCTTTCAAAAAAATAAAAGGAGGCTACTGAATGGTTTAAAATCAGTAAAGGGATGTGTTAGGTAATATTTCCCCATATGTTATGCATTCAATCTGTATTCTCAACAAATAATACGAGAAGCTGTACTATATGAAGAACAATATGGCATCATAATTTGAGCAAGACTCATTAACAACCTGGTATATGCAGATGAACAATCTTCCTTGCTGAAAAGGGAGAAGACAGGAAATTCTTACTAATGAAGATCAAATAATACAGTCTTCATTATTAATTATAACAGAACATAAAAACAACAAAAATTCTCACAATGGAACCAATAAACATCAGGATAAATAAAAAAATAAAGATTGATGTTGTGAAAGTTTTCATTTTACTTAGCTCCACAATTAATACTCATGGAGGCATCAGTTAAGAAATCAAACATATTAGGCAAATATGCTGCATAAGACCTATTTGAAGTATTAATGAGCAAAGCTATCTCTTGAGGACTAAATGACCCTTAACCCAAGTAATTCCACTTTCAATCTCATATGCATGTGTATATTGTAACAGGAAGAAGGAAGACAGAAGAAGAATGGATGCATTTGAATCATGGTATCAGCTAAGAATATTGATATTATCATGAATTGCTGAAAGAACAAACAAATCTGGTTTGGAAGAAGTACAGAAGAATGTTGCTTAAAAGGGAGGAGTGCAATACATCTTCTCAAGTACTTTGGACATGTTATCAGGAGGGACCAGTTCCTAGGAAAGGACATCATGCTTGATAAAGGAAAAACCTCAATTAGCAGTATTGATACAGTGGCTGCCATAATGAGATAAAATATAACATTTGTAAGGATGACAAAGGATTGGGAAGTCTTTTGTTTGTTGTACATGGGGTTGGTATGACCTGGAACTGATTAGACAACACTTAAAAACAACAGGGTTGTATTCTTTCACCATACTTATTCAACATGTATGCTGAGCAAATAATCCGAGAAACTGGCTTATATGAAGAAAAATGTGGCATTAGGATTGGAGAAAGACACATTAACAACCTGCGATATGCAGATGATAGAACCTTGTTTGCTGAAAGTGAAGCGGACGTAGAGTACATACTGATGAAGATCAAAGACCACTGCCTTCAGTATGGATTGCATCTCAATGTAAAGAAAACAAAAATCCTCACCACTGGGCCAATAAACAACATTCTTATCAATAGAGAAAAGGTTGAACTTATCAAGGACTTCATTCTTCCTGGATCAACTATCAACACTCATGGAAGCAGCAGTTAAGAAATCAAATGACATATTTGCATTAGGCAAATCTGTTGCTTTTTAACGTGTTGAAGAGCAAATATGTCAGCTTGAGGACTAAGGTGAGCCTGAATCAAGCCATTTCTATAACTTCATATGCATGCAAAAGCTGCACAGTGAATAAGGAAGACAGTAGAAGAATTGATGATTTTTATTTATGGTGTTGGAGGAGAATATTGAACGTGTCATGGCTGCCAAAAGAATAAGCAGATCTGTGTTGGAAGAAGTGTAGCCAGAGTGCAACCTGTAGGCCAGGATGGCCAAATTTCATCTCTCATACTTCAGACATATTGTCAGAAGGGACCAGTCACTGGAGGATATCATGTTTGGTAAGGTGGAGGTTCATAGAAAAAGAGGAAGACCTCCAGTGAGATGGATTGGCAAAGTGGTACTATCAATTGGCTTAAACATGGCAACAATTGTGAGATTGGCCCAGGGCAGGGCAGTGTTTCATTCTGTTGTGCATAAGGTCGTTATGAGTTGGTACTGACTCAATGGTATCTCACAACAACAACAACAACAACAGCATTGAGTCCTGGTGTGGTGCTGGGGGTTATTGCACTAGGTTGCAAGAGAGTCGCTATGCATAGGAACTGACTTGATGGTACTTAACAACAACAACAACAATAGATAATTATCATGAGCATTCTTCATGTGTTTACTTCCTGAATGTACTTTCTTGTGAAGTGTTTTTTCATGACCTTTGCCCACTTTTTAATTGGATTGTCTTTTTTTGGTGAGTTGTTGACATTTCAGTCCTCTGTTCCTGGAATGCAAGATAACTACTACACCCCTTTTTTGTGGACTTTTTTGACTCCCTCCTATTTGCTACACAACTTCTACCTGTTCACTTATAACAATCACAATTAATCATGATAACAATTACTCACTATTTAATCAAATTAAACCTATCCCCAACTCCTTTCATCAGACCTATCTAGGCAAGAGGAAAACTATTTGGTGGGGATTCTACCTTGCCCTGCACTTTCTGAAACTAAACTCTCCCTTGAGAACTTGTAATCCAGTCACTTCAAGCCTTTATAACACCCTGCCCCCATTTTAGGTAGTTAATGTCTAAATCGCCCGTTCCTATCAACCCTGTGTATAGAGTGGGTAGGTGTGATTCTTGATGTGATGATGCCTTCCTTCTCAGTTGGTATATATATATATATATCAAGTTCATTAAATTGTAGCAATTTACACTTGCTTCCTTTATCAAATTTCTTTCTTCCTCTGGTTGAGTTCCCTTGGTTGAGTTCTGAACATCAAACCATTGAAGCTACGTCAAATGGGTACTATTTACAAGTTTGGATGTTCTTGTACCTCTCCCCTCACTTCATATTAGTTGATCATTTCATTCTTGGCTCTAGCCCTCCATGGTTAAGTCCTTGTTCATGAGCTCAGGAGTCCACCAGGTCTCCCTACACTTCCAACCAACCAACCCTTCCTCTTCTGTCTCTTATCTCAAGGTCGACAGGAGTCTATGGAACATGGTCGAATTCAGTCCATTTCTTCATTTTTGCCATTCCCTGACTTCCACTCACAAGTAGACCAAAGTGGTCACCAACAAATTTACATGCCTGTTCATGTGTTCTCTTTTAATGTCAGTCTTAGAGGGGGTTTTGTCCTGAAGGGACTTGATTGCTTGCCCCTTTCTTACTTTTAAGACATTAAGTATTCTTTTCTTCTTTTTGTACAACTGCCTCTTAGTTTATTGGGAGCTGAAGGAAATTCCAAAGATTATTTATTAAACTATTCTTAAACATGCCAAGTGGCGTGTGTAAAATATATTTCATAGAAATTTTTATAACCTTATGGTGGTTTATTCCTTTCTCATCTCCATCTTAAATTAAATCACTAAGAAAATTAATATTTCTCTCACCACACCTAATCAACACTATATATTGTACTTTCTTAAAACATAAATATATAGCTAATATTTGACACATTATTGTTAGGTGCCATAGAGTTGATTTCAACTCATAGCAATCTTATGTATAACAGAACAAAACACTTATTGGCCCTACACTATCCTCACAATCCTCATTAAGCTTGAGCTCATTGCTACTGTTACTGTTCTATTTAAAATTACTTTAGCTGATGTTACTTAACATAAATTTTTTCTGAAACAAAAGCTGACATACTTGTATAGATTGTATTTATATGATGTATCCTTTAATTAATTATAACATTTCATGTTTAAGTTATTATGTCTTAGCTAAGCCAAATAAAAATTTATTCTCTAAGTAACACTGTGTTAAAATACATTTGTCTTTGAAAGGTTTATATAGCAGACATTGTGCCAATTAAGACATTATTTATTTAAATTTCCAGTGGTAGATTTTAGAGAATGTTTTAGCTAGATATTGTGACTTAACTCCTCGATAACATCTTGTTTTAAAACTATCTCAAAAAGTTATTTAGTAGGGTTAATTTGATTATTATGTGGATGGTTATATTGTTGTCATTGTTTCACTCATAATGTTTACCTGAAATGCTGTTATAGCTTGATTAGGACAAAAATTCTTATCATGAGTACTGTTATTTTTTTTAATTCAGTAATAATGAAACAGTTTTCCTTTACTGTTTGGATACCTTATGCTAGACATTGAAAGAAATACATACAGAACACTCCTCAGGATCCAGGATGGATCTTCATATGTTATACTTTGGACATATTATCAGGAGGAACCAGACCCTGAACAAGGATATCATGTTTGATAAATTGGAGGGTCAGCTAAAAAGAGCAACACCTCCACCAAGATGGATTAGCACAGTGGCTGGAAGAGTGGGATCAGGTTTAGCAATGATTGTGAGCTTAGCTCCAGATTGGGCAGTGTTCCATTCTGGTGTGTATAGGGTTACTATGAGTCAGTGCCGACTCAATGGCATCTAGCTACAACAATGATTTACCATGATTTACAAGGAACATTCTGACTGTATTTCTTCCAGCATAGATCTGTTTGTTATAGCAGTGCAGGATGCTTTTAATAGTCTCCAAGAATATAACTCAAAAGCATGAATTCTTTACAGTATTTTTATTCACTGTCCAATTTTCACATGCATATGAGGTTATTAAAAATACCATGGGTTGGATGAGATTTGCCTTAGTCCTCAAACTGACATCTTGCTCTTCAACACTCTAAAGAAGTATTGTGCAACAGATTTGCCTAATACAATATGTCATTTGACTTCTTGACTGCTGCATCTTTGAGTGTTGATGGTCGATCCAAGCAAAATGAAGTCTTTGATAACTTCAATCTTTTCTCCATTTATACAGATATTGTTTATTGGACCAGTGGTGAAGATTTCTGTTTTCTTTACATTGAGTAGCAACACCAAAGGCTGTGGTCTTTGATCTTCATCAGTAAGTATTTTAACTCCTCTTCGATTTCAGCTAGCAAGGTTTTATCATCTACATATTCACAGGTTGTTAATGAGTCTTCTTCCAATCCTAAATCTACTATTTTCTTAATATAATACAGCTTCTCAAATTATTTGCACAGCATATAGATGAAATAAATACAGTGAAAGAATAAATTCCTGGCTCACAACTGCCTCTTAGTCTATATACAAAATTTTCATGAGCACAATTAAATGTTTTGGAATATTCATTGTCTTCAGTGTTGTTCATAGCTTGTCATGATCAGATAATAGAAAACCTTTGTTTAGTCAATAAAGCATTTCAGGATAATGCGCTGGATTGCAAGGTCAGTTTGAACTGCAGGTTGGCAGCTCAAATCCACCAGACTCTCATAAAAAATCCTATACAAGGTCGCTATGGGTCAGACCAACTCTACAACACTTAACAACAACAACAACAAATGTCTTTCTGTTAATTTCTGCTTTCATCCAAGATCCAGCTGATGTCAGCAATGATATCCCTTGTCTCTTCAAGATCTGGCCTGAATCTATGGTTGCAGAAGTTTTTGTATTATCTTTTACAAAATTTTATTTGCCTGTGATATTAATGATTTGTCTGATGTTTTCCACATTCTGTTGGATCACCTTTCTTTGGAATGGGCATAAATATGGATCTCTTCCCATTAATTGACCACATAGTCATCTTCCAAATTTCTTGGCATAGATGAGTGAATACCTACAGTGTTCCATTAGTTTGGTGAAAGATTTCAATTTGTATTTAATCAATTCCTATTGTTTCATTCTTTGCCAATGCCTTCAATGCACCCTGGATTTCTTCCTTCAGTATCATTGGCTACTTATCATATGCTGTCTCTTGAAATAATTGAATATTGACAATTTGTTTTTGGTATAGTGACTCTGTAGTCCTTCCATCTTCTTTTTATGTTTTCTGTATCATTCAATATTTTGTCCTGTTGTTATTGTTATTGTTAGGTACCTTTGAGTTGGTACCGAGACTCAAAGTAACCTTATATACAGCAGAACGAAACACTGCCTGATCCTGAGACCAACCTCACTACTGTTGCACGCTTGAGCCCCTTGATGCTTCCATTTTGCCAATCCATCTCATTGGGGGTTTTCCTCTTTTTCTCTGACCCTCCACCTGACCAAACATGATATCCTTCTCCAGTGTCTGGTCCCTCCTAGAATCCTTCAACATTGCAAGTAGAGGCTTGGATTTTTTCTTCTCTTCCCTCAGCTTGAGAAATGATGAATGTGTTCTTCCCTTTTGGTTTTCTAACTCCAGGTCTTTGCACAATTTGCTGTAATGTTTGACTTGGTCTTCTTGAGTCAACCTTTGAAATTTTCAATTGAGCTCTTTTACCTCCTTATTTATTCCATTTGATTTAGTATCTCTATGCTAGAGAACCAGTTTTAGAGTCTCTTCTGATATCCACTTTGGTCTTTTCCTTCTTTCTTGTCTTCTTAATAACCTTTTGCTCTCTTCCTGTATGATATTCTTGATGCCATCCTATAACTCATCTGATCTTCAGTCTTTTGTGCCTAATGCATCAAATCTGTTCTTCAAATTTCTGTAAATTCAGGAGAGGTATGCTCAAGGTTAAATTTTGGATCTTGTGGATTTGTTTGCATTTTCTTCAGCTTCAGCATGTATTTGCATATGGACAATTCATGGTATGTTCCACAATCGGCCACTAGTCTTGTTTTGGCTGATGATACGGAGCTTTTCTATCTCTTTCCACAGATGTATTCAGTTTGATTTCTGTGTATTCCATCTTGTGAGGTCCATGTTTATAGATGACTTTCATGTTGTTTAAAACAGGTATTTGCAATGAAGATGTCATTGATCTTGTAAAATTCTATTATGTGATCTTCAGCATCATTTTTATCACCAAGGCCATATTTTCCAACTGCGAATCCTTCCTATCTATTTCCAACCTTTGCATTCCAGTAGCCAGTAATTAATTATCAATACATATTGATTACATATTTGATCAATTTTTGACTGAAGAATTTGGAATAATTCTTCAATTTAATCATCACTGGCTTTAGTGGTTGGTACATAAATTTGAATAATATTCATATTAATGAGTCATCACTGTAGGTGTTTGGATATTATTCTTTCACAGACAGCATTGTATTCCAACACAGATCTTGTTTGATATGCAATTGTTGATGAGGAATGTGATGCCATTCCTCTTCAATTTGTTATTCCCAGCATAGATAAACCCTGTGATTTTCAGATTCATAATGGCTGATACCAGTTCATTTCAGCTCATCAGTGCCTACAAAATTGATGTCTATGCATTCTATTTTATTTTTTACAAGTTCCAATTTTCTTATATTCATACTTCATACATTCCAAGTTATAATTTTTAATTGATGTATATAGCTGTTTCTCATCATTTTTAGTTGTGCCCCATCGGAAAATGAGGGTCCTAAAGACTTTATTCCATTCATGTTATCACAATCAACTCTACTTTGAAGAGGCAGCTCTTTTTGAGTGCCTTTCAACATGAGGGCCTCATCTTCTGTACTGTACCTGACAATATACTGGTGCTTTTCATCATGTTTCAAAAATCAATATTCTAGTTCAGACTAAAATATTCATAAGTTTCATAAGGCCCTGCTGGTATTTAAAATATCCATGACATAGCTTACAGAATCACACAACACTTAATCCATGATAGTGCAACAAACTGACAGTCAAGTGGTCAGTAGATATAGATAGATAAAACATCATGATAATTGGAGAAAAGATTGAAATTGTCAAAGGCTTAATTTTTCTCAGATCAACCATCAACACTCATGAAGTCAGCAATCAGGAAAACAAATAACATATTGTATCAAGTATATCTGCTACACAAGACTTCTTTAAAGTGTTCAAGAGTAAAGATGTCTGTTTGAGAACTATGATGTATCTGACGAAAGACGTAATATTTTCAGTAACCATGTATGCATGTGAAAGTTGGATAATAAATAAAGAAGATCCTATAAAAATTCATGAATTTGAGTTTTTGTGTTGGAGGCAAATATACAAAGTACCAAGGACTGCCAGAAGAACAAATCATTGTAGGAAGAAGTATAACTCCTTAGAAGCCAAAATGGTGAGACTTTGGTTCTTGTACTTTGGACATTTTACCAGGAGGAACCCATCCCTGGAGAAGGACTTCATGCTTGGCAAAGTGGATGGTCAGCAAAAAAATGAAGACCCTCCAGCAAAATGGATTGGCATAATGGCAACAATGGGCTCATGCATAATGATTGTGAGGTTGGCACAGGAATGGACAGTATTTCATTCTGTTGTGCATAGAGTCACTGTGAGTAGATATCGACTCTAACCTAACAACAACAAGAGCAAATGTGTGGATCAGCAAAATGGAAGCCTACTTCCCACTTCCCCTTCTCCCACAATACTATATGACTCAATGGTACAGCTATTGACTCAAACATACCAACGATTATGTGGATGATGCAGGACTCTTCATTGTTACATTCTATTTTGCATAGTGTTGCTATAAATTGGAACCAACTGGCCAGCACCTAACAACAGCAATGATGAGAACCACAAATTTTTTCAATTTACCCTTTGATCGTTCTATAATTCCTTTTCTTAATACTCACTTTTGCCTTAAAGTCTGTTTTATCAGAAATTAATATTGATACTCTTGCTTACTTTTATTGCTGTTTGCTTGTTATATGTTTTCCATCCTTTGATTATTAGTTTACTTTTGACTTTGTATGTAAGTTTGTCTCTTGTAGATAACATGTTGATGGGTTCTAGTTCCTTATACATTATGCTACTCTCTTTCTTTTCAGGTATATTCCATCCATTTACATTTAGTGTGTTAATTAATATTTATGAATTTTATTGCTGACATTTTTCTATATGTTTTTTTTGTGGCACTACGGTCAATGAGGGTTAATGCACTAGACTGTAAAATCAGATTGAACCATAAGGTAGGTGGTTCAAGCTCACCAGCTGCTCCTCGGAAATCCTATATAGGGTCACTATGGGTCTGAACCGACTTGATGATACTTAATAACAACAATATATATATTGTTATCCAAACACCTATATAATGTCCAAACACACACACACACACATATATATATATATATATTAGTTGTTGTTAAGTGCCGTCGATTTGGTTCCGACCCATAGCGATCCTGTACAGGGTTTCTGAGGCTGTAAATCTTTACGGGAGAACAAAGCCTCATCTTTTCCCGTGGAGCAGCTGGTAGTTTCGAACTGCTGACCTTAAGGTTCACAGCCCAATTCATAACCACTACGCTACCAGAGTTCCATATATATATAATGTAATATATATAATATAATATATATAATATATTATATTATATTAATATATTTACACAGTGGTGCAGTGCTGTAGGATAAGCACTCAACCACCAAGTTGGTTTGAACCAAATGTCAGCAGTTCAAATTTACCAGCCACTCCTAAGAAAACTTATGCAGGGCTACTAAGAGTCAGAATTGACTCAATGGCACTTAACAACAACAAATATGTATATAGAGCTGTGGTGTGGCACTGTAGGATATGCACTGGATCCCAAGTTCAGTTCGAACCACAGAAATTTGTGTTTCACACTCAACAGCCACTGCTTGGAAACCTTACACAGGGTCGCTACGAGTTGGAACTAACTAGACGACATCTCAAGCGAGTAAAGTTTTGCTAAAGGTAATACAGAAAC
>NW_006408661.1:750776-758762 GCF_000296735.1 Chrysochloris asiatica
AGAGAGAGAGAGAGAGAGAGAGAGACAGAGAGACAGAGAGACAGAGACAGAGATGTTCATCTTATGGTTTTCCATTGTTGATATCTTAATTTCTCCCAAGTTGTTCTCAGAATTTTCTCGTGTTTGGTTTTAGAAAGTTTGATTATCTTGAAACAAATGTTCTTTGTTTCGTCTTCTTTTTTATTTCCCCATTCTGGAATTTGCATCATTCATAAGTTTGTCTTCTTGATGGTATCTTTAATTATTCCTAGAGTTAGATTGTTTTGTTCTTTTTTTCTGATTGTTACTCTAACAGGTTATTATTGAGAAATTTGTCTTTGAGCTCACTAAATTTTGGTCTTCCATTGATTCAGTTCTGTTCCTTTTTCCATTCAATGTATTGTTTGTTTCTGAAAGCTTAGTATTAATCTTCTGGATTTATGTTTGGAGTTTGTATGGTTTCTAATTTTTCATTTATTTTCTCAGTTCTAGCAGTATTTGCCTAAATTCTTCTAAAATTTTCTCTGTTTTTCTTGATTTAATCTGAAGCTTTCTCTCAATCCATTGAAGGTACCTTAATATCCATCTTCTGAATTCCTTATCAGGTAGTTTCAATAGATTTTTTACCTCAGAAATATCTTCTGGCTCCATATTTTGGTCATTTGCTTTATCCATTCTGTCTTGTTTTCTTTTTATAAACTGAAATGGTCTGTTGCTTCTGACACATTGTGGTGCCATTATATTTGTATTTAATTGATTTTATTTATTTATTTTGGTGTGATAGAGAATGGAAGAATGTTCATGGTTCTCTCTTTGCTGTTTGTATAGTACAGTATAGTTCAGGGTGAGTTTTGATGGGTGTTGGTTACTGTCTATCATTGCTCAAGTGGTATAGGAATGATCAATGGTCCTTGTTCAGTGTATGGGCTACCTGAAGTATGCATGTGGCTGGACTGTATGGGCACAGTTGCTATGGAGATCAATAAAAAGTCAAGAGAGTAAAACCATAAACCATAACAACAACAAACAAAAATCCACAAACAGTAAAATAGAAATAGAAAAAAATCAACAAGCATTTAAAAAAAAAAAAAAAGAATTTAAGAACTGAAAAGATTAAGATGTTAAGGAAAATTAGGACAAGGCAAGAGAAAGATAATAAAATGAAAATAAAGAAACATAACAATGAATAAACTAAGGAATGTGGAGAAGAAAAGAAAAAGAATAGCACAGAAAAAAACAAAAAACAAAAACAAAAACAAACAAGAGAAGCAATAAGGTAAGAAAGAACAAAATGAGAAATAGAAGAAAAGAAAAAAAGTGAAGTGAAAGGAATGAGAAGAAACAAAGGAACAACCAGGTCAGAAGCAGGATCCAGAGCAGAGAAAACTGTGGAAGGTAGGGATTCAGGTGTAGGTCAGCAATCTGTACCAGCCAAGGAATTCACAGGTTGGGGGACCTGAAGATAGTGGGTAGGACATCTGGTCCAAATTGGAGTTTCTGTAGACCTAAGTGTTATATAGAGTCAGGCTACCTGATGTGGAAGTAGTTTTTGCCAGCTCAAATTGTGATTGTGATTAGGGTCCTTGTTCCAGGAGGCATTCCCTTAGGCCTGGTGTGTACTTGAGGTCAGGTTGGCTAATTATGGAAGGAGTTCGTGGCCACCAGAGATGTCCAGAGACCTGCACCTTTATTGATCTCATTCACTTATGTATGTTTTTGCTGTCAGGCCACCATTTCCATCTAATGTTGCTTACAAAAGTTCAAGATGGTCTTGCCATGTCAGTCTAGTCCACAGTTCACCACTTCTTCTCTTTTTTAACACTCCTGTTCAGCTTCTTCTTCAACTCAGTACTCAATTCAATTTTTTTCCTTTCCTCTGAAGTTCAAAGCTCCAAGATTGTCATCATATCTGCTTCATTTGGTCTTTCATACCTTGGTTGTGAAACATTTGCATAGCATGTCTGCCTAATCCATATTCTTGTCATTCCTCTTAATTTCTTCTGTATTCTCCTTCATCATTCTTCTCATTGAAGGTCTTCTTTTCACAGAGTCTAATTTCTAAGCATCATGTCCTTCTCCAGACACTAGTGTCTCTTGGTAACATGCCCAAAGTACTTGACATAAAGTCTCACCATTATCATGTCTAAGAATAATTCTAGCTATACTTATTCCAAGATATATGTTCATCCTTCTGGTATTCAATATGTATATCTAATATTCTTTGCCAATACCTTTATTCAAATGTATTGATTCTTCTTTTGCCTTCCCTATTTATTTCCAACTTTCACATGCATATGATGTGATTGATAATACCTTGGCACACATTAAGGTCAAGCATTTTTATTCTTTTACACTTTAAATGTAAAAGGATTTTTGCAGGAGTCTTTTGCAGTAGAATTGCCAAATACGATATGTTATCTGATTTCTTGACTGCTATTTCTGAGTGTGTTGATTGTGGCTCCAAGTAAAATGAAATACTGAACAACTTTAATATTATATCTGTTTATCATGATGATTGTTGGTTTGGTTGTGATATATTTTCCTCTTTGTGTTTTCATATTGATTGGCAGTCCATACTGAAGATTTTAGTCTTTGATCTTAATCAATAAGTGCTGTAAGTATTTTTTTTTATTTCAGCAAGTAAGGTTGTGTCATCTGATGTTGCAGATTGTAAATGACCTTCCTCCGGTCTTGAGGCTGGGTTCCACATTAACAAGAAGGCATTTTGTCTATAGAATCTTTTAATACTGCAACTCAAGTGTTGATTATTTTCTGCAGTCTTTCAGCTTGAGAAATGTCAAAGATATTGTTCCCTTTTAATTTTTAACTACAGGTCTTTGTACATTTTATTATAGCACTTTTTCTTCTTGAGTCGCTTTTTGAAATATCTTTAACTCTTTAACTTCATCGTGTCTTCTGTTTGCTTTAGTTACTCTACATTCAAAAACAAGTTTCAAAGTTTTTTGTTTGTTTTTTAAATTCCTTTTGGTCTTTCTCTTTTTTTTTGGTCTTTTTCTTTCTTGTGCCTTTTACTTGACCTTTGCTTTCTTCATGAATGATGTCCTTGATGTCATCCCACAACTCTTAGGTCATAAGTTTTCAGTGTGTCAAATATGTTCTTCAGATAGTCTGTAAATTCTGGTAAGATATACTCAAGGCCATACTATGATTCTCATGGACTTCTTTTAATCATCTTCACCTTCAACCTGTGCTTGTATATGAAAAATTGATAGTATGTTCTGACTACAGCCCTGGTCTTATTCTGACTGATATTTAACTACTCCATTATCTGTTTTTATGCATGTATTTGACTTGATTCCTGTTTATTCCATTCAGTGATTGCATGTCACTATTTATGTTACCTTCAGCATATTTGCGGTGTTTAAATTGTTGGTTTTATACAATTCTCCAGCATTGTTTCAAACAACTAGGTCATATTTCCCAACTATTGATCTTTCTTATTTTCCAATTTTCACATTTTAATAATAACTAGTGCATTTTGACTGCATGACTGATCAATTTCAGACTCCAGAATTTGGAAAAATCTTCATTTCTTCACCTTTGGCTTTAACGGTTGGTTGGTAAATTTGATTGATAGTTATAGTATAAATATTCTTCTTATAGGGTCCAAAGGATGCACTCCACTCCTCACTCTTCTTCTTTGATGGTAGCGAGACATGCCTGTTTCTGAGATGGTTCCTTTTATACGCATGCTAGAATTTCAAGTTTTTACAATTAAAATTAACACTGCTAACATTCACAGTTGAATCATGTCATCCTATCAATATCTTCTCTTACCTTCTATTACTTGAGCCAAGCAGGGCAGAAAAATTGTTTGCTGGTAATAACAGACTATGAGCTAGAAGACACATTAGAAAATTCACTATATCACAAGCCACTCCCTGGCTCTTCTAACCATTGTTGTTTTCACATATGCTAGATTAACTTTCCCCATATAAGTTTAAATGCAAGAACACCCATGGCAGCTTGTAAACTGCTACTTCATGCCTTTATCGTTTTTCATTTTTGATAACCAGTTTCTAAATTGCCAGTCAGTATCAAGACAGTCCTGTGAGGAAGCAAGCATGTTTCTTAATGTAAAGAACCTTCTTTCTTGGAATGCTGGGTATCTGTATTAGTAAGCAAAGTCTAGTCCACAACAAAACATCAAAATTGCAGCAATTTACACTAGCTCATTGTGTCAAATATCTCTCTTTGATTGGGTTCTGACCTATTCAGCTTTAGACATTCTAGCTAGGGCACATGGGCACCAGATGCAAGCTTGAGAATCTACTTTACTGTAGTTGGTCATGGACAATTGGACTTTTAAAAACATCAAGATTCAACTTGAGATATTGAAGGATCCGAGGGGTAAAATATTGAAAGATGCAGAAAGCATCAAATGAAGTTGGAAAGAATACACAGAATCATTGTACTAAAATGAAATTGTCAATATTCAACCACTTCAAGATTTAACATATGATCAAGAACCACTGATACTGAAGGAAGAAGTGCAAGGTGCACTAAAGGCATTGGTAAATAACAAGGCTTCAGGAATTAATGGAATGCAAATTGCAATCTTTCAACAAACTGTTGATGCATTGGAGGCACATACTCTTCTGTGGCAAAAAATTTAGAAGACAGCTACCTGGCCAACCAATTGGAAGAGATCCATATTTGTGCCCGTTACAAAGAGAAGTGAGCCAACAGAATGTGTAATTCATTGGAGAATATCATTAATATTGCATGCAAGTAAGCACTTAATAAAGATAACTTAAAAATGATTGCAACCATACATTGACAGAGTACTGCCAGAGGTTCAAGCCAGCTTCAGACAAGGACGTGGAATGAGGGATATAATTGTTGACATCAGATGGATTTTGGTAGAAAGCAGAGAATACCAGAAAGATGTTTGCCTGCACATTGACAATGCAAAAACTTTCAATTGTGTGAATCTTGACAAGATGTGGACAACGTTGCTGAGAATGAGTATTCTAGAACACTTAATTATGTTCATGAGGAATCTGTATATAGACCAAGAGACAGTTGTTGTAGCAGCATAAAGGGAAATTAGGAAAGTTTGTGCCAGAGTTGCATTTTTTCACCGTATTTATTCAATCTGTATGCTGAGGAAATAATCTGAGAAACTGAATTATATGAAGAAAACTGTGGCATCAGGGTTGAAGTATCATTAAAAACCTGTGATATGCAGATGATACAACCTTGCTTGCTGAAACTGAAAAGGATTTAAAATACTTACTGATGAAAGCCAAAGACCACAGCCTTCAGTATGGGTTGCATCTCAATATAAAGAAAATTTTAAAATCCTCATCACTCCACCAGTAAATGACATTGAGATAAATGGAGAAAAGATTAAAGTTCTCAGAGACTTCAATTGCTCTGATCAACCATCAGCCAAGCAGCAGTCAAAAAAATCAAAGAAAGTATTGCATCTGGCAAATCTGTTGTACAAGACCTCTTTAAATTGTTGAAGAACAAAGATGTCAATTTGAAGACTAAGGTGGGCCTGGCCCAAGCCATGGTATTTTCAGTAACCTCATATACATGTGAAAGTTGGGCAGTGAATAAGGAAGACTGTAGAAGAATAGATGCATTTGAGTTATGGTGTTGGAAGAGAATATTAAAAGTACCATGGATGGCCAGAAGAAAAATAAAATCTAAATTGGAGTAAGTACAACTAGAATGCTCCTTGGAAGCCAGGATGGCCAGACTTCGTCTCTTTTGCTTCAGACATATTATTAGGAAAGAACAATCCCTAAAGAAAGATACCTTGTTTGGTAAAGTAGAGCACCAGAGACAAGGAGGAAGACACCCAGCGAGATGGAATGACACGATGGTAGCAACAGTGGGCTCAAATGTAACAACAATCGTGAGGATGGTGCAGGACAGGGCATAGTTTTTTTCTGATGTGCATAGCATTGCTATGAGTCAGTGTCTACTCAATGGCACCTAAGAACAACACTAGCAACAACAAATAGTGGTTTCTAAAACTGGCTCATTAGTAAATTACTTGTGAGACTTTTTAAAGATAGGGATTATTAAATTTCTTCACCAGTGATTGATTCAGTAGATTTAATCCTGGGCCTTTGTATCAGTGTTTTGAAAGTCTGATTCTAACACACAGCTCGATGTTTTCTGATTTCACAGACCTTTAAAATCCAATGGTGAGCAGTGTTATACTTACAGATTTACTTCCCACAGCATTCTTCTGGTAAACTTTACAACCCTTCCTACTTTTAAAGCTATATTTAATTATGCCTGAATTTACCTCAGGGAAAATTTCCTAAAAATATTTCTTTAGGGTTACTTCTGTGTTTAGAAGTAGCTTCTTAATGTACTTAGTCCATATTTTTGTATAGCATAGGGATTGATCCATCTCCTTTAAACACATTGCTACTGTATAAAAACACAGGTGGTGTGGTGCTATAGATTACGTACTGGGCTTCTAACCACATTATTGGCAGTTCAAACCCTCAGCTACTGCTTGGAAACCCCGTACTAAGTTGCTATGAGACAGACCCTACTTGACTGCACTTAACAACTTAACAAACACCGCCACCACAACAACTTTCTCTTTACACAATTTAAAACCAAATTGTGTAAAATCTTCATCCAAAGTAAACAAGAATAGACATAGTTTTAAAGATTTTTATGGTTTCTATTTTAAATCTTTTACAGATATTCACTAGTAGGTACAAGTACATTTGTGAAACACGTGATCATTTCTATAGAAATTCACAGCCTTGGAAACCCTAGTGTGTAGTTCTATTCTGTCTTATAGAGTCTCTGAGTCAGAATGACTCACCAGCAATGCATTTTTTGTTGTTGTTTTTTTAGTAGAACAAATAGAGCACAAAAACAACAATTAATTAATCAAGAAAATTAATCAAGGCTTAAAAGTATAAAGTAATACCTACTGCAGACGTTAAAGTGTTAACTTCTAAAGCAATCTTCTTTAATTTCTTTTAACATATCTTGGAAATCAGAAACAAACAGTCAAGGCTTTGAGCTTTTCATTTCTGGTACTAATATATTAACAGTCTTTAACCTCTAAAATTAATTTTTCACACTTACTTGTCTATTATCTTATCCTAATTCCCATAGATCTAGGCAAACAAATCTGACATTGTGGGCACTTGGTGTGAACCAAAGAAGGATATAGCTTATCTTAATAGAAACCACAAAATATGTTGTTCTAATATTATCGAACATATATGTTACCAGGAAAATCATTTTAAGTGATCTAAGGTTAAACAGGGGTATGATAGATCCAACATTACAGAGTTATATAGCTTAATGAACTGTCAAAGTCAATCAGTACAGTATAAAATTTGTTTGAAGAGATTTTTAGATACTAAGAGTCTTTCTTTGCTTTTCCATTAATCATTGTCAACCTTCATATTGTTCATGGATGTTTGATTTTGGTTTAATACTTGATTAAAACATACTCAACTACTCACAAAGAAATTCATATGCGCAAAGAAAGTCAAGGATGATTAGTTATCTTTGGATAAACTTCTAAAAATGTTAATTACTATGTATAAATAAAGAAACCAATTTTATATTGTATACAATAAAGCAAAAATCTACCATCTTTCAAAGTTAGTTTTACATTACTTTTTTCCCTCTCTTTAAGGTGCTGCATTTTCAGGATTCCTAGTTTGAGAAGGGAAGCCTGTTGGTAGAGTGGTGAAGAGCTAAGCTGCTAAGCAAAAGGTCAGTTGTTCAAACCTAAGAGCTTCTCTAGAGGAGTGAGATATAACAATATACTCCTGTAAAGATTACAACCTTGGAAACCCTATGGGTCAGTTCTGCTTTATTCTAGAGGTGATGAGTTGAATTTGACTCTTTTTTTTTTAATGTTTTATTGTGAATTATGTGATAGTTTAAATGGGAGAACATTAGTTTTACATTCATCCTATCATATATCATTTCATTGCCATGTTTACAATCCCCTCCATGCATCATCAACCAACCAAAGGGTAT
>NW_006408661.1:784351-790022 GCF_000296735.1 Chrysochloris asiatica
AGTATAGGGTTTCCAATAGCAGCTGTTGAGCTAGAACCACAGTTCCTGCAATTCACAAGGCTTTGCAGTCTGGTGGATTAAACCACAGCAGGGGTGCTTTGTTACTGGTGTTAAGCTGCTACTCAGCTTGGGCTGGCCCAAATCTTGATGCTTTGATGGACGGGCCTAGGAGGCTGGCCAGAGGGCAGGCCTAGGCCGAAGAAGTGAGGGATGGGCTTGGTGCTTGCAGGCAGATGGGGACTGTTTTTGATGATGTCTAAAATGCTTCTCTTTGTCTCCCTGTGCCTTGAGCCCCCAACTTGTCCTATATACACGCCGATAATGCCTAACATGGCAGTGAGGACGCCCCTGGGATGGACTATGTTGGTTCCTGTGGCCCCGCTAGCTCTCTGAGAGTGTCTGCCCTTTGAATGGGTCTGTTCAAGCCCTGCTAAGTTCTACAGTAGGCGGGGTCATCCCCCGGTAGGAGCCCAGAGCAGGCGGGTGGAAGTTCAAAATGCTCGTAACTCCTCAATAGTTTGATCCTTCAAAAATAAAAGTTCATAAAGTTGCAGCCTAATGTTTTATGTTTGCCCCAAAGCTGTCTGTCTACCAGGTGGGGGCCCCAATTTGTGATACCACCCCCTACTTTCTCCCGAGCCTGAGTACCTGTGCTGCCCTGTCAGGGAAGCACCGGAAGACCTATAAGGTCTATTTTAGATCTAATAGCTTGTGAACAATGGATATGTGGAGATCAATTACTTTGTAAAATACAGTGAAAATGTTACAGTGAAATTACAAGTATCTCAAACTTGGTATTGGACTAAATGTTTAGATAAATTCAGCTTTAGGTTTGAGCAAAATGGAAGGAACAGATTAAAAAACAGAGAATACTAACACCAGAAACTTAGTTTATGTCTGCTTTTGAAAACTATGTTAAATATAGACCTTTACTCATTAGTTTAGTTTAATTTAAATAAAAGGAGAAAAAGATAGAACAAATCAAATTGAGTTAGCAAATATTGACTCGTTGAAGACAGCCACTATAGCTTTTTTTTTTTTCAATTAAAATTATACCTTGAACCTTGAATTCACTCTGTGTGTACTTATAAAATGAATGAGCAAATGAAAAAAAACCTGGTTGTAGTTTAGTAATTGACTAAAGTTTAGGTTTAAAATAAAGATGATTCTCAGGTTTTGTACTGGAATTATTGAGGGTGTAGAGAAATGTAAAGTGAAATAAGGTGGTTGGAATAATAGTACCAACCTTTGTGAGATATGTCTAATCTTCAGAAGCTATGAAGGCCTTGAGTTTCATGGAAAAGTGGAAATAAGTCTTCAGATGGAATTAAAGTTGCTAATCATCAAACCTTAAAATTGGAAGATTAACCAGGATTATCCAAGTGACCACCACTAATCTGTCAGTTTGTCATGCTATTGTAGCTTGCAAGTTGCTAAGTCTCTGGAAGCTATGCCATCAGTATTTTAAATACCAACAGAGTCACCCATGGTGAAGAGGTTTCCGTTGAGGCTAAGACACATTAAGAAAAAGGAGAAATAGACTACTTATGAAAATTTAGTCACTGAAAGCCTTATGAATACTATCAGATAGCTCCAGAATATTGAATATAGAAACATGATTAAGAGCACCAGAAAATTGTAAGATATAGTGTCAAGAGATGATCTCCTAAAGTTGGAAGACATTCAAAGTACAACTGGGGAAAAGTTGCCTCCCCAAACTAAAATTGACGGTGATGACTCAAATGGAGTAAAGCTTTTAAGAACTTTCTATACAACTCAAAATTAGGAGAAACAGCTGTAAATATCCATTAATAAGTGGAACATGGTATGAAATATGAAACTAGAAAAATTGGAAGTGGACAAAAATGAAAGGTAAGTTATGTGTCATGAAGTCATGAAAGCAAAAAGTAAAAAAAAAATAATAATAATAAACAAAACAAAACAAAACAAAAAACTACGCACAAAAAATATTATGGTGTTTTAACTTTTCTTTTATACCCTTTTGAAAAATAGTGCAATACTTCGGACATATCAATAAGAAAAATAATGAATTTAATTATAACATCCTATTTAAGCTATTTAGCTGTGTTTTCTATATACTTATATTAATAATTTATGAATCATTGGTGATAATTGATTATACATGAATATTAATAATGAATAACATCTAGCCTTATGAATATCAAAATATTTCAATATAAAGAAAAATCATTAAGGTTCCATGATATTGCTCAGATATAGAGTAGATCTGTGTGATAATGGCAAGATTGAATGTGTTTTACTCTATCTTTGTAAATTAGTAAATTTCCATTTGATAGCCAGAAAAACTTTGAGTAGGAATATAAGTTGTAAAATAGTAATTCTTATAAATATAACTGCTTAAAAATAACCTCAAAATCTAATAACCTAAAAACTGAATTCTAATGATATTGTTAGAGATATTATGTGTTAGCAAATTGTTCATATTATCTTTTGAGTAGATTAATCATGTGTTAGATTTAGAAAAGGGGTACTGTTATTCATTTTACAGATGAGAAAACCAAGACTCTACTGAGATTCTACTTACAAATGCTGTGTGAAAGTCTCAATTATTAAGCTTCAGAGTCTAGTTGACTATAAAGTACCTCTATCTTTTTTTTTTTTTTGTCTCACACTATTCTATATTGCTTCCCAGAACGCCAATCAACATAGGTGTGTAAACATCTAGTACAGTACAAGAAACAAAAGATATAATCTTAAATATTCCAAAGAAAACAGTATATATATTTTTTAAGAAAACAGTATTTTAACACTGATTTTCAATACAATGCATGCTGATATGGCCTCTATTAAACAGGATCATAAAATTAAAAAGGAAAGGTATTTTATAAAATCAAGGATTATAAGGAAACTAAAGTGTGGCATAGTTGATAGAGAGTAGATCTGATATTTTAATAAATTTAATTCAGGATGGATTATTTAAAAATAGAAATAAAAGACAACAGAGAGGATGGAAATGTAGAGAACAGATAATGGTAGGTAAAGATGGCTGAAGAATGGTCCTCAAAAACATTTGTTTACATTCTAATCTCCAGAAATTCTGAATGTTAACTTATTAGGAAAATTTTTTTTCAGGTATAATTAATATAAAGATCTTAACTTAAAATGAGATGGCATCATTCTGGTTTATGCAGGTGGACTGAAATCTAATGACAGCTCTGCTCATAAGAACTATACAGAGGAGAAGTTGCTGTATATATGGAGGCAGAGATTGAAGTAATGTTGTTACAATCTAAGGATCACCTTGAGCCATCAAAACCTAGAAGGCTGGGGGAATAAAATCTACCCTAAACTCCTTAAAGTGAGTGCAGTCCTGCCTGATTTCAGATAATCTGCCTCCAAAATTGTGAGAAATTTTGCCTTGTTTTTAGCTATCAAATTTGTGACAATTTGTCACAACAGCCCTAGGAAAATTATACAGCAGCTAACCTAAAGAGTAAATTCAGGAAACCTACAATAAAAATTAAAAAGAAAAAATTCTGTCAACATTAATCACAAAAAGAATGTTATAAATATTATATATGCAGTGTTTAGAAAATAACAAGCAAATCCTTGTCATTAATAATATTTGTTTAATAGATGAATGAATAAATGCTAAATTGAAAAGAACTTTAATCACATCCTAATTTCCAAATGGCAGTTATTTCTTAAGACTGAGTAGCAGCTGCCCCGTTTAGATGGGTCTGGGTCCTATTTCAGTTTCACAAGTTTATTTTACTTGTTCACATTACTTGTATAGACACTGGAATTATGTGAGTTTGTTGTTGTTTTAAAGTGTCATCGAGTTGTTTCTGACTCATAACGTCACTGTATAGGATTTCCATAGAGTGGCTGGTGAGTTTGAACCACTGACCTTGCAGTCGAGTGCCACATCAGCAGTGTCTGCTTGTGATTACAATACATTTATCAATAAGGCCATATTTTCAAATTACTGATCCTTGTTCTTTGTTTCAACTTTCATATTCCAGTCACCAGTAACTATCTATGCATCTTGATTGCATGTTTGATCAATTTCAGACTGAAGATGTTGGTAGAATTCTTCAGTTTCCTCATCATTGACTTTGATAGTTAAATAAATTTGAGTAGTTGTATTAATTGATCTTTTTTGTATGCTTCTATATATTATCTTATAACTGACAGTATTGTACTTTAAGATCTAGAAATATTCTTTTTGAGGATGAATGCAACACCATTTCTCTTGAATATATCATTCCCAGCATAGTAGACTATATGATTTCTAATTCAAAATGGCCAATGCTGAAAATCTCAGTCCTGGTATGATGCTGTGGGTTAATGCACTGGACTGCAAAGTCAGTTTGAACTATAAGTTCAGCAATTCAAACTGCTCTTTGGAAGCCCTATACAGGGTCACTATGGGTTGGAACAAACTTGATTGCACCTAACAACAACAACAACAACAATAACTGCCTAGAATATAAATTTTTATGTGTTCAAATTAATTTTTTTCACTTCTAATTTTCCTAGATTCAAACTTTGTACATTACAGGTTTCAATTACTAATGGATTTTTGCAGCTGTACCTTCTCATTTTGAGTCATGCCCCATCAGAAAATGAACTTCCCAAAAGCTTTGTTCCATCTTGTCATTAAGGTCAACTCTACTTTGAGGAGGCAGCTCTTCTTCAGTTGTATTTTGAGTATCTTACAATCTGAGTGACTTATTTTCAGGCAATATTCTGCTGCTAATCATAATGTTTTCAGTGTACAATCCTAGCCTGTTCTTACTCTGGAATCGTTACAGAAACCTGTTCATTATAGGTGATCCTGTTGGTATATGAAACTTTTAGCATCACAGCAACATGCAAGCCATGACAGTATGACAAACTGACAGAAAAATGGTGGGAAATATACAGTATAAAGTGATAAATCTAGTACATTTTCTAAGTACAAAATCCAACAGCAGCAAAGGTTAAAAAACAAACATATCATCAAGGGGCAATGAAAATATGTGTCTATCACTTTTATCTAAAAAAAAAAATACTCAACAGATACCAATTGATACTCGATTTTGACAATCAGAAAGAAGCAGACTAAGCATGCTTTTTGAAAAAATGTAAAGATAAATATCTCATATGAGCTAGTAAGTAAACAAAACAATTCATAATAAGGATAACCTTGCATGCTCCCAAATAAGAAAATGATATAGACATAAAATTCACAGAAAGAAAAATATTGCCATCTATAATATCACATTTCTAGAGGTAGCATATAATCAAGAGCCAATGATACTGAAATCCAAGGTGCATTGAAGGCATTGGCAAAGAACTAGGCTCTGGAAATTGATGGGATACAAATCGAAATCTTTCAGCAAACTGATACAGCACTAGAGGCACTCGCTATTCTATGCCAAGGAATTTGGAAGACAACTACCTGGCCACCTGACTGGAAGAGATCTGTATCTGTGCCCATTTCAAAGAGAGAAAACTCAACAGAATGCAGAAATCATCAGACAATATCATTAATATCCCAAACAAGTAACATTTTGTTAAAGATAACACAAAAATGGCTGCAGCCATATATTGACAAAGAACTTCTAACTCTCCACCAGTGGACCAATAAACAACATCCATATAATTGGAGACAAGATTGAAGTTGTCAAAGACTTCATTTTGC
>NW_006408661.1:790762-794886 GCF_000296735.1 Chrysochloris asiatica
AACAACAATTTGGGTGCCTAATTTCTACCAATATCCCCCTTCTATTAGCAAACCTGTTTATGTCACAAAACAGATCTACTAAGTAGGTATTATCTTCACTGGAAAAAAGTAAAACAGAATTTAGGTGCTTGATCAACTCGCACAATTAGTACTGGGTAGCAACAGAAGTCAGTACTCAGAAACACATAACTTCTCTTTCTACTAAACCATGCTGATTCTGCTTAGCCCTTGCTTACCTCATAGTAGACAAACTCGGTTTGGCCATTCAAACAGAAACTATAGTAAAAATAAGAGGGAAATATTTTTCAATTATACTTCAAAAGGGATTTAAAATATTCTTCATGGGGAGAAAATTAAATTTCGTTAGAACTTCTTACATATGCATTATATTTTGCATTTATATTTTTAAAATCATTTCAATGAGTCTGTGTTTTGGGTGTTGTTTGTTGTTAAGTTCTGTCGAGTCAGTTCAGAACCATAGCAACCCTGTCTAGGGTTTCTGAGAAGCAGTTTGTGAGCTTGAACCGCCGACCTTGCAGTTCAAACGACTTTGCTGTCTGGCGCATTAACCATATCAGTGCTTTGGTTATAAAAAAATAGTAATCTTTGCATAGACAACTGTTTCCCATCGGTGCTGTCAGCAAAAAGTTCATGTTATAAATCCGTGGTTGTTATTGTTGTTATGTGCTGTGGAGTCGGTTCTGTGTCATAATGACCCTGTATAGGGTTTCTGAGGCTGTAAATCTTTATAGGAGCAGAAAGCCTCATTTTTCTCCTGTGGAACAGCTGGTAGTTTCGAACTGCTGACCCTGAGGTTAGCAGCCTGATTCGTAGCCACAACCCTACCAGGGCTCCTTATAATTCTGTGGTAGAAGTGGTAAAATACTTATCCTGTTGCCCTTCCTCAGATCTCTTGAATTAAGGTTTCTAGTAATAAGGTTTGTAAAGTTAAGTGTTTCACACTTTCTTCAAGTGACTTTTTTGCATATTAGAATATGCAAATTCATATTTAGATAAAAACATTATTAAAGCAAACCCCTCTTGGTCAGATAACCTCTATTTTATGTTTTATACCTTTCCTAGTAAATAGACCTCAGATAGATAGTAACCATTGAATTAGTTTGAATTCATGACAAACTTACATAATATAGAAATGTTCCCTTGTTCTGTGTCATCAGTATGATAAACAGCAGATTTGAGTCCATCTTTGCAGCTATTATATGTGTAAATCCATCCCACTGTTGATTTCTCTTGTCCTTGCTGACCTATTATTTCACCAGACATGATGTTCTCCTCTAGCAATTAATTCCTCCTAATAACTTGTAGCGTAGTGGTTACGAATCGGGTTGTGAACTGCAAGGTCAGCAGTTCGAAACTACTAGCTGCTCCGCGGGAGAAAGATGAGGCTTTCTGCTCCCATAAAGATTTACAGCCTCGGAAACCCTGTACAGGGTCGCTATGGGTCAGAACCGACTCGACGGCACTTAACAACAATAACTTGTCCGGAGTCCTAGTGTGGTGCTGTGGGTTAATGCACCAGACTGCAAAGCCATTTGAACTACACGGTTGGTGGTTCAAGCTCACCAGCTGTGCCTTGGAAACCCTATAAAAGGTCATTATGGGTCAGAACAGACTCAACGGCACTTAATAGAAATAACAATGACTTGTCCACAATAAGAGATTCAGAATGAACTATTTTTTGATGCATAAGGTTTTCATTAGTTAATTTTTGGAAGCATATTGCTGGACATTTCTTTTTAGCATGTCTTAGTCTGGAAGCTCTGTTGAACTCTATCCACCACGTTCAACCCTGCTGATAAGCCACTACAGTATGACAAACTGATAAACAAATGATGGACCCTTTCTGATAGGTAGCCTTTGTGGTACCCAATTATGCCTAACTTCGATTTATTCCCTTGTGTAATCACTTCCCTTGAGTATGACCTGAATCCAGTGACTTGCTTCTATTAATGAAATGTGGCTAAATGATTGGATGCCCTTCTGAGATTACATGACAGAAAGACCTTGGCTTAGTTCTTGGGTGTGTTTTCTCTTTTCTCTGTAAGATCGCTCTCCTTGGAGGAACCAGGATGCCATTTTGTGATGTAGACTTATAGAGGCACATATAAATGAGCTTGGAAGTACATCGTCTGAGGCCTGACAACAACCACCTGTGCAGTGAAATTAGAAACTTCAAATCCAGAGAAGTCTTGAGATGACTGAAATGCTGCTGAAAAACTTGACTATACCTTCATCACAAGGACCATCAACCAGAGGATTGCTGACCCACAGAAAATCCGAGATATTAAATATTGTGCTATTTTGGGGGGTGATTTATTAGCCTTTCTGGTGCTGTGGGTTAGACATTGGGCTGTACACTACAAGTTCAGTGGTTCAAACCCAACAGTTGCTCTGTGGGAAAAAGATAAAGTTTTCTGCTCTGATTAATATGCAGTCTTAGAAACCTCATATAGGGTAGCTATGAGATAGAATTGACTCAATAGCATTCAGACACATATAATAGGTCACTTCCCTGAATTCTTCCCTTGAAGAATCTTCAGGACCCCCCAGTGATCTTTGACTCACAGCTGCATTTATAATCCAACTTTTAAAGTGAGGTGGTATTACACAAGCTACTGCTTTATCCCTTATTTCTTAACACCATTCAAATTTAATATTAAAATGTCTTTTTTAAAAACTATATTCCAAAAGACCTTTAAAAAGGAGGCTAACAATTGTGTCCTTTTAAGAAATTGTATTGCCAAAGCCAGCTGAGTTTATACGATTAGAAATTATTTGAGAGCTGCTCACAAACAAAGAAGCCTTGGTGACACTGTATGATAAGCACTCAAGTGCTAACTGAAAGGTCAGAAGTTCAAACCCATCAGCCACTCTGTGGGAGAAAGATAAGGCTTTCTGTTCTGGTAAAGATTTACAGGCTCTGAAACCCTATACAGGGTTGCTATGAGTTGGAATCAACTTGAGTGATAGCTAAAATCAAAAGAAAAGATAAAACTAAAAGTTAGAAAGGAGTATAAAACTACTTTGACATAGTGTGGGTGGGTAGATAAAGGCACAATAGTTTTGCAAAGCTAGTCTACTTGTCACCTAACCATTCAGTAACATTTGCCATCTAATACAGGAACATAAATATGCTATGTGAACTTGATTTAAAAAAGTGTTATTCCCATAACCTATCTATTTTCCCAGGATATTGAAGAATTTCTTTGGGTAGTCAAACTTCTAAAATAACTGTTTAGCATTAAATGTGTTGATGGAGTAATCTAATGATGTAGAGCACATGGTGTTATCCCTTAAAATTTCCTTTAACCCGCAGAATTATGAAGACTGGGTTTGTTGCACTTTTTTTGAGGTTTGAACCTCTGCTGGGAATACAGAGTCCATGAGTTAGTAATAAAATCTATTCCTAATTTTTTAGGAATTTGTAGGTAAGCGGGAGCAGATACATAAATTCTAGACAGCATTACTTTAGTGCAAGAAGGAACCCTGATGGAGAAGTGAGTAAAGAATTGAATTACCAGGGAGGAGGCTTCTAGTTGGTGGTGGCAGAGCAGAGTCGGGTAGGATAGACTCTGTTGGGGGAGGGGCTGAAAACCCAGAGACACTGCTCTCAGGAAACTACACCAGAGCTCTGGATCTAGCACAAAGGTCTGGGTGTCAATTTCCCACAACAGTTAGTGGAAGAATTACAGTGCAAAGAAAATCATTTTGTTTTAGAAATCAGCATGGGACTCCCTCTGTGGCCATCCTGCTTGGGCAGAAGTAAGAGGGCACGACTACAGACAGACCAACAAAGGGAACCTGTGCTAAAAGCAGTGGAGTGACATTTGCAAAAGGCTTGTGGAGGGACTCTACAAGTTTTTTTCCCTCCCCTTTCCTATCATGCCTTATTTTCCCAGCCCGGATGCCTCCAGGTAGATAGGTGTACACCCCCAAAAAAAGTCCAGCATTCAGACCATAGCTTTCCTATGGCACAGAGAGAAAAAGCCCCATGGGTCCAAGGGCAAATCTTTCAGCTGCTGTGTTTGACTTCTGTGGGACCTGTTGGTCCCAGCACTAAAGTTAACTTGTATGGGACAATTCACCCCTGCCTACCCAGAAAG
>NW_006408661.1:801231-809640 GCF_000296735.1 Chrysochloris asiatica
TGTGAAATAGACACTTGGGGGTTGGGGAGGAATAGCCAGAAACATCACAATATAAACCTTGTAAACCCATCTTCAGCCTATAACTGATTGGAATACCCTAAAGTGGGCCGGTAATTGCCCTACGAAAGAGCCCTCCTGTGGAGCTTGTGCATTGCATTAGACCATAGGTGGAAACCGGAATCCCATCCAGAACTGTCTGAGGTGGGAATTTTCCACTGGAAAGGACGAGTAGACCAGCATGGAGCGGTTAGAAGAACAGAAGATACTTTGTGAAGAAAGACCAGAAGAAAAAATCAGAAACAATAATGGCAGTGTGGTTGATTACTACAAGAACAAGTAAGCTGTTTGCATGGGAGACATAAAGGCAAGTGGTCAGGTCCCCTCTGAGCAAACTCCCTTCTAAGATTAAGACTCAAGGGAAATACACGAGCAGGCATGTGGTCTGGCTGGTGACTACATTGGTCACCTATAAGGGGAAGAGGGGGGGAAAACAGCAATGAAGTTGGGATCTAAGTCTGACAACAATCAATAGACTCCTGTGAACCCGGGTGGAGACCTGGATGGCCAGCAGTACAAGACCTGGGGACTCCTGGGCCGAGAGGCAGTGACATGGCCACAAAGGACTACAGTGGAGAATGAAGCATCCAGCTGATATGAAATGAGGGGAGATGCACAAGAACACCCATACTTGCAGATAGTACCCACTTGACCTGGCTTCGATGGCTGGATGATAAGAACTCGACTGGAAGAAAGAAGAGGGAGGAAAAAAAAAAAGAGTAACCCACTACAGTCCGATGAACTTTATCTATATGTAGTAGTTCAAAAAAGGGAACAAATCTTTACAGCAAGGATCACTCCCACTCCTTAGATACACAGGGTTGACAAGGAAGGGCTACTTAGACATTGGTTACCCAAAAAGGGGGGTGGGGGTGGGGCTGTAAAGGCAAGAAGTGACTGGCTTACAAGCTTTCAAGAGGGAGCCTAGGTCCAGATGGAGCAGGGATAAGTAGAACCTCCACTGAATGATTCCCAATCTGTTGGGATCAGGCTGGTGAAAGGAAATGGGGATAAGACTCTTGTGGTACAACAGTGAATAATTGCCATCAGGACTCTCTGTGAGGGTAGGAAATGTAGAGATAGATGTGTTTTGACAAAAGGAGGAGAGTGATTGATTTTGCAGCCCAGGAGCGCAGGTCTCTGGGTCCATCAAGTGAAAAGAGCAGAGAGCGGGACCCTACCCAGAGAGGCAGTGACACCAGGCATGAAGACAGAGATGATGATGTGGACAGATGGAGTGGCTAGGGACACGGGACTCAGGGAGGGGAGAAGGCCTGTGTACTAACAGCCAGGGGGGTGGGCCTGTGGGGTGTATCCTTTGGTTATTTAATGATGCATGGAGGGGATTGTAATCATTGCAATGAAACAAAATACATTTGGATGAATGTGAAACTGATATTCTCCCATGTAAACCCACATAACTCACAATAAAAACTTGAAAACAAAGAATTGAATTACTAACCAAAAGACTGGCAGTTCAAACACAGCAGCCACTAAGAGGGAGAAAGGTGAAACATTCTGCTTCCATGAAGACTTAAATCCCATGGAGCTGTTCTACTCTGACCTATGGGGTCACTAAGAGTCTGTGTCAACTAGATTATCAATAGATTTTTGGAGTTTAGTGTAAAAAAGGCTCAAAGATTTTTCAACGATATTAAAACTGCAAATGTAAGTGAAGGTAATTTGGGCAAAGTATTTGTTGCAACTAGGTATTCATTCAGTTGTTTCAAAGTGAGGGTAAATTTACATCACACTTAAGGACAAATAAAAAGAGCTCTGGTAATGTAGTGCTTATGAATCGAGCTGCTAACCACAAGGTCAGCATTTTGAAACTGCCAGCTGTTCTGTGGGAAAAAGATGAGGCTTTCTGCTCCCGTAAAGATTTGCAGCCTCGGAAACCCTGTGCAGGATCACTATGAGTCGGAACCGACTCTACAGTACTTAACAACAACAACAACAAAGGACAAATAAAAGATGTCCATAAATCAGATGTCTGAAACCCTGGGTCTGCCTATACAGGATTAACAGTGTTGTGAAACAATGCTGACAACGAATTCTGACAAAGAACCTCTCTGTAATGTATGATAGCTAAACAATGACTTTCTCTACCAATCCAAGTCAACTGATGCATTCTGTGAAAACTAGTTAAGCTTTGACATCAGGGAGAGAAAATTACCGGAAGATTGCCTGGGTTATGCAATTTTCAACTGTCTCTTCTGGCATTAGGAAGAGAGACTTACTTCAGGTGCTATGCATTTTAGCTTTATGTTCCCTAAGCTAATAACTAGTGCACATAAAATAGTGTTGAAAAACAGGGACTTTGAGGTCAGAGTGTCTGGGTCAGGAATCTAGCTCAATCATCAATTGTTTTTATCCTCTCAATTTCTGCATCTATAAATGGATATCAAAATAGTATCTACCTCCTGGAAGGGAGGGAATTGTGAAGATATTTTCTGTGGTTGTTAAGTGATATTGAGTCAGTTATAACTCAAAGTGACCCTGTATAAGGTTTCCGAGGAGATGGGTTTGAACTGCCAACCTTGTGGTTCACAGTCCAGTGTTGATTCTACAGCACTACACCAGGCAGATATAGGGACAAAATATCCGTTGCTGTTGTTTTTGTTGGGTGCTTCATGGTTCTGACTCCTGGCAACTTTTTCCACAATAGAATGAAATACTACTTAGTCTTGGACCATCCTCACAATTGTTGTTAGGTTTCAGCACATTTCTGCTGCCACTGTATCAATCTATCTAATTGGGGTTGTATTGCTTTTTGCTAACCCTCTACTTTATGAAGAATGATGTATTTCCCCAGGGACTAATCCCTCCTGATCTTGAATTGCTGACCTTATGGTTCAAACCAACTTTGCAGCCCACTTCATTAATGACTATGCCTGCTTTAATGGAATTTTCCTTCTTGTTAGCATGAGTTCTTTGTGTGTTTAATTATCAGAAGAATCTGTTTAAAACTATATTTGTTTTTGAGACGAGCAACCCCATCTCAATCTATCTTCCATGCCAATTTATATGTGTCAGAATCATTATCATCATGACTGAAACTCCTAACCTTTCTTAAAATAGAATTCTACTTTTAAGACTGTAACTTTCATTTCCAAATATAATATCATTTAGAACAGCCATGGAATTTCTAAAAGATTGTTAGTCAAAGGATGTTTGATATTTCTACCAATTACTGCAGCCATAGAAAAGCATTTATTTTAGAGGGATATTAAATAAGCAGTAGAAGATTGTTACAGGTATATTTATTTCAGAGCTACAGGGCATTGCTGTTAATTTTTAGCATATTATAAAATATTAAGTTTACATAAAGAAACCTTGAATTATTTGAAAACCAATACATGTTGAAAGATTAAATAATGAATTTAATAATTATTTGTTACCTCTAACAATATTTTAGAATCTGTAATTACTAAACTGCTAGCCATAAGGCCAGTGGTTCAAACTTATCAGCCACTCCTTGGAAATTCTATACAGGGTCACTATGAGTCAGAACAACTATAATGAACAAAACAAGTCTGTTACCTCAGTTTTCAGTGAGAGGAACAAAGTTATTAACACAGTATGTCAAATGGTGAAAAATGTTATGGAGGGCTACAAAATAAAGGCATGAAAAAGTGGAAGTACAGGAAGGAGAAGAGAGACTTACAAAACTAGGGCAGTTAAATAAGGCCTCTCTGCAATGAATTCTCTTTATAAGGACTCAGACTTTTGCTCAGATTGAGCTGATAAGCATGGGAGGGATTTGAGTGAAAGGTAGGCATGAGGTATTTGTGTTTGAAAGGATCACTCTGGTTGCTATGAGTGAAAATCTTGAGGGAGGAAATGAATTAAAGGAGGCAGCAGGTTGATCAGAAGTCCAAATAAAAGAAGAAATGAAAACTGGTCATTGGACTTAATACCACTATGGTAACATTGGCAAGATTGCCATCACAATCAGCCTTTTCCAGAATCAGAAATTGAGATGGGATTTGACATGCAGGATATTTATTAGGGGTCTACAGTAATGGAGGGGAAGAGAAGAAAACAGAATGGGGTAGAGGAAGAATTCAAATTGCAATGCAGGCCCCAAACGCCTTATTCAACCTCACAAAGCACCAAAAAGTCATTTACATCAGTTCTGGCACTCAGTTATAAGAAATATGTGAGTCTTTATAACCCCAAATTGGATGTGGACCCAAAAGGGGTTGTATAGTTGAGGTAGATCCTGAAGGAGTTGACAGCTGGAGTCTATGCAGCAGTATATAGAAACTAAGAACAGACACTGGAGAAAATTACTGGAGCAATGACTGACTGAAAGTGAGAGACAATGGGAACTATTTGATCTTTGCACAAATCGGCACTAACCAGTGGTTACCCACGCTTGTGCATATAATTATAGAATATATCAGAGATGTTAAGTTCAACTCCAGACCAGAGTAATAAAGTGTATCATGCAATAAAGTGAATCACACATAGTTTTTTTTGTTTTCTTTTGGTTTCTCAGTACACATAAAAGTTCTGTTTACACTATACTGTAGCCTAATATGTGTGTAATAGCATTATGAAAAAGTTGGGAGTATTGTGAGAATGTGTCACAAAGATACAAAATGAGCATATGCTATTGGTAAAGTTGTAACAACTTGCTAGACAGGGTTGCCACAAACCTTCAATCTGTAAAAAGCACAGTATTTGTGAAGTACAGTAAAGCAAAGAACAATAAAATGAAGTACACCTACATAATTCAAAAAATTTTTCCATAAGAATATTTAGCAAAGTCAAATGTGTGCTTTTTAAAATGGACTTCAAAAAGGGAATTTTATGATTTTTTTTTTCTTTTACTTAATTAAAAATATTCTCTTTTTACTGGGTTAATATAGAGGGAATTTTTTTCTCTCAAAAATCTCTCACAGAACTATTACTATGATGTTAAACTCTTTTGCTATTGATTGGATGAAGGTTTACCGACCAGATCATAAGTTCTTCTTTAAATACTTTATACATTTTGTTTCATTTAATTGATTGCAACCCTTTCAATGTAGTGTCATGTATCCTATTTTCTTCATGTGTTTCCTGTTTCCATTCTTCCTCTTTCCTAACTCTTCTGAAGCTTTGTCCTTGGGTAATGTTTTCCTTTTGATCTCAAATGGATGATTATTTTAAGGTGTGTGTAGCTCAATAGTGTTTTTCTTCCTTTTATAGACCTATGGGCTAATGCACTGTTCTACAAAGTTGGTTTTAACCTCAAGGTTGGTGGTTCAAGCTACCCAGTCACTCCTCAGAAACCACATATAGGATTTCTATGTGAAGGAACTGACTCGACAGCACTTAACAACAACAACATATTGATTAGCTAAAAATTGAACCATGCGGATGTGTTCATTTCAAGACCTGAAAGATGACCAAGAACCATAGTCTTAGGAGTTTCACCAATCTGTGTGACAAGCTTCTTTATGATATTGAGCTTTGTTCCACATTTTTCACCCACTCTATCTGGGACCTTGTAATGTGATCACTTTCAGAACTCTTGGTAGTGGTAGCTAGGTACTACCTATTTTTACTGATCTCATGTCTGTAGGTACTCAAGTTCACATGGTCGATTCATCCATTGGACTAATTGTTTCCATGTGTCTTCAATTTTCATCACTCTTCTTTCCTCCACACAGGCAGAAATCCATAGTTGCACCTTAGATGGTTGTTCATTAGCCTTTCAGACACTGTTCTAGCAACACATAAAATGTCATCTTATCCTTAAGCTGAACATTGTCTTGAATTGCAGAACACATTGAAACAAGTTCATTTATTTATTTGCAGAATTGTGATTCTAAGTGTTTTTGAAATTTATAGCAATGGCATCATACTTTTTCATCACTATAGGGTCTGAAATGAACTGTTTAGGATTGAAGGTGAGAGGTATTCAGAAATCTGGAGTAGTGCAAAAGGCAAGTATCATTCCTACTTGGCCATCATGGATTTATTATGTTAAACTCTTTTCTTGCCCTCCTAGATGTAGTTTAGTATAGAGCATGCTAGACACAAAGAGCCCTGTTGACACAGTGGTTATGTGCTCACATGCTAACTTAAAAATCAGTAGCTATGCTCTGTGCAAGAAAGAAGTGACAATCTGCTTCTGTAAAGAGTACATCCTTGAAAAACTTATAGGACACTTCTGCTCTGTCCTAAGGGATCATTATGAATCAGAATTGACTCAAAAAATTTGGTTTGATTTTGCTTTATGCTACAAACACACACTAAACTGAATAGAAACAAAATGTGAAGCATATGACATTTATATTCAAACCTTTTTGTTTGTTTGTTTCTCAAATCTAAAAATAGATCTATTATCAAAACTTCCTGACTTAGTAGAAATGGTTTTAGATTTTATATTGGGAATGAATAAAACTACCAATGGTGTGCATTTCTGTGCAGGCAATTGCAAATACTAAGTAATGTGCTAGCTGGTGTCTTGTTCACTCTACTTAAGTGGGCTCAAGGGAGGCAGGAAAATTTTTGGGTAGAGGTATCTAATGAAGCCTAGTAAACTTTTGAGAGGTTAGTGAGAAAGGACATAGAAATTTCTTCCCTGGAGGGCACTGAGTAACGCAAAGTTCTCAGACAAATCAGAACAGCAATTGATGACCTCTGAATGTTTCTTCCAACCTCAGTATTCTCTTCACAGCTGTCCCAGAAGCACTGTTTGCTGATGGCTGAATCACTTTATTTCTCTACGCCTCATTTCTCTTCCTGATAAATTTGTGAATGTTCTTCTAACATATCTGGGGAAGAGTTATAAGGAAACCTGCCCTTAAAGATTATTTTAGGCTACAGTTCTTGTTCAATAAATTTCTATTATCTGACATTAAAATATTCAGACAATTTTGCAAGCCTATTTCTCTCAAAAAAGTGAGAGAGAAGAACACAAATGTGCTAAGAACCATTCATTATTACATGTCAGGGCCATAATCAGAAGGAAATAATAACAAAACTAAAGTACCTTCAAAGAAACTAAATGTAATTCATAATGAATTCCATTATTTTTTCCCCTTTATTCCAACCTTTCTCCATTATTTTTTCACATCCACCATTCACTCTAGTGATGGCAGTCTATAATCATGAATATTCTTCCTGATATAACCTATGCAAATCCTACTTGTCCTTAAAATCACTCATTTCGTTAAATATTCTTTAGCTATTTCAGATCTCATTGATCTTTCTTCACAAATCCAATAGGATTTATAGTTTGCAGAAAACTATTCTGGATTTAATTACACAAGGTCGAGTATTGTTCACCAGTGTTTCAATTGTTTTGTTCTATCACCAACTATATTATAGCTCATTAAAAGAAGAGAAATCGGTGTCTTCATTTCAACTAGCCCATGGTCTGCCACTAAAAGGTTTCCCATAATTGCCTTCCTAATGCACTGATTCAGTCTTGAAGATTCTGAAGGAATATATTATGTATCTTTAAAGGGCACAATCTAAGTCTGGTTTAAATATATAGCTTTTAAATCAGCATATAACCTTTTAGACCTTTAATCAGTTATGTTTCTAGAGAGTGACTGCAGTTTGCATTTTTCAAGGAGCTCTGGCCCAGATAATTTGGATCAATTATCTTGAAAGTGAAATAAGCAGTCAATGTTTATTTATCTGTGCAATCACAGAAAAAGATTTTTAATCCCCCTTAAAGGAGCATAATTTTTCTCTTTAACTTAATATCAAAAAAGTTCAGAAGTAAAATGTAGAAAAATAATTATCTATTTGTTTAAGAAATATTTGAAGCTCCGGGGTTATAAATGGAAAGCAAATCATACATTTACAACTAAAATCTGAAAACAAATGATTGTCTGTGCATATTAGCAAGTACATCCAAAAGGAAGTTTATGGCATAGTAGCATTACATGCATTCAAATGTTGGCCTTAGAAATATACTAATAAGAAAGTAAAAAAATATAAAAGAAGATATACCAACTTAAGGGTAGTAGTTTGTTGGAGGAAAAAAAGGAGCAAAGAAGATTGAGGGAAGTTACAGAAGATAATTAATCTTTGCCATTATTGCTTATTTTAAAAAGAAAAAATCTGGAGCAAATTTGGCCAAAGGATAATATTCTTTAACTATGGGCCAATGACCAGAGATGGATGTCTGTTATGCTATTCCTTGTATACTATTATGTCCAGCTTGAATTATTTTTACATAGATAAAGAGATTTTTTTAAGTTCTTGGGGAAAAAATGTGTTATCTTTTTATTCCTCCTTATGTATATGTAAGATGGAACACATAGAAATCAAATAGACTACATCTGTGGAAAGAGAAGATGGAAAAGCTCCATATCATCAGTGAAGACAAGGCCAGGGGCA
>NW_006408661.1:811792-812379 GCF_000296735.1 Chrysochloris asiatica
TATGTAGTATATATATATATATTTGTATATACAAAGTCCAGTACCATCATGAAATGTGCAAAAGCATGGAGTTAGAAAGGGGGAAAACATGCTCAGCATTTCTCAAATTGAAAGAAATGAAGACAAAACTCAAGCCTGGGGTTGCAATATTGAAGGATTCCAATGGAGTCCTGGTGTGGTTAATGTGCTGGACTGCAAGGTTAGTTTGAACTGCAATGTCAGTAGTTTAAGATCCCCATCTGCTCCTCTGAAACCCTATGAAGGGTCACTATGGGTCAGAACTGACACGACAGCACTTAACAACAGCAACAAAATGGGCAAAATGGTGACTGATGCAGGAAACATCAAAAGAAGATGGGAGGAATATACAGTCATTGTGCCAAAAACAATTGTTCTGTGTTCAATCATTTCAAGAGATGGTGTATGATTAAGAACTATAGAATGGAATGCAGAATCCAAGTTGCACTGAAGACATTAGCAAAAAACAATGCTCTAGGAATTAAAAAATAAAAATTGAAATGATTGAACAAACTGATGCAGCACTGGAGGTGTTCAACTGTCTTAGCCAAGAAATTTGGAAGACAACT
>NW_006408661.1:812728-813343 GCF_000296735.1 Chrysochloris asiatica
ATATTTTACTGTGATCCACAATCAACATTCATGGAAGCAGCACTCAATAAATCTAGCAACGTATTGTTGTTGTTGTTAAGTGCTGTTGAGTCAGTTCTAACTCTTCGGGACACTGTACAGGATTTACAAGGAGTAACTGGTTAATTTGAACTTCCAAAATTGTGATTCAAAACAACCTTGTGACCTATGGCACTCAACAAACTTAATAATGTATTACATTAGGCAAATCAGTTTCAAAAACCCTCTTTAAATTGAAAAAGCGTAAAATATCACTGTGAGGACTAAAATGTCGCTGACTGTGATATTTTTATTTACCTCATATGAAAGTTGAGCAATGAGTAAGGAAGATCATAGCAGAATCAATGCAGTTGAATTATAGTGTTGATGAATATTGAAAGTACCATGGACTACCAGAAGAACAAATAAATCTGTGTTGGAAGAACTGGTTGTGCTTCATTCTGCTGTTTTTAGCATCATTGCTGTGGTGTTGATTGCGACTCATAATCACCCAGTGCAGAGTTGCTGAAGTTGTAAATCTTTATGACAGAAGAAAGTCTCAATTTTCTCCTATGCTTGTGGGTTTAAAATGGCAACCTTGTAATTAGTAATCCTGTG
>NW_006408661.1:813838-815941 GCF_000296735.1 Chrysochloris asiatica
GCTCTACAGGGTCGCTGTGGGTCAGAACAGACTTGGCAGCATTTAACAACAACAACAACAATACATGTTTCTCTATTGCCATACCACCCTAAATATGACCAATCTTAGTCTGATCTCAGAAGCGAAATAAGGTTAGTCCAGGTTGGTACTTGGATGGAAGACAGCCTGGGAATATGATATACTGTATGCTTATGGAGCCCTGGTGTGAAGCTGTTGGATAGTCACTGGACTGCTAGCCAGAATTCGGGTGGTTCAAACCCACTAGCTACTCCTCAGAGAAAGATGAGATCATCTGTTCCTGTAAAAATTTACAGCCTCAGCAATTCTATAATGTTTTTATGACTGGATATCATTTGATGACAGTGGGTTTGAGGTTTAATATGTGTTTGATTCCATGATAATATGTGGTCAATTCCATGACAATAACATAAACAAGTTATCCCTGCTCTCAAGAAGCTTATATGGTATAACTAGAATAAATAAGTGAATTACATAAAAATGACTCAGTGTAAATTAAGAATGTTATGAGCTAGGATACTTTTGAATGAATGAGTTAGAGTGAAGTAAAAATTCTGGAAAGGATAAGAATAAATGGAAAACTTAGTATGTATTTAGGATATAGTGAATTATATAATTTAGCATAAATGGTTGGTGATGTGCCATGGAGTCGGTTCCAACTCCTAGAGACACTGTACAGGGTTTCCATGGCTGTAAATCTTTACTGGAGCAGAAAGCCTCGTCTTTCTCCCATGGAGCTGCTGGTAGTTTAGAACTGCTGACCTTGAGGTTACCAGATCTGGGCACAAAAATGGTACAAAGAAAAAATTAAACAAACATGATTGGTTAAAGCTGTAGAGACAATGTGTACAGATACCCCTAACTTTCACTTTAAGCCAGTTAGTTTTTATGTAAGACCTATATTATAGCATCTGTTTTTGCTAACCAAAAGAAATTAAAGGAATTTTGCTTTTATGAAAGAAAGTGAAAAGCAAAACAAATATTAAGCACTATATTTTAGTGTTATTTTATGTTTTCTGTGTTATTTGGTATGATTTGGTAGATTAATTTTGAGTCCGGGAATGCTCAAAAGTTTTTATCATATGAATTAAAGGTAACCATTTCTTTAATTTATGCCATTTTGACTTACAAATTATTTTATTCAAAGGCTCTACATTCAAGTTACTGTGGTGGCACTGTGGGTTCATCATTGGACTGTTAACCACAAGGCTGGCAGTTTAAAATCCACCAGTCTCTCCATCGAAGAAAGATGACTATAGCATAACTAGGTTGTATGATTTCTATTCTATTAGAGCTGTTTTAAAGCCTTATAAATGACTACTAACAGATTGTGGTTGTTATGTGTATGGAGTCTGTTCCAACTCATAGTGACCCTGCATAGGGTTTCCAAGTCTGTAAATTTTTACAGAAGCAGAAAGCCTCATCTGTCTCCTATGAAACAGCTGGTATTTTTGAACTGCTGACCGTGAGATTAGCAGCTGGATTCGTAACCACTACACTATCAGAGCTCCTTTACTAACAGATAGCAAGGCAAAATAAATCCTTCTTCTAGACAAGTAAATTCTGACTAGTGTAAGTGCAGTTAACTTCTCTTACTGTGGAAGAGGAGTCCTTGTGTGGCACTGTGGGTTTGAGTTAATGTGCTGGACTGCAAAGTTATTTGAACTGCAGGATTGGTGGTTCAAGCTTATCAACCTCTCCTCAGAAACCCTATACAGGGTTGCTATGGATCAGAACAGACTCAACAGAACTTAACAAAAACAACAAACTGTGGAAGCAGTCAGTTTTACCTTCCATTGCATAAGCATTAAAATATCTACATGTATTAATACTTGGGATCCCCCTGCTAATTGGTTATAACCTCAGTTTCCTCATTAGTGGGTTCAATGAAATCTTTAATATGAGTTTATATTTATATCTTATGAGTGTTTATATTTTCTTTTTCTAAAAAATTTAAGTGTAATAAATGCACAGTGCAGAGAAATCAGTAGAAAACAAATTCACGTGATTACATGGTTACAGCATAACTGGTGTTAATATTTAAATCACATTGTATCAGGTCAATATAAATAAAAATGATTTTAT
>NW_006408661.1:816208-825520 GCF_000296735.1 Chrysochloris asiatica
GTTTTCTTGACATTGAGATGCAATCCATATCGAAGGCTGTGCTCTTTAATCTTCATAAGTAAATGTTTCAAGTCCTCTTCACTTTCAGCGATGAATATATTTAGAATATATAATTTCAAAGTTATATGGATACAAACTCACTTCTAAACCCTAATTTAGATTTTTCCAGATTTTTAAAAAGTTTTATACTTAATATTGCAATGAAAATTCTTACATTTTATTTAAAAGTTATTTGAATGTAATGTAGCTGAAAACAAAAAGAGTGGACTGGAAATCCAATAATTTGTGGAAAACTGTGTTTAAAGAAGTCATTGATTCTCTCTCATTCCTCTTGCAGAAAACAAAAAAAAAGTATCATCGGAACAAAGGAAACAAAACTAGATGAGGAACAAGAAGAGTCAGAGAAGGTGAAGAAGGGAAATCACGTGAAGAACAGGTTTGGTGATGGCAGAGAAAATTTTATCTAACAAATATCTAGCAGTAGGTCAAGAAAAATGTATATTTTCAAGTCATAGCATTAACTTGTATTTGCTTATTTGATATGCACATCAGTAGAATTAAACGTTGTGTTCTAATATTCAAATAACAACAGGAAATAATAGTAGCATATGCTTTCTAATACTCCAGACTGCAAAGGTCGGCCATTCAAGCTCACCAGCTTCTCCTCAGAAACCCTATTGTTGTTGCTGCTGAGTGTCATCAAGTAGGTTCCTATCCATAGTGACCCTGTACAGGATTTCCGAGGCTGTAAATCTTTATGGGAGCAGAAAGTCTCATCTGTCTTCCGCGGAGCAGTCGCTATTGGTTGGAACCGACTCAAAGGCACTTCACAACAACAACAACAATTCTTTCTAATATTGTTGTTGGTATTCTCACATGGCACTGTCGGATAAGCACTGGACTGTTAACGGGAAGATGGGTTGTTCAAAGGCTATGTATGATCTCTTAGGAGTCAGAATCATTCAGCAACAAACAACAATATTTTTGCTATATATCATTGCACTCAACCTAGCATGAGAATCAGATTAATTTTGTAATTTTTTCTCTCTTTTTTTGAAAAGAGATGAGACAATGATGAGTTTTGAGGTTAATGAAAGTTACATGTCAAGTATGAGATATTACAGCTTTGAATTTCTGCATTAAATAAATTGGCAATATTAAATACAAAGCAGTTTTTCAACATGAAAGTGAAAATTGACCAAAATACATTAGTAGGTTTTAATATACCTCTTTCAGACCTTGTGAGCACAAATATATCAAAAGTGTAATAGTATAAGGTTTATTAATAGATAAAAAGTATGATGTGACATGTAGGATAAGCACTCAAACTCAACGATGGTTTGAAGCACAAGTTCCATCATTCAAACTCACTGCTGCTCCCCAGAAACTCTATACAGGGTCCCTATAAGTCAGAAATGACTTGACTACATTAACAACAACAACAAAATGTAGCTATTGAAACAGAGGAGATTATTTAAAATTTAATTAAATTTTAATTAACTTACTTATAAATTACCACATTCTGGCTAGCAGCTACTCTATCAGACAGCCTACCTTTGATGTTTTATATTGTATGCTTCAAAGTGGCTGATTTTCACAAATCTTCTACATGCATTTTTAATTTTTAGTTTTACTGAAATGTGGGTATGGAAGTCTATATTGTTTCTGATTTGGAGGATTTATGGATAATTTGCTTACATACTAAAGAAAATTATATTTTTAAAAATGTGTTTTGGATATACATACTTCCATTGCCATAATGTTAGTCATAAATAACTCTACTGCTGATAACATAGTAGAAGAGATGTGCACAACCTTTTTAGTTAATTTTCTTACGTTAAAAAAATTAATATTCTTGTTTATGACAAAAAAAATAGGGTGGAACAATGTAGGAACAGAGTTTTGTATGTTATCAATGTTAAACTGTTGTCAATCTAAGGTAGGTTGCTATTGTTTAAGGGTAATAAATAAGATAAGTTGCCTACAATAGCAAATAATGTATGTTCTCACTTATATGAAGTAAATAGAATATTCAAATACATAGAGACAAAAGTTTACTGGTGGTGATGAAGACTATGATAGGGAGAAATAAGGAGCTATTGCCAAAATGGTAATGCATTTTTATTTGGGGCAATAGAAAAGTTTTTGAAATGGATAATGGTAATATTAATGTTCACACAACATAATGAATATAATTAATATCTCAAAATTTTATGCTTAAAATTGTTCAATTGACAATTTTTCAAAAATTTTCAGTACATCACAATTATTCAACAAAAGACTAAAACAAAGAATGCATGTCTAGAGTCTACAGATATACTATATATTTGTTGTTGTTATGTGCCGTGGAGTCTGTTCCGACTCGTAGCAACCTTGTACAGGGTTTCTGAGGTTGTGAATCTTTACGGGAGCAGAAAGCCTCATCTTTCTCCTGCAGAAGAGCTGGTAGTTTCGAACTACTGACTTTTCGGTTTGCAGCCCGATTCATAACCACTACGCTACCAGAGCTCTTTAAAAATATTTTATTATCAATAATTTTGGAAGATCACCAAAAAAGAATCAATTGTGCTTAGTTAACTTAAGTAATAACTTAAGTAGAAGAATTATATCATGGTTAAGGTTATATGTCAACTTGATGAGGCCCTAATTCTCTGTAACTTGATACATATTATGTTATAATCCTCCATTTGCATTCTGACATGAGCAGCTGATTATTTGAAAATTGGTCAGCTGGTGAATTTCATTAGAGGTGTGGCCTGCATCCATTATATACGGGCATTCTGACAAGATTTACTCTTTATCTAGCACCCTCTGAGGTCTGGTTCTTGGGACATTAGTCAAAAGCCTACCTCTGACCTGCATATTTTGGGATTTGCCATTTTATAGTTGCCCATAAGAGAGTGACCTGTTATCTGATCTTCCAAATTTGGGATTGCTGGTGCCAGTAATCATGTAAATTTGGAGAATTCACCAGCTTAATGCCTGATCCATGAATATGGGACTTACAAGCCTCCACAATTGTATCAGTCTTTTCTTGAAAGACATTTTTTTCTATATGTATTTATAGTATCTATAATCATCACTGGTTTTGCCTATGTAGAGAATCCAATCGAAGCCATCTTATTATTAAAATGTTAATGTAACAGACAGTAGCATTAATTAAAGTTTCTTACTTTTTGAGAACTAGAAATAAATACAGATTTTAAACATATTCTTAACTAGTTTGCTATATTAAATACCTCTTGTAGATTGTTGTTGTTGTTATGTGCCATGGAGTCGGTTCTGACTCATAGTGACCCTGTACAGGGTTTCCGAGGTCATAAATCTTTACCAGAGCAGAAAGCCTCATCTTTCTCCCATGGAACAGCTGGTAGTTTCGAACTGCTGACCTTGTGGTTCACAGCCTGATTTGTAATCACTATGCTACCAGAGTTCTTATAGATAGTAATGCATTTTTATATCCCCTGACTAAACTAATAAGCAATGCACCATTTCAAATGCTTCAAAATGTCTGAAAATTAAAATTGCTTTAAAGCAGACTGTTAAATCCAGATTATCTCCAGAAAAAAGCAAATTATACATTATGACAGTAATTTAAATGAACTCTCTCAAGGTTAGTATCCTAGACCCAATATCTAACATAGAGCTTCTCCTAAATATACTCTGGGATTATGTAGTCTCTTTCCAAATACACACAATGACTCTAAACTATCAAGGAAAACAAATAACCAAATCATGTTAGTGACACATAAATTATGCCAGTATCATAACAAATGATTTCACATTATGGAGAAAAAACATTTCGTTTTAAACGTGGTTAGAAAATTATTGGTGTTAGGTGTCCTCAAATCAATTCTGACTCCAGGAAGCCCTATGCACAACAGATTGAAATAATGTCAGGTCCAGTTTCATCCTCATAATTGTTATGTTTGAGCCTATTATTGTAGCTATTGTGTCAATCCTTCTTTTTGGGAATTTTCCTCTTTTTGTTGATCCTCTACATCACCAGGCATGATGTCCTTTTCCTGAGACTGGTCCTTCTTCACTCATTACACCTTAAAGAGGTCTTTTGAAGCAGATTTGACCAATGTGATGTGTTGTTTGATTTCTTGACTGCTATCTCCATAAGCATTGATTCTGGATACAAGTAAAATAAAATCCATGGCAACTTCACCATATTCTCCATTTATCATGATGCTGTTTGTTCATTCAGTTAGGATTATTATTATTTTTTACATTGAGTTGTAATATTGTTTCTTTATATTGATTATTAATGCTTACTGAAGACTGAGTTCTTTGATCTTCACCAATAAGTGAATTAACTCTTTTTTTTAATTTCAGAATGTGTGTCATCTGCATATTGCAGGTTGTTTATGAGACTTCCTCCAATCCTGATGTCTCCTTCTTCTTAATATATTCCAGCTTCTTGGATAATTTTCTCGACATACATATTGAATATGTATGATGAAAAGATACAACCCTCATGCACACTTTCCATGATTTTAGACCATAGAGTACCTCCTTGTTCTGTTAGAAAGACCACCACTCAGTCTGTGAGCATTCTGCCTGAGCACAATCAAGTATACAGTAATTCTCATTCTTAGAAATGATATCCAAAATTCTTATGATTTACACAAATTAATGGCTTTGCATAGTCAATAAAACACAAGTAAACATCTTTCTGGGTTCTGCGTTTTTTTACCAAGATCTGACATAAGCAATGATATCTTACATTTTATGTCCTTTTCTGAATCTGGTTTGAATTTCTGGAAGCTCCCTGTTCATGTACTCCTGTAATCATTTTTGAATTAGCTTTAGTAAAAGCTTACTTTTGTGTGATATTAATGATATTGCTTAATAATATTCTGCTTGGTCATTTTTGTTTGGAATGATCAATATATGGATTTCTTTCAGTTGGTTAGCTCTCTTTCAAATTTCTTGAAATTGGATAGTAAGTGTCTTCAGTGCTGCAACAATTTGTTGAAACATTTCAATTTGTGTTTCATCAATTCCTGGAATATTGTTTTTCACTTATGACTTCAATGTAGCTTGAAAGTTTTCCTTCAATACTATAGATTCCTTTTATAAGCCACTTCTTGAAATGATTGAACATTGAACAACTCTTTTTGGTACAGTGATTGCATTCCTTCCATTCCTTCTTTTGATGCTTTATGCATCATTTAATATTTGGCCTGTAGAATATTTCAATATTGCCTTTTGAGGTTGGACTTTTTTCTTCAGTTATTTCAGCTTGCAAAATGCTAAGCTAGTTTGTTCCTTTTGTTTTTCCAATACTAGTTCTTTGCATATTTTCTAATAATATGTTACTTTGTCTTCTCAAGTTGCCCTTTGAAATTTTCTATTCATCTCTTTTACATCATCGTTTCTTATATTCACTTTACATATTTTATATTCAAAGCAAGTTTCAGTATCTTCTGACATCCACCTTGGTCTTTTCTTTATTTCTAGGCTTTATAATGGTCTTCTGTTTCCTTCATGTATGATGTTCTTGAATATCATCCGCAACTCATCTGGATATAGCTAAAAATAATGTGAAAAAATATATAGGGCTGGGATAATATTTCAGACAGATCAAAAACTACTTTAGAAGCTAATTTATTATGATTCATATAATTTTTAAAAATTAAATAATTCAAGTTTAGAACATTCACAGTTCCAAAGCATGGTCGCTAGAAGTATTTTATGTAACTGTTGATCAAATACAAATCCTATTTTTTCAATAAGTATTCTGAGGTTATGAAATAGTGATATTTTCACAGTCATTATGAAAATATTATACATCACACTGCCAAATAAACATTAGTATCAATGTTTACTTGTTTTACATTTTACTTTAAGGTTTACATTTTACTTACTAAACCAATTAATACAAAATTATCCCAAAGAAGTAGAAGGTTAGTGTCATTTCAGTATATGTTTGAATATATATGCATGTGAGTGTGTGTACACATTCTTTTGTATATATATTGTTGTTGTTAACTACCTTTGAGTCAGTTATGAGTCATAATGACCCTGCATAGGGCTTCTGAGGAGTGACTGGTGAGTTTGAACTACTAACCTTATAGCTCAAACTGACATTGCAGTCCAGCGCTTTAACACCTATTTCCACGCCACACCATGACTCCATATATATATATGAAGGATATATATATATATATTAACTTCAACAGTTAATGGAAAAATTCCATTATCTTTTGTTTTGTTTTGGTACTTGTAGTTTATTGAATAGTTATATTCATATTCAAGTATTTAAAAACAATTGTGTTGGTATCTGGAGGTATGAAGAGAGAGAGCAGGCAAACTTTATGAAAAATGAGGAGAAAGTTTCAGGCACAAAACAAAGCTGAATACAGAGGTTCAAATGAGGTCAAGATTATATGTAAGATAAAAAATAAGATATATATATATACTCACTCCTCACTTAACGACATGATGAGAAAGACCAGGTCATGATGTGAAAATAAATGTCATGAGAAAATAGAGGATGACCACAACAGGTAACAAAATGGAAGATGAATACATTACTATATTAAATGACCAAATTTCATTATTATATAACTGCCAAATTAAACCATTCCATAACTGCTAAACCACTGAGAATCATGACCCAGCCCAATTGATACATAACTTTAATTATCATAGCCAGGGAGTCCTGGTGTAGTGTGGTAGAATAAATGCTTGATTGCTAACCCCAAAGTCAGTGGTTCAAAGCTACCTAAAACCTTATATAAGGATGCTATAAGTTGGAACCAACTCAATAACATTTAACAACATCATCACAGCCATTGCTACTCTTGCCTCTCACCTTGATATTCATTACTGCCAGATGTACAATGTTAATGCATGCAATAGAGAAATGTTTTACTATGGTTGAAATGCACAATATCAGATGAGATGATAGTAAGTGAGGAAGAGGTGTATAACATGAAGACACAAAGATATATTCCTGTCTCAAAATTTTTGATAGTAGATTGATCTTACTGTCTTTAGCTTCAGTTAACATTAAAACAGGTAAGCCTCAACATAATACTAACCTGTACTAAGAGCAGAGAGATAAATGTAGTTACTAGGGATATCATGGTGTAGGTGTCCTGAGTTTCTGAAAGAGCAGACAGAATGCTCTGTGGAGGGAGCTCCATCTTAGAGAAGATTATTTTCCAGGGGATTGTGAGTTGCTGTTGTGGCAGGAGCAGGTGTTTTCAGGTCACTGTAGCTTGTAGAAGTTCCTGGAGATGGTCTTGATGCAGGACTGACCCCAGTAGTTTTCATGACTGATGTCAGGCTGCTAAAGATGATCTTTGCCAAATTCACATTAGCTAGGTTTGGCAAAGCCAATGCTGGGAAAGAGGAAAGAAGACATATAATCACAGGCTTGGAAGAGGTGGGGTTCCTGTCATGGTCACAGGCACAGGGGTACTTGAAGAGGCTTTTGTGGTACTTTCTGTTGGCTTTGTAGGTACTGAAGTGTATACTGCTGACTTCACCACAGGTTTCTCCTTCCTGTCCTCCATAATGATTTTTGACCCTTCATCTTCCACATCTGAAATTTCCATATCTTCCACATCAGGATTATCTGTCACTGGCTCAGGTGTGACAGATTTCTTACACTCCATTGTTGATGAATGAGATTCCTCACATCAATTCACTGAAAAGCAGACTTGGAACCAGTTGGGGAGGGAGCATACATGCTTGGAGAAGAGACTGGTGATTCTTCAGGATCAGGAAGCATTGACTTCAATTGATATGGATTATTGGAAACCCTGTACAGGGTCGCTATGGGTCGGAACTGACTCGACAGCACTTAACAACAACAACATAGAGTTGCTATGAGTCGGAACCGACTCCACGGCACTTAACAACAACAGCAACAACATTCACTCAATTAGCAAAGGTTTTATGTGCATTGACCACCACTTTTACTCTTTTACATTGTGCTTCATAGAAATTTCCAGCATTTTCCAATGCTTCAGTTAGTGAGGGCCAGATATTCACTTGCTTATCTAATCCATTCTGGTAGCATAGTGGTTACAAATCAGGCTTCTAACCTCAAGGTTGGCAGTTTGAAACTACCAGGTGTTCCACAGGAGAAAGATGAAACTTCTGTTCCCATAAAGATATAAGCGTCAGGGAGAGTGTGGTTTGGCAGAGGAAAAAAAAAGAGCCAAGTAGGAAAGGCTCCATGGGAAAAGGATTGAAATCCCAGAGAAGCTGTGTTCAAGGAAAAACACTAGAGCTCTGGATCTAGCATAAAGTGCAGAGTGTCAGTATTCCACATGCACAAGTGGAAAAATCATGGTATAAAGGAAAAAACTGTGAGTTAGGAATCAATAGAGACAAGACTCCCTCTGCGGCCACACTGCCTGGGTGGTGTTCAGAGGGCGGGGCTACAGCCAGATGAGCACAGGGAACCAGTGTTAAAATTGGCGCAGTGACATTTGCAAAAGGAAGTGAAGGAGGATTCTACACAATTTTTCCTTCTCTTCCTTGTTATGCCTTCTTTGCCCAGCATACTTCAGGTGGGTGGGTGTGCACCCTCAAAAAACACTCAAGTGCTAAGCCCATAGTTTTCCCACAGTACAGAGAGAAAGAGCTTGACGGCTGCTTATGACATCAGCCTTGGGGTCGCAGCCCTAAAATTAACTTGTGCAGAACCCTTTACACCAGCCTATCTAAAAATAAAAAGGCAGGCCATTCAGGCCTGACAGAAAAACCATATGAACAATCTGTAAAACCCCAACATAAAAGGATGCAACTATCTCAAGAATTATGCAGTGCACACACAGATAACTAACTGACCTTCAGAGACAAAAATAGTACAAAATCTTTCTCCCATTAACTTCTTAATATGTATCTATGCACCACTATGCTGGTGACGAGAGGCAGGAACTGAGTGAGTGGACATCCCCACCCACTGCTGGAGGCTTCTACAGTGCACACACATTGCTTGTGTAGCAAGGCTACTGGCCAGTCAGCCACAGTTTTATTTTTGTTTAAAAGTGGTGGTTTTAGTCTCTGCTTTTATATTATGTCTGCTTTTCGGCCTTTTGATTACACATTTTTCCTGGAGGTGGGAGCATTTTGTCACTATGTTACCCAAGAAGAGACAGCAATTATGGCCATATAGCCAAGCTGCAGGCATAACCCATAATATTCCACCATTGAGACAAGAGCCAATAACAGCTGCTAAGCATAACATGCAAAAAGGGAAGCCTATCTCCTGATCATGTCCACCAGGAGACACCCAGTAAGCTTAATAACACAACAACAACCATCCACTTAAGCATTAAAAAA
>NW_006408661.1:826860-828339 GCF_000296735.1 Chrysochloris asiatica
GATTACTACAAGAACAGGGAAGGGGAAGGTAGAATCACCACTGAATGATTTTCAAGCTGTTAGGACCGGGCTGGCAAAAGGAAATGGGGTAAGACTCTGTGGTACAACATTGAGTTGCACAACCTGCCACCAGGACTGACTGTGAGGGTAGGAAACATCAAGGTAGATATTTTTTGACAAAAGAAGGGGAATGATTGATTTTGCAGCCCAGGAGCGGAGGTCCCTGGGACCATCAAGTGAGAAGAACAGAGAGCAGGACCCTACCCAGAGAGGCAGTGTTGCCAGGGATGGAGACAGAAATGATGACTTGGACAGATGGAATGGCTGGGGACACTGGTCTCAGGGATAGAGAAGGACTGTGGGCTGGAGGGGTGGGCGGGGCTGGCGGACCTGTATGTTGTTGTTGTTGTTAAGTACCATGGAGTCCTTTTGATTATTTGATGATGCATGGAGGGGATTGTAATCATTACAATGAAACAAAATATGAAAAAACAAAACAAAAAAAAAAAAAAAAAAAAAAAAAAATCCTTGACAACTTCCAAAAAAAGAGAAAAAGATATAAGCTCTGAAACCCTGTGCAGGAGTCACTATGAGTCAGAACTGACTCCATGGTACTGAACAACAACATCTAATCCATTCACAAATTCCTCCTGTTTATAACTTGCTGCCTCAAATTCTTTAGTGAACTTCTTCCCACCTGCTTTATCTTTTAAGCATTTAAGGGTTTCTGTGCTGCACATATCCACCTTCATATCTGACAATTGTTTTTACTTCAATTCTCCCTGGTCTTCTGAGTGCATATAGAGCAACAGTTCTTCAATGAGGGCCTGAGATCAGAATTCAGCAAGTATTTTAGACTTGAGAGCTGGCTTTTTGTTTTGTGGGTGTTTGTGATTTCTTCCACTGCTTATTCAATTGTTTGTTCAGATTTTCTTTCAGCTGGTTCTGAAATTTGAAAGTGGTAATCAAAGCTTCTTTTAATGTCATAATAATTTCTTCTGGGTATACATTTCTGTCGTCCCAGATTTTAAAGATTCCTTCTACATATTTAGAGATAGATGGATCCTTCACTAGAGCAGCTGATTCAGGAAGTACGTCAGCAAACAAACAAACAAACAAAAAATGATTACATTTTTCCTTTTACAGTTCTGTATGACATCGTTGGCAAGATAAAAGAGATTCAAACAGTGGGGATAGGCAGATCTACGGAGCCACTTCAACCCATGATGGACGATAGTACTGTGGTGGTTCTTGCTGTCTATACACTAGGATGACAAGTCTTGAGTAGATTCCATGGTGTTGGTTACCGACTGAACTTTTCGATGCAACCAGGACTCCAGAGCCTGTGCCTATGAGGCAGAGGAGGAGGTTTTACTGTCACCTCCACAGCTTCCAGCCACCATCTTCCCCTCTATTATCTTTTAACTCCATTTTTCAATGAAATTTTTGAAGCTACCTTGTATGTATGTGCACTGCGGC
>NW_006408661.1:832469-833478 GCF_000296735.1 Chrysochloris asiatica
TTTTTTTGTGGTGTTGTTGCTTTCTTTATTCTCTGTGTCTTCCTTTGTTGAGTTTATGCATTTTGTGTTCTTTCTTGTGATTTTCCTCATAGTTTTAATGTTTCCATGATCTTCTTGGATTTTCAGTTTCTTGGTATGTTGTAAAGTATTGATTTTCTTTGAGGCTGCCTTGTAGTCCATTAACTTTTCACTTCATTAGTCCAGACTATTTTATCCTGTAATCTACCAGACCTCTTCACTATCTGCTCAACTGTTCCTATGTGTTTACCTTCTTTTACATGTACTTGTTTTGATCATAGAATGACCTCCCAGATTCCCTGAGTTTGCTCCTATAGTTTTGTTCTGTTCTTAACTCTTCCTTCTAAACTCTTCGATTTAATTCTGGGAGGTCCTGCCACATATGCCAATCTCTGGTTGTTATCTCTTCTTGTTGGTTCTCAGTCCACTGAGCTCCCTTTAGGATGTTTTGTATCGCAGGCTTGGCTTTGGCCAAATCCCTTAGCTTGGAATAGTTTGATTACACTGTCATTTTTTATTGATAGGTTTGCTGGATAAAGGATTCTTGGTTGGCAATTTTTTTTTTTGTTTCAGGGTTTTATATATGCATATGTCTCTCCATTGCCTTCTTGTTTGTATGGTTTCTGCTGAGTGATCCGAGGTTAATCTGACTTGCTTGCCTTTGTATGTATCACTTCTGTTTTCCTTGCATGCTTTCCAAAGTGTCTCCTTTTCTTTGAGTTTGGAGAGCTTGATTATGATATGTCTCGGTGATTTTCTTTTGGGGTTTATCCTTCCGGCATTCATTTAGCTTCCTGAATGTTTATCTTTTCACTTTTCAGGATGTTAGAGTAATATTCTGCCAGCAGTTTTTCAACTATTTCCTCTGTGGACTTGTGTGATTCTTCTTATAATGGAATGCCAATAATTCTTAAGATTTTCCTCTTCATGTTGTCCAACATGAGTCTTAGACCTTCTTCAGATTCTTTTATCCATTTTTCTATTTGCTCTT
>NW_006408661.1:835710-836864 GCF_000296735.1 Chrysochloris asiatica
AATAGCTTGCTAATAATGAAGTATATAGAACCCTAGCATGAGGATTGGTTATTTTTTCCATACCTATAGTCTTAAAATGAGCCAACCAAGGAGATAAGTATGAGATGACAAGGCAGACTTCTGGACACAAAACACAAGATAAATGAACACTTCAGGCAGGAGAATTGCTGGTGAACTGGTGTTCCTTTGAGTACCTGCTGGAGTTAAGTTTGTTGATCCATGGAGGAACTAGAAATAAGTGCCTGTAGACCACGGCTTACTGGCAGAATGGAATGCCTATAGGCACTTAGTGGCACAATTAATAAAAAAATAATAAAATAATTTTTTTTTTTTTTAATTGTGGCAATTACCTAAGCAGGGCAGAGGTCAAAGGAGCATGGGACAGTGAGGCCATAGGCCCGTTAGAAGCATGCCTGCAGACACTACACTGTTGAAAAGAAGTTGTCCTAATTGAATAATTGGATTGAGACATTTAGGATCCTGAATTATAATCTGTTGCTTTCCTGATAATCCCATAATCTTGAATGTTGTCTTTGAATTCTGTGTGAACATTGCAACATATTATGGAACCCATTGGAGAAGCAGAGAGTATCCTGGGGGGACAGATGGTGTCAAACTGATAAAAAGAATAGAGACTGCAGGCATGACTAACCACTGTCTCTTAAGTATCATCTTTGACAGTCGATCTTAATCTTCCTCCCTTTTTGTGAAGCTAAAAGCCAGACACTTCTGTTACACTTTTTTACAATTTGTATCAGAAGCAAGATATGTTAAAATACTCCAGACACATAGAGGTATGGAACTTTATAAGAGAAATAATGAAGGGCAAGGGGAAGCAAAACTTTAAAATCTTAAATGGTTACTTTGATGGCTGTTAGCTGTAATGGCTGAAAGGAAAATTAGATAAATTATGCTGCAGATGATGCGAGAAAAGCCACATCTGGAGTGACCTGGGAACAAGAGTAAGACTTATTAAAAAGTCAGTTTCTACTGCTTTTACCCAGCCAAAGGCACAAATCCATATGTATATGAACTGGAATATAGTCAAAGTGTAGAGAAAAGATGACACTGAATTTTTCTAAAAGGGTTTTCTATTGAATGTTTATCTGAATTACTTGTTAATCTGAATGAACTATGAAAATTGAATGTTTCTC
>NW_006408661.1:841809-844487 GCF_000296735.1 Chrysochloris asiatica
GCTGTGTATATATGTATTTATGAGGCATATCAACTGAATTTTATAACTGCCTCTTTAATTCACAAATTTGTGACCTATTGATATAAGAGTTAATTTTTTTTTTTTTTTTTTACATTGTACTACTGGAAAATATTGTACTTTCATGATAATTTAGTGGATCCATTTATTATGAAATATCTTGGTATGACAGTGTAGGATAAGGACTGGATTGCTACATGAAAATTCAGTTTTTCATACCTACCAGTTGCTCCTTGGAAACCCTATATAGGGTTGCTATGAGTTGAAACCAACTGGACAGCACTTAGAAATAACAACAACTTTCATTATGCATTATGCAATGTATTAATTTGTACTAAGGTTTACAACAAAAAAGAAATTCTATATTCTCTTATGGATGACTGTCTTTCAACCGTGGACAGCTGACTTTCTAAGAGAATGCAGCTTATTTGACTGATTCTATACTCTTAATCAGGATCCAGATTCCATAAAGTTAGAAGTTAACAAAAAAATGAAACAAATAAAACAATGGTTAATATGTAAGTTACTTTTGCAAATAGTAATAATCTCTTTTATAGAGAATATGATTCTGAAGGTTATGATTTTATATATCAGTTTTTAATTCTAGCTAAGCTGTTTCCATTTTTATTGATCATGTTTAACTATCTTATTATTGATTTCTCTATTGAAATAGTTTTTGCATTTTGCTGATCCATCATTATTAATAATTTAATGAAAATGGACACATACGACCAATTTATATGAGAATTATGTTTATTGCAGTTCTTTATTGCTATTATATTTTGTGTATAAGATTTTTTAAAGCTAGTGAAATTTAGCTAATGGAATGCTTGGCAATACGTATCATTAAGGGGAAAAAAGTCAAAAACAGAAACCGTAGGTTAAGTGATATTTTAGGCTGAGGTAAGATGAGAAAGAATATCATCTCTGTGTGAAATAGCTTAAAATTCTCCACACACCATCTGTTCATCATAATCAATGCAATGGCCATCAGAAGTTAAAGACAGCAAATTTATAAACTTCCAATTTTGTAGTGTTTTTAAACCATCATTATCATTAAGACCAGATTCATTAAATTATCTGTTATGCTGAGTAGGATATGGATCAATTTAACAACATGCTATTGCCTCCTGGGAACAGACTAATTAAAATAGATACTAGGAATAAATTCAAGGGCAAACTGGCATACCAATAAGTTTATCACCATGAACAGATTAAATGAATAAGTTGAACATTAATTTTAAAAATAAAAAGAAAATGTGTAGCCTTCATTCAGAGGTTAAGAACATAAGAATTTTTCTGTCCCATCATCTTGTGTCTGTATTAGAACTCCCAAATGTTGTTTCAGGATTTTTTCATCAAAGTTGATTGTGGACATTTTTGTGAGTTCTGTTTTTTCTACTGAGTCTGTCTGCCATCAGTTATTATTGCTCTACTAATGAGTTCTGAAACAAAAGTTCCAAAAAACTGGAAAAGTTGATTTCTGGGTTGATAACTCTTGCCCCAGTTAAGTTTTTCTTTTTCTGTGCAACCTATTTATAAGTAAGTGTTCAATAGTCTGCTGATATCTCTTAAATATTTAATTGAAATCAAGATCTGGGTACTAGGTGTGTTCATTGACACTGGGATGTCAGTGCTTCTAGACCCATTTAAGGGACAAAACTAAGAAATGACTTCAGATTGGTAGCTCTAATTTCACTACAATCTCACAGCAGTCTGTCTTGGATTTCCACAAGTCATATTTTTCCTTTTCCTCTTAAGAGTGACTCTCATCAACATTTATGGAAACAAGTAAACTATTTGTATAGATCAAAATGTGCTGTTAACAAATTCACTTTTGTAGCTTCCTATGTTGAAGACAAAGATAAGCATAAGCAATATTGTTACTCTAAATTACAAAAAAAAAAAAAAAAGCAAAAAAAAAACCTCACACATTGCCATCAATTCTAGTCCAATTCATAGTAACCCTATATTGAGTTTCCCAAACTGTAAATCTTTATGACAACAGACAGTCTCATCTTTCTCTGAGCAGATGGGTTTGAATAGCAGACCTTGCAGCTAGTAATCCAATGCTTAACCACCAGTGTCAACAAGACTCATAAACTAGGGCCTTAGAAAAACTTACTATGTATGTAAATATATTAGTATGTCAAATTAAGAATAAATCTTGGGGAACTAGAGTATTAGAAATCAGTGAGCTAGCCTCATAGTTCCTGTCAGGTGCTGTTAAGGCGGTTCTGATTTGTAGCGACCATATGCACAACAGAAGGAAGCATTGCCCTATCCTGCAACATTCTAACAATTGTTGCTGATAATGTGCCAATATATCTTGTTGGGGGCCTTTCTGTGTTTTGCTGACCCTCCAATTTACCATTCATGATCTTCAGGGTCTGGTCCCTTCTGATTATATGTCCAAAGTATGAGAGACAAAGTCTCATTATTCTGGCTTCTAAGGAACATTCTGGTTTGTTCTTCCAACACAGTTTAGTTTGTTCAGACAGTCCATGGCACTTTTTATACTCTTCTCCAACACCACTATTAAAATACAATGATTCTCCTAAGATCTTCCTTTTTTATTGTCCCACTTTCACATTTTATGAGGTGAAAAATACCATGCATTGGGTTAGGAATACCTTAGTATTCATACTGGTATCTTTGCT
>NW_006408661.1:844587-848417 GCF_000296735.1 Chrysochloris asiatica
TGTTGACAACTTCATTCTTTTTTCTATTTATCATGCTGTTACTTATTGGTCCAGTTGTGGGTATTTTGTTTCCTTTATATTGAAGAGCAATTCATATAAAAGGCTTTAGTCTTTGCTCTCCATCAATAAATATTTTAAATCATCTTCATTTTTGGCAAGCAAATTTGTATCATGTGCATATTGCAGCTTGTTAATGAGTTTTCCTCCAATATTAATGTCAAGATCTTTTTCATGTACTCAAAACTTCTGGTACTATTTGTTCAACATAGAAATTGAATGAGTATGGTAAAAGGAAGAAATGCTGGTGCACATCTTCCCAGTTTGTTCTGTTCAAACAACCGCCTCTTGGAGTATGTACAGGTTCCTCATGTACAAAATTCATAGTATGTCGTTATCCACACTGTCAAAAGCTTTTGAATAGGCAATAAATCACAAGCAAACATTTTTGCCAGTTCTCTTTGCTTTAAGTCAAGATCCATTTGGTGTCAACAATAATATCCCTAGTTCTACTTTTTCTTCTGAATCTGGCTTGACTTTCTAATGATTCTCTGTCAAAGTACTGCTGTAACCATACATAATTGTCTTCTAAAAATTTTTATTTTCATGTGATGGTACTAATCTTGTCCAAATGTTGTGATGGTACTGATCTTGTCCAAACCATGTGATGGTTACTTGTCCAAATAACCACATTCCATGAGGTTACCTATCTTTGGAATTTGCACAAATATGGAGCTCTTGTATTCAGTTGGTTCAGCAGCCATCTTCCAGATTTCTTACTACTTCCAACATTACATCAGTTTTCTGAAATATTTCAGTTTGTAGTCTGCCAATTCCTGGAGCATTGCTTTTTGTACATACCTTAAGTCCAGCTTGGATTTCTTCCTTAAATATCATTGGTTCTCGATTATATGCTACCTCTTGAAATAGTTGAACATCAATCATTTATTTTTGGTACAGTGACTCTGTGTATTCTTTCCATCTTCTTTGATGCTTTCTGCATTATTTAATATTTTGTCCACAAAATCTTCCAGTATTGCAATCTGAGGCTTGAGTATTTTCTTCACTTATTTCATCTTAAGAAATTCTGAGTGTGTTCTATTTACCTTTTTGGCTTTCCACCTCCAGGTCTTTCCACATTTCATTATAATACTTGACTTTTTCTTCTCAAACTGCCCTTTGAAATTTCCTTTTGCAAATTTTCTTCCATTTGCTTTAGTATCTCTATGCTGGAGTGTAAATTTCAGAGTCTCTTCTGATATCCCTTATGGTATTTTCCTTCTTTCTTGTCTTTTTGTTTTTCCTGTATGATGTCAACCCACAACTCTTGTGATCTACAATCATTAGAGTCTAATGCATCAAATCTATTCTTGAACTACCTCTAATTTCAGGTATGATATGTTCAAAGTAATATTTTGGTTCTCATGGACTTGCTTTAATTTTCTTCAGATTTACCTTTGTCTTTCATCTGAGCAATTGGTCTCTTCCACAATCTTGTTTTAGCTGATGATATTGAACTAGTCCACCATCTAATACCACAATTTAATCCCTGTGTATTCCATCTGGTGAGGTTCAGTGTGTAGTTGCTTCCTCTTATGTTTTTTTTAAAAAGGTATTTGCAGTGAATCAGTTATTGATCTTTCAAAAATATATCATGAAATTTTCAGCATCATTTCTAACACCAATGGCTAATTTTCCAACTACTGATCCTTCCTCTTTGTTTCCAACTTTCACATTTCAATCAGCAGTAATTATCAACACATTTTAATAGCTTTTTTGATCAATTTCAGACCAAAGAAGTTTGTGCAGTTGCATCATTACTGGCTTTTGTGGTTAGTGAGTAAATCTGAACAATAGTGGTATTAACTGGTCTTCCTTTTAGGTGTATGGGTATTATTCTATCATAGACATAATTGTACACCAAGATAGAACTTGAAATGTTATTTTTTTATGATGAATGTGACTCCATTCCTCTTCAATTTGGTATTCTTGGCTTAGTAAGATTCAAAATGGTCAATTTTAACTTACAAGGAGCTCTGGTAGCATAGTGATTATGAATAGTGCTGCAAACCTCAAAGCCAGCAGTTCAAAACTACCAGTTGTTCCGTGGGAGAAAGATGAGGCTTCTGCTCGCATAAAGATTTACAGCCTCAGAAACCCTGTACAGGGTCACTATGAGTCAAATCGACTCCATGGTACATAAGAACAACAACAACAAGTACCTAGGATATTGATGTTTTTGCATTCCACTTTGTTTTGGACCACTTAAAAATCTCCTGGACTCATACATCATACAGTCCATTTTATTATTGTTAATGGATGTTTGCAGATCTTTCTCCTCATTTTAATTACTGCCTCCTTAGAAAATGTAGTTAGCAAAAGCTTTGTTATATTCACATCATTAAGATAAACTCTATTTGTGGAGACATCTCTTCCCTAGTTGTATTTTGAATGCCTTTCAACCTGAGAGGTTCATCTTCTTGCAAAATATGTGACAATATATCACTGATTTTCTTAATGCTTTCATCTTTTTGCAATATATTTGATATTTTTCTGCAGCTGTTCAAAAGTTTTTCAGTGGCTAGTTTTTCAGAAGTAGTCCAACTTCTTCTTCCTAGTCTGTCTTAGCCAGAAAGCTCTACTATAACCATTCCAACCTGGGTCATGCTGCTGGTATTTAAAATACTAATGGCATATCTTCTAGCATCACAGTCAACAACAAAGCTACCACTGTAGAACATACTAACAGATGGGTGACAGAGCCTCATAATTAAAAGGAATAAAAACACATCTAACCTGGATCTTGTAGTGAGGAACACACTCAGCATTTCTCATGCTGAAAGAACTAAAGAAAAATATTCAAACCTCAGGTTTCAATATCAAAGGATTCAATGGGCAAAGTATTTAATGCTGTGTAATGCATCATAACGCATAATGCATACGGAGTCTGGTAGCATAGTGCTTACGAATTGGGCTGCTAACCTCAGTGTCAGCATTTCAAAACTACCAGCTGTTCCGCAGGAGAAAGATGAGGCTTTCTGCTCCTGTAAAGATTTACATCCTCGGAACCCCTGTGCAGAATCACTATGAGTCAGAACCGACTCCATGACACATAGCAACAACAACAACAATGCATCCATCCAAAACATATGGAAGAAACATACAGTGTTACTATACCAAATATAAATGGTTGATATTCAACCATTTCAAAAGGTATCATACTATCAAGAGCCAATAGTACTGAAAGAAGAAGTCCAACCTGCACTGAAGACATGGACAAAAAATTAAAAAAAAAAAGGCTTCAGGAATTTACAGAATAAAAATTGAAATCTTTATCAAACCGATGTAGCACTAAAGGCACACACTCATCTATGCAAAGCAATCTGAAAGACAACTACCAGGTAAAATGACTAGAAGAGATTCATATTTGTGCCCATCCAAAGAGAGGTGACACAACAAAATGTGGAAATCATTAAACAATGTCATTAGTATCACATGCTGCAAGTAAAAATGATTGCAACAGAACATTGACAGAAAACAGACAGAAATGCAAGCCAGATTCAGAGGAGTACATGTAACTATGGATATCATTGCTGACATCAGATGGAGGTTGGCTAAAGGCAGAGAATACTAGAAACATGTTTACTTGTCCTTTATTGATTATGCAAAGGCTTTCAACTATGTAGATAATGAAATACAATGGATAACATTGTGAAGAATGGGCATGCCAGAGAATTGAATTGTGCTCATGTTGTTGTTGTTGTCAGGTGCTATCGAGTCGGAACCGACTCATAGCGACCCCATGCACAGCAGAACGAAACAATGTCCAATCC
>NW_006408661.1:850465-857115 GCF_000296735.1 Chrysochloris asiatica
TGCCTTAGGCAAATTTGCTGCACAAGACAAGACCTCTTTAAAGTTGTAAAGAGAAAATATATCAGTTTGAGGACTGAGATTAGCCTGACCCAAGCTCTGGTATTTTCAATTGTCTCATATGCATGTTAGAGTTGGACAAAGAATAAGACAGACCATAGAATAATTGATGTATTTGAATTATGGTGTTGGAGAAAAGTATTAAAAGTGTTATGGACTGCCAGAATAACAAACAAATCTGTATTGGAAAAAGATAGCCAGAACGCTCCTTAGAAGCCAGGATGGTGAAAGTTCATCTCTCATATCTTAGACTTATTATTAAGAGGGATCAGTCCCTGGAGAAAGATATCATGCCTTACTAAAATGGAGGGTCAAAAGAAAAAAAAGGAAAACCCCCAATGAGATGGATTGGCCCCTTGGCAACAGCAGTGTACTTATGAATAACAATTGTGAGGATGACACAGGATCTGACAGTGTTTTGTTTTGTTGTTCATAAGGCCACTACGAGTTGAAGTAGACTCAAAGGCACCTAACAACAACAACAACAGCAACCCTGAACTTGTCAAGGGACTCAGAAATTAAATTTTACCTCAGAGCTGGGTCATTAAAATCAAATCTAATAAGAATGTTGAAAGAATTTCAGTTGAAATAAAAATTAAATGTTGTTGTGTGGGTTTATTATTGTTAGTAAATGCTATATAGTCAGTTCTGACTCATAGTGAACTTCTATAGGGTTTCCAAGGAGCAGCTAGTGAGCTTTCACCACCGACCTTGAAGTTTAAACCGACCGTGAGGTGTAGCACATTCACCCATAGCACAACACCAGGACTCATATATGAAAGTATCCTATAAAATAAAATTGTTAAAAAAACCATTGTTGTTGTTGTTAGGTGCCACTGAGTGAGTATTAACTCATAGTGAACTTATGCACAACCGATGGAAACACTGTCTGCTCCTATGCCAACCTCTCAATCATTGCTAAGTTTGAGCCCATTGCTGCTGCCAGTGTGCCAATCTCTCTTTGGGGGCCTTCCTTTTTTTCTCTGACCCTCCAATTTACCAAATATGATATCCTTCTCCATAATATGTCCAAAGTATGAGAGAAGATTCCTGGCCATCATGAGTTCCAAGGAGCATTCTGGTTGTACTTCTAACACAGATTTGTCTTTTCTTTTGGCAGTCCACAGTACTTTTAATATTCTTCTTCAACACCATAACTCTATGTTCTTCCTTATTCACTACCCACATTTTATATGAGTATGAGGTTATTGAAAATACCATGGCTTGGGTCAGGTACAGATTGGTCCTCAAGCTGGTATTTTTGCTCTTGAACTCTTTAAAGAGGTCTCGTGCAGCATATTTGCCTAATGCAATATCTTGTTTGGTTTCTTGACTTCTGTACCCTAACAAGAATAACGATCCCTTATGGTGTAATGGTTTACACATTTGGCTGTTAATGGAAGGGTCAGTAGTTCAAATCCACTAGCCACCTTATGTGAGAAAGATAAGATTTTCTGCTACCATAGTGATTTACAGCCACAGAAACCATATACAGGTTGCTATGACTTGGAATTGACTTGATGACACACAATAACAATAACAACAACAACAGACTAGTTTAGTATTGAGAGACTTTGCCTGCATCCATACATTTTGTTTTGATAAAACTGAAGTGTGGAATCCAGGTGTGGTGTTGTAAAATAAGCACTAAACTGCTAACCACAGGTTGACAATCCTAATCTACCATAGGTTGGCAGTCGCTCTTTGGAAGGGGCTGTTACATGTTGGAATTGACTGACAGAAATTAACAAAAATAACAACATGTGTGAACCAAAATCCTACTTGTTGTTAAGTGCCATCGAGTAACTTCTGACTCATAGTGACCCTGAATAGAGTTTCTGAGGAGTGGCTGATGAGTTTGAACCACTGGCCTTGCAGTTCAAACTGACCTTGAGATTGAGGGCTCATCCTATGGTGCCATACCAGGACTCCAGTCCATTAGTAGCAATATATATATATTTCAATTTATCCTCTCATTAGACATTATAGGAGCAGACTTATGGACTTAATGGGTGGCACAAACGGTTAAGTGTTCAGCTAGGAATTTAAAGATTAGTGATTCAAATCCACCCACAAATGCCTTTGAAGAAAGGCCTGATGATCTACTTCTGAAAACCCCACAGTCATCGAAAATCCTATGGAATACAATTCTACTCTTAATTACATGGGTTCACCATGAATCATAATTGACTTGACAGCAAATGGTAATTCTGGACTCTATGAAAAACTAATTGTTAGAGATAACTATTGGACAAATCTGGTTTTATCTTTGAGCAAAACAAAAGAGTTTAATTGCCAAATATTTAAAACCAGAGATTCAATTTCTATTTTAAAATATAAATAATTAAATTCTTTTCTCATTCAGAGAGTAATTATTATTATTATTATTATTTTTTTGTCCCTCCCTGAGGTTTCTGTGTATATGCATTTGTCTGACCAGATTCAAATGGTCAGTAAAAAAAAAGAATAGAAAGACTGTAGTTTAGTTGAGATTTAAAATAATGGAAAGAAGGAAGGAAGGATAGAATGAAGACAATTTTATTTTAATTTTATCTTAAAGTGAGGTTCTCAAGTGCTGATAATGTCCTATTTCTTGAATAAGGTGGGCTTCCAAAGATGTGTTTAATATGTGACAATACTCATAAAGTGGACTGTACTTTTGTTAATTGTGCACCTTTTGTATATGTAACATAATTCACTTTTTTAAAAATACAAAGAAAAACATTGTATGGAATTTAAGATTCGCAAGTTCAAAGAGCAAATTGCAGATAAAATTCAAGTCAATGAGGTAGGTATTTTTATTATATTGTAGATATGAAAAGTACCATGACCTCAAAGTCATTAAGTCTCATTTTTCAGTCTTTGAGACTCATAGATGAAAAACCTAATGTGAAATAAGATAATGAGTCTATAAAACTTCTCTGGGGGCTTAATGAACTCAAGGAGAAAAAAGGGCATGTCAGAGTATTTATTGCTAAAATATAAACACCAATATTTAATCAACACTCCAGCTTTATTCATAAGTTCTTATTTTCATTTTACTTTGTTTTTTTTTTTTATTAGAATATTTTGGGGTCCTGATGTGCTGATGTAGGGTAAGCACTGGACTGCTAACCACATGGTCTGCTGTGTGAACCCACCATCCACTTGTTGGAAACACTGTATAGGGTCACTATGAATGAGAACTGATTTGGCAACATTTGACAACAATTTTCTATTGGTTATAGTGGTGAAAGGATTAATTTACATTATTCTTTGGATGCAACTTGTCTACATGTTGCCTAAACTATTAACTTCTTGACTCTGAATGTTGTTGTTGTTGTTGTTAAGTGCTGTCGAGTCGGTTCCGACCCATAGCGACCCTGTTCAGGGTTTCCGAGGGTGTAAATCTTTACGGGAGTAGAAAGCCTCATCTTTCTCCCGTGGAGCGGCTGGTAGTTTCGAACCGCTGACCTTAAGGTTCGCAGCCCAATTCGTAACCACTACGCTACCAGAGCTCCTTTGACTCTGAATAAGCATGCTTAAAATCTTGTCTTGTTATGAAAATGAGAACATTGTACTTTCAAATATTGAACTAGAAGAGAGCTATAAAAAAAAAAAAAAAAAAGACAAAAATTTGAATATAAACTAATAACTACAATTACCAACTTGATGACTTTTGTGAAAGGCTTTATGAATTTTAATTTTACCTCCATTCAGAACCATTTACTTTAAATATAGTTTAGATTACAGCCACTGATGATCATTGCATTCATTTTCTGATGAATAGACCAAGCATACTTTAAATAGGGAGTAGAGGAGAATGTTGTTCTTTTATAATTGACATTGATTTTATCAGAAATCTGCTTGGATTATTTTAGAAACTAGATGTGTTATTAGTATATATAGTTGATAATTTATTTGAGCTCCTTTGAGAAGTGAATTTTTTAAAAGCATCAACCTCTTACTTAACCAAGTCATATATGTATATGGATATCCAGTTCATCTATATTTGTCACTAATTTTAATAGATCAAATGGCAAAATAAGAACAGTTAAAATAATGAAATTACTATGTAGACTCTTTTCCAAATTGTTTTCCTTCTGTCCTACCCTACTGAAGTCATAATGATTTTTATAATGTTAACATTTGTTATATAGTTTTAAAACATGATAAACTTGTTAACAACTATGGTAATTTTACCCATTTTATAGAGATATAAACTGAGGGTTCCAGCAGATAGGCAGCTTTCTAGATCCCCAAAATATACTGTGGACTAATATTTGGTGTCTCTTCTGCATGTTTTTGTTGTTCTTGGGAAATGGCAGATGATATTTATTGTACCTTGTAAGAGTGTCACTTCTCTGCTCAAAATCCTACAATGACAAACTATATCAATCATTTGTAAAATCCCAAATCCTTTGGTGACCCTATGTTATCACTCCCCATTTTATCTCCTTACTCTCTTTTCCATACTCGTTTTGCTCCAGCCACACTTTTTTCTTTGGTTTCTTAGCATTTGACCTGTAATTGTTTCATGAATGCTCTTCTCCGAGATTTCTGCAATTGGCTCTCCCACTTTCTCAAAGCAGCTTACACATCTTCTTCATAGTGAAACCTCCCCAGAGAGACCAATATTAAATTATGACCCTACTATCTATTGTTCTCTCTGTCCTCCTTTACTACTTTCTATTCTTGTTGTTGTTGATATATGCTGTAGAGTCGGTTCTGACTCTTAGAGACCCTGCATAGGGTTTCTAAGGCTGTAAATCTTTACAGGAGCAGAAAGCTTCATCTTTCTCCCATGGAACAGCTGTTTCAAACTGCTGTCCATGAGGTTAACAGCCCGATTCATAACCACTATGATACCAGAGTTCCTTTTTTATTCTTCTTAGCATTTATTAATGTCTATTGATCTATTTCTTTATCTATCTATCTTTCTTTCTATTTGTTTACCTACCTAGCTACTTACCTCATCATACACACATTCACATTTAAACTCATAGATATACACACAAGAATGTCTCGTTCTTTTGGAATGTAAATTCCATGAGGATACGCATTATTATCTAAATTTGTCCTTTCTTTTTCCTTATCTTCTACAACAATGAATGAAGCATAGTAGGTACTCAGTAACTATGTGTTGACTGAATTTTTGTGTAGATGACTTTACCCAAGCTGGAATGAATTAAATATGGTAATAACAACAATGATAATACCACTGTTGAGCACTTTCAAAGTGACATTCATAGTATATTTTTCTTTTTCATCTCATATCCATGGAGTGAAAAGTAATCAATAAGGGTAAGCCTGAAATTATTAATAAAAGCTATCTTTGAGTTGTTGAGGTTATTCTTCTTGTTGTTAAATGCCATCGAGTCAGTTCTGACTCATAGTGATGCTGTATATGATTTCCAGGGAGCAGCTGGTGGATTTGACTATTGACCTTGTGGTTTGCAGCTCAATACTGATCCTACAGTGCCACACAGTTGCTTTTTTGTTTTATTTTATTTTATTTTTTTTTTAATTTTTATTGTAAATTGAGTGATAGTTTACATGGGAGAACATCGGTTTTATAGTCATCATTTCATTGCAATGATTTCAATATTCTCCGTGCTTCTATTCCCTGTTTTTTTTTTTTTTTTTTTTTTCTGGGGGTGGGGAAGGGAGAGGAGGGATGGCCACAAAAGCACTCAGTACTATGTAGTCATTTAAACAACCAAAGGACACATTCTACAAACCTGCCTCCTGAGCGCCAGCACCCAGCTTTTCTGTTTTCATGAGTCTAGAGTCCTAAGTTGCTCTGTCGTTCCATGTTTTCATCTATGCCACCATCTCTGGTATTGATGCTTCTCTGGATAGGGTCCCACATTCTGCTTGTGTTCTTCTCCCTAGATGGTCCTAGGGTCCTCTGTTCCTGGAATGTAAGGGTACCTATTGCCCCATTTTTGTTACAAAACTACTACCTTTACAGCTGTGACAGTCTGAATTAGTCATGCTAAAAATTATTCACTATTGAATCTTAAGAATCTTATCCCCATTTCCTTTTACCAGAGCTACCTAGACAAGATAAAAACTATTCAGTGGGGATTCTACCTCCCTCTGCACACTCCAAAACTAAATTCCTTCTTGAAAACTTGTAGGCCAGTCACTTTTTGCCTTTATAGTTTCTCATTTTAGGTAGCCAATGTCTAAGTTGCCCATCCCTTACAATTCTGTATACATAGGGGATAAAATTGATACCTGATATGAAGACTCCTTCCCTCTCAGTTGGTATTTTGAGTTGCTACACCCATTAGTATAGGGAAAATCCATTAAATGGTTGCAATTTACACTTGTTACCTTTATAAAAAAAATTTTTTTTAAATCTTCCTCTAGTCAAGTACTGATATCAAGCCATCAAAGTTAAGTCAAATAGGTACTATCTACAAGTTTGGGCATTCTTGTGAATCTCTCCTCACTTCATATTAGCTGGACACTTCACATTCAGCTCTAACCCTCCATGGCTCTGTCCTTGTCCACGGACTCAGGAGACCCCAAGTCTCACCAGACTTGGGACCAACCAGCCCTTCCTCTTCTCCCTCTCATCTCCAGGTCAATGGGAGTCTATGGAA
>NW_006408661.1:859488-860215 GCF_000296735.1 Chrysochloris asiatica
AAGTAAATTATATTTAATAAGTTTTAATTATTAATATACAGTTTATATTTAGTATAAATCTATATGATTTATATATTATATTCATAATTTGTCTATATGAAGGAGGTACCATGTCTTGATACATATTTAAAACGTTCTCTTTTTTTTTCTCACTGAAATCTTTGATTACACAAGTCTCTTGTCTTGGTGCCTGATATCAGTAGCTTAGAAATCACCTGAAACCAAGGAAAGGTAGTGAGAGGAGAATTTCCTTCCTAGGAATTTAGACTTTAATTTTCCTCTCCTTATGTTTTCTATACCATCTGTATAAACTTATTTTCTTTTGTAAGTGTCTTCTGTTCTCTTCCTTAGGCATGAATGCCTCTCATGGGGTCTTCAAGTATAGAATTCTGGTTTCTGAGGAGTCAGTATTGGAAGAGTATCTCCTCCCTTCCAAATGTTCGCACCATAACCAGATCCACACAGAACTTTATAACATCCACAAACAGCATTTTTTTGTCTACATACATTTTATTTGCAGGTTTGAAATTTACTTTCTCTTCATCCTTTTTGTCATCAGTTGACTTGGATGCCCAAATATCAAATGGATGGCTTTGAGATGAGGAGCAGTTGGGAGACCAGATTTAGGAGGTTGCCTTTGGCAATTTAAAGCTAGATATGGCTTTCAATGTGTAGATCATGAAAAGCTATGGACAACATTGCAAAGTATGAGTATTTCAGAACACTT
>NW_006408661.1:861060-865013 GCF_000296735.1 Chrysochloris asiatica
TCGCTATGAGTCAGTTCCGACTCGATGGCACCTGACAACATGGCTTTCATAGGGCTGGCTACAGAATCATGCAGCTCACTTTTTGAACCATCACTGTGTTTTATTCTTTTGTTATTTTTTTCACCATGTATTCCAAACAGAACTATTTTTAAGTTTATCATCTTTGCTTTCTATTTTATTTATTTTTCTTTCAGTCAGGCTCTCAAGTAGATACCAAGCTTGTTTAAAGAAATACCACTTTGAGAAAAATATAAATATTTGCAAACATTAAATATTTTTAGTCCTGATTCCTAGTTTATATGAGAGGTTTGCTTGCTACCTTTATTCTAAACACCTGTTGTGAGTCCCTATAATAGAGAAGTTAAGGAGAAAATTCTTTCCATATACATATATATATATATATATATATTTGCCAAAGGCAATCCTACTTACTGAGGCATGTCTAGCTTACATAAGGCAAGAAAAATGGATTCACAGTTTCCCTGATTTCAGCTTTAAAATAAAGTCATTAAAGTATGTAAAAATTGAAAAAGAACCAAACAAAAACCTCTAACATCCAAAATTTTCTATAATGCAATATTCATGATAAGAAATGAACTAATCTGTTCAGGGAAATGTAGTAAGAATCTAAAAAATAAGGCAGAAAATAAAACAAAATAAAATCTCACACATTAAACTGTACTTAGGCCATTTTAAAATAAAATCATAGACCCAAGTTTTGCTTATAATATGACTGTAAGAAGTAAAGCTAATTGAATTTGGGTAGTGTCAGACACTATTTATAAGCAAAACCAAATACTATGAGCTTTCCAGCTCAAATCTAGTTTAAGCTTGAATGAACTCAATTTACAAATTTAGACTTTTTATTTTCTGAATAAAATCCACATAGGGGGAAATATGCTTTCATCGGCAACTAATTGGGAGTTTATATGCATCCATACTATTCTACCCTGTTCCATATTATAAAAATACTTTGTACCCTTGAAGTAAACACTTGAAGGTGAGTGAGAGAACAAAAACCAAGATAAGTCACTATGTCACTTACAGTAAGAAAATTTGTTTAGGAATATAGATGGATAAATAAAGCACTTTAAAATAATTCTCTTGTTAATTATTTTAGGCTGAGACTGCCTTAATATGTTTTTTTTTTTTATTCAAATTATAATTCAGTATTTTACTATCAGTAATCATAATTACTTTAGGATAAGCATTGGATTGAAAGATCAGTTTGAACAGCAAGGTCAGCAGTTCATATCCACCAGCCACTCCTGAAAAACAGGCTTCGCTATGAATCAGAACCAACTCAGTGGCACTTAACAAGAATCACAGATGTCGAAACACATTTATTTCTAATTTCAAGATCATGTAGCAGACATTACAAACCTTTGACATGTGGCGTCAAAGAGTAGTCTTAGTGATAAGGCTGCCATGAATGGCAAGCAAGATGATAGGATTATCAGGGACCTTTTGGCTGGCAGTATGCAACATAAAGAGTGGATAATGGTTCTAAAGTCCTAGATACCAGGAAAAGGAATAAGAAGTAATGAAAGAGGTCAATCAGAAGCACTGAGATGACATACTCTTCAGATGAGAATGCACAAAGGAATTGCATTATGCTAGAGAAAGTAGTAGCTCTGTTCCTGTAAACTCTGTGTGCAGTGGCTAACCAAATTGTCAGCCAGGATGGCTTTGCTTCATGAAGGACTCACTGCCTCAGTGCTATAGAAGTAGGAGGATTTAAATTTCTATCCTTTATGCAAAGGGTGATGAATAATAAAGATGTTCCTATAAGATTAAGAAGTGCTTTAAAAAATGCATGAGGAGGTTTGCTTCTTTTTGTTTTCAAGAAAAATTTATTAGGTTCTCATTCTTTTGTACACAGGGTTGCTATGAATTAGAAATGACTCCATGGTATTTAATAACAAAAACAGTTCTGTAGCCCTATGTATTCACCTTTCCTCAGAGATGTTTTCATTCATTTGTTTCTTGGAATCTGTGTTCCCCTTTCTCCTCTTTCCTTCATATTCAGATCTTTTACAACATTGGAAAGAGGGTTTTGTATCTCTATATCCCTTAAGGTCCCCTCTCTGGTTTTCTATCAATAATCTTAGATTTCAATCCAGTCCAATGTCAATGTCCAAAACAAGGACTCAGTGTCTAATATGACTGCTATGTCTCTTAAAATTATTTAAATTTAAAGGAAGACAACATTTTTATGGTACAGATCTTTGAAGAAAAGGTGTCTTAAATAATGTTCCAACTTCTGGACTGTCAGATTGTTTCTTCTTTATACCAGTGAAATTGCTCTTCTATCTTTTACATTTTCAGTAATTACAAACATCACCCATAATTTTATATTTGGGTTAAATATTTTTCAAATAAAAAGGTTCATAGAGGATTATATGATTATATTATACATTTTATTTTATAGTTATAAAATAAATTATAATATTTTATTTTATCTGAACTTTATTTACTGAAGGTCAATTCTGTAATAAACACTACACACAATGCTGAAAATATACAGGGGAGGAATTTCATATCAAATCCTTGCTCACACAGAGCTTACACACTTCTACCTGCTAAACTCTTGCAATAAACATAGTGACCTTTTTCAACTGAAAAGGAATCTTTTAGAGTTATGCTTCAACTTGTAGAGTTGTCAGAGGTGTACAGTGCTCCATAGCATTTTCAGTGACTAATTTTTCAGAAATAGATGTCAGACCTTATACTGGGTGAATCTGAAGCAGATTCAGACCTCTTTAACCATTTATATCACTTAAGAAGTCCATGTGTCAGTTAACCCCTTGACAACTGATTAGAGTTATCTTTACCTTTTAATATTTGACATTTTACAGTTGTCCTACTTTTCTACTTGTATTTGTATTGCAAAGTTTTTTGTATGTTTTGTAACATAACATTTCATAATTGATAAAAAAAAAAAAAGTTGTTTCTTTGTTCTGAATGCATTAACATGAATCTGCTACCTCCACTTTTGTTAAACTAGCATGGGCTAAGGAATTATGGTGGCCAAAGAATATTGGCATTCTATGGCTTAAAGTCTTATTGACTAATTATTTGCATTATGGTATAGGAAAAGAGTATGCCATGAACTGCCAGAAGAACAAATAAATCTGTCTTGGATGAAGTACAGTCAGAATTCTTCTTATAAGCGAGAATAGTGACACTTGACCTCATGTTCTTTGGACATTTAACAAGAGGGGCCAGTCCTTAGAGGAGGAGATCCTTCTTGGTAAAACAAAGTTAGCAAAAAAGAGAAAGCCCCTCAATGAAATTAATTGACACATAGCAATGATTGTAAGATTGGTGCAGAACCAGAGAGTGTCTCATTCTATTTAACGAGTGTGAGACAAAAAATATACACACTCTGGCTGTAGAATTTATTTTACTCAATTTTTAGAAAAGACAAAACATCATTTAAAAAATAATCTCCTTGACTGAAGCATCCAGCTTATATGAAATGAGGGGAGATGCAAAAGAACAGCCAAACTTGCGGATAGTTCCCACTTGACCTAGTCTCGATGGCTTGATAATCAGAACTTGATTAGAGGAAGACAAAAAAAATTTTTTTTTTTTTAAGTTTTTATTATGAGGTTAACATGGGCGAACATCAGCTTTACACTCATTCTATCATATTGCATTTCATTGCAATGATTACAGTCCCCTCCATGCATCATCATATAACCCCAAAGGGTACACCACACAGCCCCCACCCCCCAGCCACCGGCACACAGCCCTGAGTCCAGTATCCCCATCTGTTCCATTTGTCCATGTCATCCTCTCTGTCTCCATCTCTGGTGTCACTGCCTCTCTGGGTAGGGACCCGCTCTCCGTTCTTCTCACTTGATGGTCCCAGTGACCTCCGCTCCTGGATTGCAAAATCAATCACTATCCTCCTTTTGTCAAAAAACATCTACCTCTATATTATCTAC
>NW_006408661.1:866103-876846 GCF_000296735.1 Chrysochloris asiatica
ATAGGTAAGGGAAACCAAGATTCAAAAGACAGCCAAGCATCTTAATACTATTCCCCTCTTTTACCCATTCAAACTGTGCCTCAATCCCTGTATCCCGGAGCCCTCTTGTTCCAAAATTGTGCATACATCATCATTTACTTCTTTCCCACTTAACCCATGCGAACCTGTCTGTTGTCCCATCAGCTTTGTTCTTCCATTCCTCTCTGCCTTCTTGTGTATTACTCCACCACCAGCCCCCACACCCAAGCTATCCTGTGTCTGTTCCCTATACTGTGCTCTATCTTCCCCTCCCTCCCTCTTCTCTCGTTCCATACATCCTGGTGATCAGCAACTATTTATATAATTTTTTTCCCCTTTTAGTGTGAGTTATTTTTTTTAGTCTTTTACAATAATGGTCCTATGCAGTATTTCTCCTTTTGTGACTGACAAATATCACTCAACATAATGTCCTCAAGGTTCATCCATGTTATGTGGTGTCTTGCAGCTTCCTTGTTGTTCTTCAAGGTTGCATAATATTGTATTTATTGTGTGTATGCGCCAAACTTTGTTTATCCATTCTTCAGTTGATGGGCACTTAGGCTGTCTCCATCTTTTTGCGATTATAAATAGCACCGTTATGAACATCGGTGTGCATATATCTACTCATGTTATGGCTCATATTTCTTATGGGTAAATAAAAAGTAGAGGGATTGCTGGATCATAAGGTAGTTTAGACATTGACTACCTTAAATAAGGGGGTGATAAAGGCTTAAAATGACTGGCTTACAAGATTTCAAGAGGGAGTTTAGTCTAAGTGTGTGTGGGAAGATAGGTTACCACTGAATATTTTTCTTTTTGTCTAGATGGGTGTGGTTAAAGACATGGGGATAAGATTCTTATTATTCAACAGTGAGTAATTGTTATCATGACTAATTGCAGCTGTCACAATTGTAAAGGTAGAAGTTTTATAAAAAACAAAAAACGGGGGAGTAGTTAATCTTGCAGTCCAGAAACAAAGAGGACCCTAGGATTATCAAGGGAGAAGAGCACAAGTGGATTGTGGGACTTTATCCACAGAAGTTGCAACACCAGAGATGGAGACAGAGATGGGAACATGGAGAGAGGGAGCAGCTGAGGATTCTAGGTTCATGGAAAGAGAAGGACTGGGAGCTGGTGGCCAGGAGGCAGACTTGCAGAATGTGCCCTTTGGTGGTTTAAATAATTATATATGCCTGGGTGTTAAAAAAAAAAAAAGAGCTAAAATGACTAGAGAGAAATATTGTTAACTGATCTCTACTGTTAACTGATGATACATGGAGGGGATTATAACCATTGTAATGAAACAAAGTATATGATTTGTTGAATGTAAAACTGATGATCTGCCCTGTAAACATCATTCAATTCACAAGAAAAACTTTAAAATAAATAAATAAAATAATCTCCTTGCTTTTCAATACCCTTTAACTGTCAACAAATTTTCTTATTCCCTTATTTAAAAAATGTTTTAGGCTGAGTTGTTAGACATGGATACACTGCTATCTTCTTTTCTTTAACAGAAGTGAATCTGCATCCTCAAAAGATTGCTTTCAGGGGATCAAACCAGTGAAAGTCCAATGGATCAAGATCAGAACTATAGGCAGATTGATTTAATACCTAAAAACAGATTTTTCAGTGTCAACAGTGTGGGCAGAGGTGTGCAGATGTATATTTTCATGTAAAATCACAGTGCCCTTGAATAGCTGTCCTCAGAGTCTAATCTGAAATTTAGGCTTGAGCTCTTCAGTGATCATTTGACTTTAACAATCACTGTTAATTGTTGAAAATTTTTTCCTGATAGTGTTACAATACTAATCCTTGAGAATCCCAGAAAACTGTAAGCATCAATTTTCCAGTTGATGGCTGACTTTTGAAGATTTTCTTGGTAAGCAATTGAGGATGTTACCATTTCATACTCTTCCACTTACTTTCAGGTTCACAGTGATGAATTCATGTCTTATCACCAGTAATGATTTTTCTAAAGAAATGTTTACCTTCCTTCAAATATAAAAAACAACACAACAACAACAGTGATTCCTGGATTTTATGGTAAGCCTATGTTTAACTTTGTAAGAAGTTTCTGTTTGTTTACCAAAGTATTTGTACCATTCTGCATTCCTACCAGCAATGAATGAGGTTTCCTGTTTCTACACTTTTGTCAGCATGATGTCAGTGCTTTGAATAGATATGTTGTGGAAACTCTTTTTTTTGTATTTGCAATTTCGTAATAGCATATTATGTTGAACTTCTTTTCATATGCTTGTTAGGCATCTGTGTACCTTCTTAGGTGAAGATTTGTTAAGATTTTAAAAATCATTTTGTAATTTTTTTGTATTGCTTAATTTCAAGAGTTCTTTGTGTATTTTTTATATAAGTACTTTATCAAACATGTGTTTTACAAATGTATTTCCCAAGCTGAAGTTTACCTTTTTATTTCATAACTTGTATTTAATTATTTCTCTTTATTTATTCATTGTATTTGTTTAATATAATTATATTAACAGTTTAGTATTCAGTGTGTGAATAAAGACATTCCTTTTTTTTTTTTAACCTCCTAATTTTTTTAATAAGTCCAGTAAAACAAGGACCCTAAGTGGCACATACTTCATTTTGCTTGGATCAAACATCAACACTCATGGAAGCAGCAGTCAAGAAATTAAAATGATATATTGCATTTGGAAAATCCGCTGCACAAGACCTCTTTAAAGTGTTGAAGAGCAAAGCAGTTTGAGGATTAAGGTGCACCTGACACAAGCTTTACTGTTTTCAATAACATCATATGCATGCAAAAGTCACATAGTGAACAAGGAAAACTATAGAAGAGGTGATGCATTTGAGTTATGATGTTGGAGGAAAATACTGAAAGTACCATGCACTGCCAAAAGAACAAATAAATTTGTGTTGGAAGAAGTACACGCAGAGTGCTCCTTGGAAACCAGGATGACCAGACTTCATCTCTTGTACTTTGGACATATTATCAGGAGGGACCACTCACTGGAGGAGGATCTCATGTTTGGTAGAATGAAGGGTCAAACAAAAGAGGAAGACCCCAAGCAAGATGGATTGGCACAGTGACAGCATCAATGGACTCAAACGTAGCAACAATTGTGAGACTGATCCAGGACTTTTTTCTGTTGTGCACAGGTTCACTATGAGTCAGTATTGACTCGATGGCACCTAACAACAACAAAAACAACAAAATGGCACAATGGAGTCCTGTTGTGGTGTTATAGGATAAGCACTAGACTGCTCACCACACGATTGGCAGTTAAAAAAAACCAGTCACTCCTTGGAAACCCCAATGCAGGTTTGCTATGAGTCAGAACGTACTTGACGGCACTTAGCAACAGAAACAACAATGGCACAATCACAACAGTGGCCCTTTGCTGCTAAATAAAAGGTCAAAGGTTCAAACTCAATAGCCACTCCTCAGAAGAAAAGACCTAGACATTTGCTCTTAAAAAGACCAGAATCAACACACTGGCAAACAACAGCAATAACAGTTTATTAATATTAAGAAACTTCTTTCAGAAAATAATCTTTTTTTTTTCAATTTGATATAAACACAGTTTCTTCTTTATCTGAAATTATAAGTCAATAGTTATCAATTTCTCAAAGTATAGTCCAGGGACCAGCAGCAGTAGTTACCTGAAATATGTTGGAAATACAAATTCTCAGGCCCCAATTTTGACCTATAGAATCAGAAAGTCAAGGTGTAATATCCAATGATTTGAATTTTAATAAGTTTCCTGGTGATCCTAATACATTCTGAAGTTTGAGAGACACTGCCCTAGCCTAAGAGATACCATTATGGTGATATGAAAATTGAGAGTTACACTGCAAGAAATCTATCTCCTTGTAGAGTCATTTAATTGATTAGACTAGCTTTAAATTTGTCTCCAATTAGTTAGGTTATTCATGACACAAATCTACAAATATCATGTCATTTTCTTGGACTGTTTGTGATAAATGTTGCAAGATTAATTTATTTCAGAAGTATCAGCTTTAGGCCAGTCCCTATGAGGTAGAATTTCAAGAAATCCAAAAATGTCCATTTTTTGTAAAATTCTATACCACCACTCCATAATCCCTAATAACAACTACTGCTTCTCCCTTCAGCATACATCTCCCTTCAGTGTCCCAGTGTCCTTAAGTTCCCCACAAAATTTCACAGAACACAAGTAAATGGGTCACATAGTTGTGGAGGCTGACAAATCCTAAATTTGTTGTTTAGAATCTGTCTGGAGGATACTACTCACTCATCATATACACGTGTTGAGTCACAAGGCTGCAGAAGCTGGTCAATTAGGTCAGGCCACTGGCTCAAACTCCACTAAATGGATGTCAGAAGGAGGCAAGCTTGGTCAGTCAAGCAAAAGAACATATGGCTGCTCACATCATCAAGATAGTTCATTACATGCTAATTAGGTTTCCAAGATTCTACAATCACAATTAACCCTGTTAGTCATTTTCACAACTTAATCACATAATGTTCCCCAATTTCTCTTCCAAGACCCATCAGGAAAGAGTCATTTAATAGGAGTTACAAAGACTATGGCTAAAAGAAACATATTAAATGATTCACTGCACTGCAAATGTAAAAGAGCAAATGAGAAGTGAAGATAAAATGTAACAAAGACTTTCTCAGTAATATTGAAAGTATATTTTCCCCTAAGTATTTGGATGCCTGTAAATTTTCCTCTGAATTACAGGAGTGACAACAGGTAGAATGATTGTAGCATTCATATCCTTGTGTTTTGAAGGCAGAGTAGCAGTGATTCACAGTTAGTAGAGCTAAAGTAGATCAGAGTTTATATATCATCTAGTCTTGCCAGAATATGACTATTGCTTACAGTGTTGTTGTTGTTGTTAAATGCCGTCGAGCCGGTTCCGACCCATAACGACCCTGTACAGGGTTTCCGAGGCTGTAAATCTTTACGGGAGCAGAACGCCTCATCTTTCTCCCGCGGAGCAGCTGGTAGTTTCGAACCGCTGGCCTGAAGGTTCGCAGCCCGATTCGTAAGCACTACGCTACCAGAGTGCTCTCGTAAAGATCAACAACCTCGGAAATCCTGTGCAGGGTCACTATGAGTCGGAACCGACTCCACAGCTTACAGTGTACTTCCTAGTATTTTGTTTAGTCTAATTTATACAAATGATTAATATATTTGATTTTATATACAGCTGATTAAGAACTCAGTTCTTTTTTTATCCTCAGTATAGTTAGACTGGATGGTGGACTTATAGGCATACTTGATTCTCTTATTTCCTGTTCAAAATGTTAATCAGCCCTACTCCTTTGATCTTCTACTCAAAACAAGTTTCAATGTTAGTCTTTTAGATATAACCTTACATACTTTTTAAGTGCCTGACTTAAGCAGTGTTTCATTCTGTTGTGCATAAAGTCACTGTGAGTTGGCACTTAACAAAAACAGCAACAAATTAAACAAGAGGAGCTTTTTATGGATTGCACTTTAATGTAAATGAAAATGAAAAGTGAATGAAATGAAAATGAGAACCCTCACAGGTTGACCAAATAAATAGCATCATGTTAAATGGAGAAAAGACTGAAGTTTTGTTTGCATCTACAATCAACACTCACGGAATAGTCAAGGTATCAAGTATTGTCTTGCACTGCACATGTTTTTGTTCTTAAGTGCCATCAAGTCAGTTCTGACTCTTAGTGATCCTTTACAAGGTTTTTAAGGAGCAGCTGGTGGGTTTGATCCACCTACTCTGTGGTTCAAACTGACCATGAAGTTCAGTGCTTATCCTACAGCACCACACCAGATATAGCTGCTGTTAAAGACCTCTTTAAATTATTAAAGAGCAAAAATGTCACTTTGAGGACTAAGGTGAATCTGACTGAAGCCAAAGGGTTTTCAATCACTTCATAGGCGTGTGAAAGTTAGGCAGTGAATAAGGAAGACAAGAAGAATAGATGCATTTGAAATACGGTGTTGGCAAAGAATATTAAAAGCATCATGGTCTACCAGAAAAACACTAATCTGTCTTGGACAAAGTTCATCCAGAATGCTCCTTAGAAGTGAGCATGATGAGATTTTGTTTCTTATTCTTTTGATGTGTTTTCATGTTGAACCAGTCCCTGGAGAAGGACATCATGCTTGGTAAAGTGAAGGATCATTGAAAAAGAGGAAGACTTCTAATGAGATGGATTGACAGAGTGGCAACAATAATGAATTTAAACATAACAATTGGGAGGATGGTGCAGTACAGGGCAGTATTTTGTTTTGTTGTGCATATGGTTGCTATGAGCTGAAACATACATGATTTTGTCTAACAACAGCATAATACTCAATTTCACTCAATTTGATGTTGATGAAATAGTGCACAGCCAACTAAACCATCACTACCTGGTCCGATATCTCACCTTCTGACCAAAGTTTCTTCCTGCCTTCTTCTTTTTCTGTTTAGAAAAACAGAAGTTAATCCCCATCATTGGTTGTTCTACATGAAAACTCTTTCTAGCTTAGTGGTATAATGAACTAGAAATAACATAAAAAGAGTTAGATGGAGGAAAATTGGTATTTATAAATGAAGAGACCAATGAATTGGGCAGCTCAATTGAATTCCTAAAAAATTTAGAGATGTTGTTAACTGCTGTTGAGTTGGCTCCAACTCATAGCGCAATCCTGTATAGAGTTTCCAAGGAGCTGCTGGTGAGTTTGAACCATGAAGCTTGTGGTTCAAACCAACCTTGTGGTGCAGTGCTTTATCCTACAGTGACATTATACTCACAAAAGGAGAATGCCTCCCTAGTTCAGTGCTTCTAAAAAGTAAGGCTATTTTTGCTTCATGGTCTCCAAAGTGAAAAGCTATAACAAACCATCCCTATGAATTTCTATAACCACATTTTTGTATTTGCTTGCACACTATCCAGTCCAGTCACACATCATATCTTTCAATTAATTTTAGAATGGTAAGCCATTAATTTTTTTAATTGTATCCTGGTGAAAAAGATCCACAATTTTATCTGAAGAGATTGATATTTATAGTATCCTTTCCAGGATCCAAATCACCTGCCTCCTATAAACCTGATATAAACTGGGACATTATTACAAAATAATTATAAAATCTACAAGTATCACTCACTCTGTGTAGGAATATTAGGATCTAGAAGGGTGATTAAAAAGTAAAAATGATGAAAAATAAAATATGGAAATTACATAGCTATATTGTTATTACTGTATTCTATCAAGTTGGTTCTGACTCATAGTGATCTTATATGGGGTTTTCAAGAGTGGCTCATAGGTTTGAACTACTGACTTTGTAGTTAGCTGTTTAGTGTTTATCCTGCAGCACCAGGATAAGTTAGGACCTCTATAGATATATTATAGGATATTAATGTATATGCTTATATATTTAAATAAGAAGATATGCAAAGATAGCTTGTTATAAGATTTTACTTCTTTGTTAGTTTATTACTGAAAATTGAAAGCTATAAATGTAAGTACTTTTATTTAATAAATACATTTTTCATTATAAAATTCATAAACTGAAGATAGAATTCTAATATTTCAAAATAGTCTTTTTTGAAGAAAATCTTTCTGTAATTTAATTTATATGTAGAAAAATGCATAAATTACAATGTACAACTGAAAGATTTTACCATAGTAAAAACAACTTTGTAAAGAGTTCCCCAAAGAACAAACATTACTAACACTTCCGAAAATCTTTCCTTGCCCCATCCATTTATATATTTGTCAACATCAAGGGTAATCATTATCCTGAGCACTATGAAACATTTCTTTCTATTTTTGGAATCCACGGAAATGAGAGTATGTATTTTGTACTCTTTTATGCCTATTTTTTTTTATCATTTAATATTATGCTTTTGAGAGTCATCCAGTGCTACTTTGTTCATTAATCTTGCTTGTCGTATATTTTACTACATGAATTAATATATTGAAAATTATTTTTCCAATTAGCTGGTAAAAGAGTTTGGTTATTTCCAGTTAGGGGAATTATTAATAATATAATTTTCGTCATTATTTTGCATGCCTTTCAGTGAACATAATGGTATGCACTTTTGTTGTATGTATTTGAAGAATGAAATTGGTGTATCATATGATACACTCACGGAAGCAACAGTCAAGAGATCAGACGACATATTGCATTAAGCAAATCTTATGCACAGGAACTTTTTTAAGTGTTGAGAAGCAAAGATGTTAGCTTGAGGACTAAGTTGCGCCTGACCCAAGCCATGGTATTTTCAATAACCTCATATGGATTCGAAAGCTGGACAGTGAATAAGGAAGATTGTGGAAGAATTGATGCCTTTGAGTTATGGTGTTGGAGGACAATATTAAAACTCCCATGGGCTGCTAAAAGAACTAATAGATCTGTTTCGGAAGAAGTGCAGCCAGAGTGCTCCTTAGAGGCCAAGATAGCTAAACTTCATCTCTCATACTTTGGACATATTGTCAGGAGAGAACAGTGGCTGGAGAAGGATATCATGCTTGGTAAAATGGAGGGTCGGAGAAAAAGAGGAAGACCCCCAACAAGATGAATTGGCCAGGTGGCAGCATCGATGAACTCAAGTGTGGCAACAGTAGTGAGGCTGGCCCAGGATTGGACATCATTTCATTCTGCTGTACATAAGGTCACTAGTCGGTGCCGACTCCACGGCACCTAACAACAACAACAACAACAAAAGATACACATATGTTGATTTTAGTATGCCACACCTCTTACAAATGTATAACATTTGCACATTTTTCTGCATGTCAAACGATCTTACAAGAGAAAAGGACACAAGATTTAATATAGTATTCTGCTTGTATAAATTGAAAAGAGTGCCTCTATGGTGAAGTACTTCATTAATTCAATGCACTTTCTTCCAGAAGTTAATTGATTGCTAAGTATACAAGTATGTAGGAGTTCATGGGCAAAGCATGCATTCATCCCTGTATATGTGTATGCATTTAAGTATGTTAGGATTCAGATCAGTGATTAAGTAGAAATGAAAATAAAGATAAGTAAGCTATGTGAATGATATCCATTAGGAAATATGGCAATGATTTATTTGCCTAGAAAGTAAATTGGCCTGTTTTCTAGCAACAGCTGTACAGTAAACTGAGAATGCATTTTCTTTCATGAAGAATACATTTAAAACATTTTCTTGGTGAAAGACTCACCATACTTTCATCAGCTCCAAGTGGTGAACATTGAGATGAACTATCAAAGTACTAAGTTCTGAACCAGGAAGATAGAGAAGTGACCCCTTTTATATTTGTGTCCAAAATTTACTTTGTCAGCTGTTGCAATAATCTAAATATATTTAATTGAAGAAATCTTGAATTATATCATGACAAAGGAGGAAAGCAATAAATCTTTTAGTACTGTTTCATTAGGGAATTCAATGTATTAAATTCTTATGATGTTTGAATGAATAATGGTTATGATATAGAGCTTATCTTATTAAAGCCAATTTACATGGGAAATGAATCATAATAAGATGTCAAGTTTCAAAGAATATAATAAATTGGTATGTAGTCTACACTTTTGGATGTTTTCCCCTGTTTTACTGCTTCCTATCTAGAGAGCTCATTGGAATGTTCCTCATATTTAAAAGAAAGTACATTAAAAATTTTGAACTCCAAATTCGTGGTGAATATTTGAAACATGCCCTGTGCTCAGCATTTCCTACCTGGTATATATTTTTTTGGCACTAAATATTTGTTTTCATGAAATAAACAATTATTTAATAAATAAATGGGGAGAGTAATCCTTTATAAGACATGCTATTTTTTTTCTTTAAATCTGACTTTAATAATTTTTTCTGCTTAAATTCTGCAACATCCAAAATTGTTAATCCTATCTCATTGAGCTATGTGTCAAAAACATAAGCAGACATATAATTTGTGAAAATGAATACTCATTAATAAATTTAAATAGATAAAGATTCATAAATGTTTGTATGGTAAGGCATATTAAGAGAGACAAAAAATATTTTATGGTATTTTACTATCAAGGAGAGCTTGGAAATGGAGCTACTAGAGTAAAATATAGGCATTTAAAGATGTACAGAAGAAAAAGGATTGATCTTAAATGTGAATATGGAAAATTCATCCAATGTTACAGAAAGGAATTTGGACTATATGGCCACATATCCAAAAAGGCATTAGGTAAGTAATGAGAACTTAATGTTTGTTTTTGTTTTTTTTTCTAATTGAGTCTCCTTTTCTTAGAGAAGGGGAACACAATAAAATTAGGGATGATCAACAGGATTGTTGTTGTTATTGCTAGGTGCCATTGAGTCAGTTCTGACTCATAGCAACTCATATGCACAACAGAAACTGCCCAGTCCTATGCCTTCCTTATAATTGTTGTTTGAGCCAATTATTGTCACTGTGTTAAAACCTCTTTTTTGCTCACTTTTCCAAGCATGAAGCCCTTCTTCAGAGGCAAGTCTTTGTTGATAAAATATCCAAAGTATGAAAGATGAAGTCTACCTATGCTCACTAGTAAGAATCATTCTGGTTTTACTTGTTCCAAGACAGATTAGGCTGTTCTTTTGGCAGTGTAGCACGTAAGGAAAAGACTCCAATTTGTACATTAGCCTGAATATGTCCTCCTGTTCCAGGAACGTGCCAAATCAGTTCGTGTTGCATTAGAATAGCCTTTCACCCCTAGCAACAGCAAGAACTAGATAAGTGTAGACAGGACAGCCCAAGGCCAGATTCCAGATGTTTTCCTTATCCTAGC
>NW_006408661.1:884141-886900 GCF_000296735.1 Chrysochloris asiatica
TTTGTCTGGAAGCTCATCTGAAACCTGTCCACCCTAGGTGACCCTGTTGGTTATTTAAAATACCAGTGGCAGAGCCCTCATAATCACAGCAACTCAATCCACCACAGCACGACAGACAGACGAGTGGTGGCCATTTGGTTTTATGTTGAAACTGTCTCTTTAAATTTTAAGATCAATCCTGATACAATCAAGATACAATCAAGATGTTCTCTCCTGATACTATCAATCCTGATACAATCAATATATTCTCTCCCAAGATGGCGGCTCCTGGAATAGCTGAGTGTCTTGAACCAGAAAACAATGGATTTCTTGATTCTCCTGCAAATTCCCAGCTGTAAACCCTCTGATCCTCCAATCCTCTAAACATACCTTTATATTTGTTTCAGAGTTCCAACACCATCCCATTAGCCCTTTTGGCCTGGTATTCCGTGTTGTTGTAGACGGAGCTTTGAATCTCGATCAAGCTCTCTCTGAATCAAGCGCTCTCTGAATCAAACTCTCACTGAATCAAGCTCTTGCTAGATTCTGGTATCTCCTTTTTAATATACTGCTACAGTCACATTTGAATTATCTTTAGCAAAATGCTAGTGATATAAATGATATTGTTTAATGATGTCTGTATTCCATTCAATCACCGTTCTTTGAAATGGGCACAAATATAGATCTTTTCCAACTGATTGGCCAGATATTTGTTTACCAAATTTCTTGACATCGACTAACAAGTACCTCAAGTGTTGCATAATTTTTCAAAAAAACATTTCAATCTGTGTTCCATTAATTTCTGTGAAGAATTTACTAGGGATTGTAAGAATAAGAGGATTAGAATTGCAATTTTTTTGGAGACAGGAAAGGTTAGGAACGCTGATGGAAACATAGGAGTGTAAATAAAAAAATAAAACAAAACCAAAAAACCCAGCAAAGAACAAACCTAATGACTCAGGGTAAACCCTTGTGTTACAGAGTAAAACCATTTCATGGAGTTTTCTTTCTTTCTTTTTTTTTTTAAGTTTTTATTGTGAATTAAGTGATAGTTTATATGGGAGAACATTAGCTTTACATTCATCCAATCATATTTCGTTTCATTGCAATGTTTACAATCCCCTCCATTCCTCATCAAACAAATAAAAGGTACAATCTGCAAACCTGCTCCCCCAGGCATCAGCACACAGACTGTCTTCCTTCTTGAGTCCAGAGTCCCCAACCACTCCATCTCTCCACATCATCATCTGCCTCCATTACTGGCTTCATTGCCTCTCTGGATAAGGTCCCACACTTCACTCTTCTCCTTTGATGATCCCAGGGACCTTCACTCCTGGGCTGCAAAATCAACCACTCCTTCCTTTTGTTACAAAAAGTTTGTAATTCCAACACTCACAGTCACTCATGATAGCAACCATTCACTACTAAACCACAAGAGTCTTATCCTTTTCTCCTTTCATCAGCCTTGTTCAGACAGCATGGAAACCACTCAGTGGAGACTCTACACTCTCCCACACCCTCTGGAACTAGGCTCCCACTTCAAAGCTTGTAAGCCAGTCACTTCTTGTCTTTGTAGCCCTCCCATTTGTGTAGCTAATGTCTAAGTCAACCTGTCAGTGTGCATAACGAGGGGGTGTGAATGATCCTAGCTATAAACATTTCTTCCCTTATTTGATCTACTACATCCATAAGTATAGGTCAAGTTCATCAAATTGTAGTGGATTACACATGTTCTCCAATTTTTTCATCTTCTAGTCAAGTTCCGATCATCCAGCCAATGAAGCCAGGTCAAGTGGGTGCTATCTGCAAGTATGGGTGTTCTTCTGCATCTTCCTTCACTTCATATCAGCTGGACACTTCACTCTCTACTCTAGGCCTCTGTGGCCATGTCCCTGTCTCTGGGTCCAGAAGTCCCCAGGTCTTGCCATACTGCTGTCCAACCAGGCCTCAACCCGGGTTGACAGGAGTCAATTAAATGGTTCAGACTTAGCTCACAATTTCATTACTGTTTTTCCCCAACTTCCCTTTATTAGTGACCAATGTGGTCACCATCCAGACCACATGCCTGTTCATGTATTCCCCTTGAGTCTCTGTCTTGGAAGGGGATTTTCCCTAAGGGAAAATGATGGCTTTGGATCTGCCTGAGAAGGAATTCAGAAGAATGATATGGAGACAATTTGAATGCTCCACAGACGCATGGAGCGAAAAAAAAGGAAGAAGTCAGGAAAATGCTACAGGAACAATCAAACAAGATAGATATAGCATTGGAAACAATTTAAAAACCTGCTAAAAGAAGTCCAAATGATTAATAATAAACTATCAGAAATGGACAATACATTGAAAGGGCAAAGGAGTAGAACTGAAAAGATGGAAGCAAGAACCAGCGAGCTGGAAGACAAATCTCTCAATACTGCTAAGATAGAAGAGTGAGTGGGTGAATAAAAAATATCTGAAAAAATTCTAAGGTTCATGCTGAATAAAGTAAAGAGGAATAACTTCAGAATTAATGGTATTCCAGAACAGGAAGAATCACATAAATCCATAAAGGAAATATTTGAGGAAAGGCTTGAAGAAAATTTCCCTAACATCTTAAAGGATGAGAAGATTAGCATTCAAGAAGCTGAATGAACTGCAGGAAGGATAGACCCAAAAGAAAATCACCAGGACATATCATAATCAAGCTCTCTAAAATCAAAGACAGGGAAAGAATTTTAAAAGCAACCCGGGAAAAGAGACGTGTTACTTACAAAGGCAAGCAAATCACATTAAGCTCTGACTTC
>NW_006408661.1:887000-887444 GCF_000296735.1 Chrysochloris asiatica
GTAAGATTCAATAGTGAATAACTGTTATCATGACTTATCGCGACTGTCACAATTGTAAAGGTAGAAGTTTTGTAACCAAAAAAGGGGAGTGGTTAATCTTACAGTCCAGAAACAGAGGACCCTAGGACTATCATGAGAGGAATGAACAAGCAGAGTGTGGGACCTTATCAAGAAAAGCAGCACCAGAGATTGGGGCATGGAGTGGGGGAATGGCTGAGGACTCCAGAATCATAGACTAAGAAGAGAAGGACTAAGAGCTTGTGGCCAGGAGCAGACTTGCAGAATGTGCCCTTTGGAGATGTAAATTATTATATATGCATGAGTGGGTTTTGTTTGTGTGTTTTAAAAAGCTAAAGTGCATAGAGAAAAATACTAACTGATGGTACATGGAGGGGATTATAATCAATGTAATGAAACAAGGTATAGGATTTGTTGAATGTAAAA
>NW_006408661.1:887544-889920 GCF_000296735.1 Chrysochloris asiatica
AAAGCTGAAAAACCCTGAGCTTGCTTGAAAACTCTATAAAAACCCTGCCAACTGGGAGTTCGGGGCTCCAACCCTAATCTGCTGCATCGGATGCAGGTGGAGTCCAAGCTTGAGCTTGAATAAACGACCCTTGTGCACTTGCATCGGCGTCGGCTCCTTGGTGATCTTTGGGGACCCCAAATTCTGGACATAACAGCAGTATTTTCAATAATCTTCACCAGCAAAATAATTCAAATGCATCAATTCTTCTAAAGTCTTCCTTTTACATTGTGTAACTTCCACATGCATATGAGGAGATTGAAAATACTATGGCTTGGATCAGGTGAACCTTAGTCTTCAAACTGATATCTTTGCTGTTGAATACTTCAAAGATGTCTTTTTCAGTAGAATTACCAACTGTAATATGTCATTTGATTTCTTAATGGCTGCTTCAATGAACAATGATTATGGATACAAGCATATTGAAGTATATGACAACTTCAAACTTTTTCCATTTATCATTGGTCTAGTTATAAGAAATTTTATTTTGCTTGCATTGAGGTGCAATTCATAATAAACATTGTAGTCTATGACCTACATCAGTGATTATTTCAATTCCTCTTCACTTTCATCAAGCAAGGTGTGTCTTCTGCATATTAAATCTTGTTAATGACATAACTTCTGATCTTGATGCCATATTCTTCTTCCATATAATCCAGATGGATAGAATATATGTTCAGCATACAGATTGAAAATGAACACAATCAACTCAATGTAGAGAAACAACTGTAAAAAATCCATTAATAATTGGAACATGGAATGTATGAAATAAGAATCTAGGGAAATTGGAAACTGTCAAAAATGAAATGGAAAGAATCAACAGGTAAAGAAGCTGGTTCTTTGAAAGGATTAACAAATTGACAGACAATTGGCAAATCTAACAAAAGAGAAGAGGGAGAAGACACAAATAACATGCATTAGAAACCACATGGATGATGTCACAATGGAACCAAAGGAAATCAAACAGACAATAACAGAATACTATTAAAAGTTGTGCTCCAACAAATTTGAAAACTTAGAAGAGATGGAAACATTTTTAGAAAAGTGTGACCTACCTAAACTTACATGGTGTGAAGTAGAACACTTTAACAGACCCACAACAAAAGTAGAAATTTATCAAGTCATCAAAAAACTCCCAAACAAAAGAAGTCCACGCTCAGATAGATGGCTTCACTGGTGAGTTCTACTAAACATTCAGATAAGAGCTGTCACCAATTCCACTCAAATTATTCCACAATATAGAGGAGGATGGAAAACTTCCTAATATATTTTATGAAGCAAGCATAAGCCTCGTACCAAAACCAGGGAAGGACATCACTAAGAAAGAAATTATAGACCAATGTCCCTCATGAACAAAGATGCAAAAATTCTCAACAAAATCCTAGCCAACAGAATCCAGCAGCACATCATGATCAAATAGGATTCATATCAGGGATGCAAAGATAGTTCATCATTAGAAAAATGATCAACATAATCCACCATATAAATAAGAAAAAAGAAAAGAATCATATGATCATATCAATTGATGCAGAAAAGGCATTTGACAAAAAAATCCAACATCTATTCCTGATAAAAAAAATAAATAAATAATCACTCAACAAAGTAGGAATTGAAGGGAAATTCCTCAATGTAATTAAGAGCATATGTACAAAACCAACAGCCTACATTTCTCTCAATGGAGAGAAACTGAGAGCCTTCCCACAGTGAACAGAAAGCAGACAAGGATGCCCTTTGTCCTATTCAATATTGTTTGGAAGTCTTAGCCAGAGCTATACGACAGGACAGGGAAATTAAAGGCATCGAAACTGGAAAATAGGCAGTAAAACTCTCTCTATTTACAGACGATATGCTCCTACATGTAGAAAACCCCAAACTCAGTGAACAAGCTACTACACCTCATTAGAAGAGTCAGCAAAGTGGCAGAATATAAGATCAACATACAAAAATCCATTGGATTCCTCTATACCAAAAACGACAGTACTGAAAAGTACATTAGGAAAACAATACCATTTACAATAGCTGCTCAAAAGATGAAATATCTAGGAATAAATGTTACCAGAGAAACAAAAGACCAATACAAAGTAAACTACAAAACACTACTACAAGAAATCAAAAGAGACCTACAAAAATGAAAGGATGTATCATGCTCCTGGATAGGAAGACGTAACATTGTGAAAATATCAATACTGCCCAAAGCAATTTACACATATAATGCAATCCCAATACAGATTACAAAGACATACTTCAAAGAGATGGAAAAAAACAATTACAAAAGGAAAGAGAACCAGAATAAGCAAAGCACTGCTTGAGAAGAGTAAGGTTGGAAACTTCTCACTC
>NW_006408661.1:890020-896124 GCF_000296735.1 Chrysochloris asiatica
AACTTGATGGCACTAAACAGAGCAATTAATGTTTTTGTTGTTGTTAAGTGTTGTCAGGTTAGTACTGACCCATAGCGACCCTATATAGGGTTTCCAAAGAGCAGCCGTGAGCTTGAACAAGCAGCCTTGTGATTCGAAACGACTTTGCAGTCCAGGTCCTTATCCCACAGTACCACAAGAGGATGTATTGTTGTAAATCTCCTCCTCATGGATTTAATTTACTTATCATGTTAAAATGTGCCAAGAAATTAAGACTATTTTTCTAATCAAGTGCTTAGCATTAAGAGAAGAGAACGGAGGATAAACTACTTAGAGTATTGAACTTTGAAAAATGTTATGTTTCACCTCAGAACATCAAAGATGTTAATTTTAAGAGTGGTGAAGCATGTGCATATACAAGAGGGCTTCAATACATGCATGGAAATATGGAATTTATCCACATACTTTTATTCTTTTTAAATACCACATTCTGATATATTTAATGACAACTTTCAGTTAGTCTGCAAGTAGTGGCTGTGGCCTTTGCTTCAATTCTTTTTGTCAGTAAATGAAGAACACAAGCCACGTAAGTTTATACATAACAAAGTTTTGATCTTTGGGTTTAACAGCAGCTGAAGATAATTAGAAACAATACTTTGCAGAATGAGCACTCCACTTATGAAATACAAAGCATTTATATATATCTTACTTGCTTAGATTTGGAGGCATAACTGCTTACAAAAAGATTCATAGATTTAAAAAATTTTATTGTTAAGCTATAACATACAGGGTTTAATACAACAAAACAAGTGAATCAAATGAAAAGTAATAAAATGAACAAACACTCATCTTTTCCATTGGAAACATGTTAAGATGAGTACAGGGTTTTGTACCATCTTACTGCAATTTTCTTACGTGTTACTAGCCTACCTACACCATGGTTTCTGTAATCATGCAGATGTGAATGGGAGTTTGAATGATTAAATAAATGAAACGTCAAAAAAAAAAAGTAAGTAAGAATCCAAGAAAGAATTAACAGACACAAGTTGATGCCAGAAAACACATTGAAACTTGCTTTGCACAGCAGCTCAAAAAGACAAATTCAAATATAATGAAATGCAAAAACCTGAAGTTAGAAAATCTACAGGGAAGAACATGCTCAGTGTTTCTTAAGCTGAGGGACCTAAGGGGAAAAAAATAATCCTCGACTTGAAATATTGAATGATTTTATTGCCAAAATATTGAATGATGCAGAAAGCATCAAAAGATGGAAGGAATATGCAGAGTCACTGTACCAAGAAGAATTGGTCGATTTTCAATTATTTCAAGAGGTTATATATGATCAAGAGCCAAGGATACTGAAAGAAGAAGTCCAATGTGCACTGAAGGCATTGGCAAAGAACAAGGTTCCAGGAATTGATGGAATACAAATAGAAATCTTTTAGCAAACCGATGAATCACTGGAGGTTCTCATTTATCTATGCCAAGAAATGTGGAAGACAAATACCTGGCCAATTGATTGGAAGGGATCTATATTTGTACCTAATACAAAGAGAGGTGACCCAACAGAATGCAGAAGTCACTGAACATTATCATTAATATTACATGCAAGTAAAATTTTTCTGAAGAGAATTACAAAACTGCTGCAACAGTATATTGACAGAGAACAGCTAGTGGTTCAAGGTACATTTAGATGAGGATGTGGAATGAAGGATAGCACTACTGATATCAGATGGATCTCGACTAAAAACAGAGATTACTAGAAAGATGTTTACCTGTGCTTTACTGACTACACAAAGGCTTTTGATTGTGTGGGTCATGATAAACTGTGGACAACACTGTGGAATATGAGATTTCCAGAACACTTAATTGTGCTCATGAAGAACATTTACATAGATTGATGGACAGTTGTTTAAACAGAACAAGAGAACACTGGATGGCTTAAAATTAGGGAAAGTGTGTGCCAGGGTTATATTCTTTCAACATATTCCTTCAATCTATAAGATGAACAAATCATTCAAGAAACTGGATTATTTGAAAAAGAATCAGGATCGGAGGAAGACTCATTAACAATCTGCAATATGAAGATACAATTTGGCTTGCTAAAAGTGAAGAGGAGTAAAAATACTTACTGATGAAGATCAAAGAAGCCAGCCTTCAGTATGAGTTGCAGCCAAATGTAAAGAAAACAAAAATTCTTACCACCAGACCAATAGAGAACATCAAGATAAATGGAGAAAAGATCGGCATTATCAAAGACTTCATTTTACTTGGCTTATTACTCATGGAAGTAGCAGTCATGAAAATATCGTATAGCATTAGCCAAATATGCTGAACAAGAACTGTTTAATGTGTTCATGAACAAAGCAATCAGTTTGAGGACTAAAGTGTGCCTCACCCAAGTCATGGTATTTTCAATAACTTCTTATGCACGTGAAAGTTGGATAATAAATAAAGAAGACAGTAAAATAATTGATGCATTTGAGTTATGGTGTTGGAAGAGAATATTAAAAGTTCAATGGACTGTCAGAAGTACAAACAAATCTCTATTGGAAAAAATGTAGTCAGAATGCTCATTGGAATTCAGGACGGCCAGACTTTATCTCTCAGGACAACTATGTAAACTAAATTTCTATTCATTGGACATAACCTTCTACACCTTCTACATTATAGTTAATACTGTGGTAATATATATATTGTTATAAGGTTGTTGTTATTATCATTAGGTGCTGTTAAGTCAGTACGGATTCATAGCAGCCTTATGCACAACAGAACAAAGCACTGCCCGATCCTGTGCCAATTTAACAATCATTGCTGTATTAGCCCATTGCTGATGTCCCTCTTCCAATTCATCTTATTGAGTGTCTTCTCCTTTTTCTCTGCTTCTCCAATTTATCAAGCACAATGTCCTTCTTGATGGACTAATCTCTCCTAGTAATATGTCTGAAGTATGGAAGACAAGTCTGGCCATCCTGGTTTCTAGAGAGCATTCTGACTGTACGTTTTCCAAAACAGACACACTTTAGTCCTCAACCTGACATCTTGCTCTTGGAAACTTTAAAGAGGTCTTGTTCAGCATATTTGCTTAATGAATTACATCATTTCATTTCTTGAATGCTACTTCCATCAGTGTTAATGGTTGATACAAGCAAAAATTTGACAACTTCAATCTTTTCTACATTTATCTCAAAATTATTTATTGGCTCTGTTGTTAGTATTTTTGTTGTCTTTATCTTGAGGTTCAACCCATAATGATCATCATCAGTAAGAATTTTAAGACCTCATTGCTTTCAACAAGCAAAAATGTATCATTTGCATAATGCGTCTTCCCTCAATCCCGATGCCATGTTCTTCTTCATATAATCCAGTTTCTCAAATTATTTGCTCAGCATACAGACTGAATAACAATGGTGAAATAATACAAATTCAGCACATACCTTTCCCAATTTTAAGCCATTCAATGTCCCCTTGTACTTTTGGAACAATTGGCTTTTTGTCCACGTACAGGTTCTGCATGAGTATATTTCAGTGCTCTGGAATACTCACACTCCACAGCGTCATCCATATTTTGTCACAATCCTCCAAATTCTAGGATTTTGCATAGTCAATAATTCACAGGTAAACATCTTTCTGGTATTCTTTGCTTTCAGGAAAGATCCATTGGATGTCAGCAATGATATCCCTTGGATGTTAGCAATGATATCCCTCAGTCCACATCCCTGTCTGAATCCAACCTGAAATTCTGGCAACTCCCTGTCCATGTATAGCTACAGTCATATTTGAATTACGATTTGAAACTGTTTACTTGAATATGATATGAATCACATTAACCAATGATTTCCACATTTTTGTGGTCATTTTCTTTGGAATGTAACAAATATGGATCTCTTCCAATCAGTTGACTATGTAGTTGTCTTCTAAATTTTTTTGGCATAGATGAATGAGTTATTCCAGTGCTGCCTCAGTTCTTTCAAAGAATTCAAATTGTATTCTGTTATTTTCCAGAACCATGCTCCTTGGCAATGTCTTCAGTGCACCTTGGGGTTCTGCCTTCAGTATGATTGATTCTCGATTATATGCTCTCTCTGGAAATGTCTGTACTTCTACCATTTCTATTTGGTACAGTAACTTTGTTTATTCCTTATATCTTCTTTTGATGCTTCCTGAATTTTTCCCAGAGAATCATTCAATATTGGCAGTCAAGGCTTGATTTTTTTTCATCATTTCTTTCAGCTTGAGAAATACTGAATGCAATCTGCCCTATTGATGTTCTAACTCCATGTCTTCGTACATTTCATTTAGCTTTGTCTGCTCTAGCTGCCCTTTGAAATTTTCTGTTCAGCTCTATTATCTTGTGACTTCTTCCTGTTGCTTTAGCATCTCCACCAAGATTTATAGTCTCCTCTGACATCCATCTTGGTCTTTTTCTTCTTTCTTGTCTTTTTAATGACCTTTTGCTTTCTTCCCTTTTGATGGTCTTCATGTCACCCCACAAATTTCTGGACTTTGGTGTTAGTGTCTACTGCATCAAATATGTCCTTCAGATGAACTCTAAGCATATCAAATGGATATGTTCAAGGTCATATTTTGGGTCTCATATTTTTTCCATTTTATTCAGCTTCATCTTGAACTTGCATAGGAGCAATTGATGGTCTTTTCCACATTCTACCTTGATCTAGTTTTCGTTGATGATATTGAATTTTTCCACAATCTCATTCCACAGACTTGATTTGGTTTCTGTGTATTCCATCTGGTAAGACTCATGTGTACAATTGCATTTTTATTGTTGGAAAAATGTGTTTGCCATTAACAAATCACTTGGTTGTTGGTTGTTGGTTATGTGCTATGGAGTCAGTTCCAACTCATAGCGACCCTGTACAGAGTTTCTGATGCTGCAATCTTTATGAGAGCAAAAAACTTCATCTTTCTCCCGCGAAACAACTGGTAGTTTCAAACTGATGAACTTGCCATTCAAAGCCCAAATGATAACCACTATGCTACCAGAGCTCCTGGTCTTACATAATTCTGTATGTGATCTTTACATCACTTCTATCACCAAGGCCATATTTTCCAACTACTTATCCTTCTTCTGTGTTTCCAATCTTTGCATTCCAATAACCAGTTAATATCAATACATTTTGATTGCATATTTGATAAATTTCAGACTGATGAAGTTAGTAGTATTCTTCAATTTCATCATCATTAGCTTTAGCAGTTGATGTATAAATTTGAGTAATAGCTGTATTAATTGATCTTCCTTATAGTGATATGTTATTGAACATGGAATTCTGGGCCAAGAAGGCTCGAGGGATGGTGATGAACTCTGAAACACATATAAAGTTCAAGAAGCTCAGATGTTCCCGGAGCCACCATCTTGGGAGAGAACATCTTGATTGTATCAGGACTGATTGTATCAGGATAGAACATTTTGATTGTGTCTTGCTTGTATCAGGATTGATATCAAAATTTAAAGTGACAGTTTCGACATAAAACCAAATGGCCGCCACCCATCTGTCATGCTGTGGTGGCTTGAGTTGCTGTGATTCTGAGGGCTAAGTCACCAGTATTTTAAATAACCATCAGGGTCACCCATGGTGGACAGGTTTCAGATGAGCTTCCAGAGAAAAATAGACTAGGAAGAAAGAGTGACGAACTACTTCCAAATCGCTAGTCACTGAAAACCTTATGAATAGCAGAGAAACACTGTCAGATCCAGGGCCAGAAAATGAGCCCCTCAGGTTGGAAGGCACTCAAAATGTGACTGGGGAAGAGATGTCTTTTCAAAGTAGAGTTGACCATGATGACATGAATAGAGTTAAGCTAAGGGGAGATAAGCCCACAGAACCTTCATTTGCTGATGGGCCACAACTCAAAATGAAGAGAAACAGCTGTAACATCCATTTAAAATCAGAAAATGGAATGTATGAAGTATGAATCTGGGAAAATTTGAAGTTGTCAAAAATGAAGTGGAACGCATCAACATCAATATCCTAGGAATTGGTGAACTGAAATGGACTGGTATTGTCCATTTTGAATCTGACAACCACATGGTTTACTATGCAGGGAATGACAAATTGAAAAGGAATGGTGTTGCATTCATCGTCAAAAAGAACATATCCAGATCA
>NW_006408661.1:896224-896973 GCF_000296735.1 Chrysochloris asiatica
GATCACTAACCATTGTTGTTGTTGTTAGGTGCCAATAAGTCAGTACCGATGTATTGTACCTTATACACAGCAGAACAAAATACTGCCTGATCTTGGGTGAACCTCACTATTGTTGCAACTCTTGAGTTCATCGATGCTGCCGCTTGGCAAATAAATCTCTTTAGGCATCATTCTCTTTTCGCTGACCTTCCACCTTTCCAAACATAATATCCTTCTCCAGCAACTGCTCCCTCCTGACAATATGTCCAAAGTATGAAGACCAAGTTGGCCATCTTGGCCTCTAAGGAGCATTCTGTCTGCACGTCATCCAAAACAGATCTATTAGTTCTTTGGGCAGCCCATGGCACATTCAATATTCTCCTCCAACAACATAACTCAAAGACATCAATACTTCTATGATCTTCCTTATTCACTGTCCAGGTTTAGTATACATATTGAAAACACCATGTCTTGGGTCAGGCACACCTTAGTCCTCAAGCTGACATCTTTGTTCTTCAACACTTTAAAAAGGTCTTGTGCAGCAGATTTGCCTAAGGCAATATGTCATTTGTTTTCTTGACTGCTGCTTCCTTGAGTGTAGATTGCTGTTGCTGTCAGATGCCATGGAGTCAGAACTGACTCATAGTGACCTCATGCACAACAGAACGAAACAATGTCTGATCCTGGGCCAACCTCACTACTGCTGCCACACTTGACGCCATCAATGATGCCACCTGGCAGATCAATCTCGTTGGGGGTCTTCCTCTTTT
>NW_006408661.1:903334-908747 GCF_000296735.1 Chrysochloris asiatica
TTAATTGCATGTGATCGTGAACAAATTGTTAAACACTGGGACAGTATCAACACCTAAGTCAGAAAGTTATTGTGAGGAGTCAATGAGTTTATATATATATATATATATATATATATATATAAACTCTACCAGTAGCCTCTGCAACAACTAGTACAGGAAGCTAAATCATAAACTGTATAGTAATCTTACCCAGAATGGCTAGCACTTGGTGAATGACTTCCAGCTTCCCTACTTTTTCCTTCAACTCAGGATTTACCATGAAAAATCAAATATTATCCCCAAACTAATAATATTACATGTTCCACTTCTATTTATCCTGTTATAGGTTTGCTCACAATAATGAGCTCCATTCAGATCATAATTGAAGCTTTTTTTTTTTTTTTCCATTATAAAGTCTCCCCTCTCCTCAGCCTACCTTGGAATGTCTGCCAAATACAAACGATGGTGGCTAACTCCCTCACTTAGGAGCTCTGGTACTGTAGTGGTTACGAATAGGGCTGTGAACCTTAAGGTCAGCAGTTCGAAACTACCTGCTGTTTCACGGGAGAAAGATGAGGCTTTCTGCTCTTGTAAAGATTTACAGCCTTGGAAACCCTGTACAGGGTCGCTATGAGTCGGAACCAACTCCACGGCACATAACAACAACAATTCCCTCACTTGGTCTTTTTATTGTTGATTTCTAGTTTTATAGCATTATGGTCTGAAAAGACGCTTTGTAGTATTCTGATGTTTGTAAATTTATGGAGATTTGCTTTGTGACCTAACACATCGTCAATTCTGGAGAATGTTCTGTGAGCACTGGAAAAGAATTTGTACTGTGCTGTTCTTGGGTTTAATGCGCTATATACATCTATGAAGTCAAGTTGGTTGATTGTGCTGTTTAGTTCTTCTGTATCTATGTCAAGGGTCTTTCTGGTTGTTCTATTAACTTTTTGAAAGTGTTGTATTAAAATCTCCCACTATAATTATAGATTTGTCTATTTCTTTCTTCAATTCAAATTCAAGTAGAATTTGCTTTAAATATCTTGATTCTCTTTCATTTTGAGTGTAGATATTTATTATGGTTATGACATCTTGCTCAATTGTCCCTTTAATCATGAGATAATGTCTTTCTTTTTCCCTTATGCTGCTTGTTGCCTTAAAAATATTTTATCAGAGGTTAGTATTGCCACTCTTGCTTGTTTTTTATTGCAATTAACTTGGTATATATATATTTTTTCATCTTTTTTAACATTTAGTCTCTTTTTGTCTTTGTGTGTAAGGTATGTCTCTTGCAGGCAGCATATTGAAGGGTCTTGTTTTCTTATCCTTTTTGACATTCTCTATCACTTTGTTGGTACATTTAATACATTGACATTCAATGTAATTATTGATGTTTTTGTTGTTAAGTGCCGTCGAGTCAATTCTGATCTATAGTGACCCTGTATTGGATTTCTGAGGAGCAGATGGTGAGCTTGAACTGCTGAACTTGCTGTCATTACATTAATTTTTTTGTGGTGCTGTTAATTCCTTTGTTCTTCATGCCTTCTTGCCCTGAGCTCATGTTTTTTGTGCTATTTCTTCTCAGCTTCTTCTTAGATTTAATGTTTCCTTGTTCTATTTAGATCCTCATTTCATGATAACTTGTGATGTATTAACTATCTTTGGGGTTACACTATAATCTATTAACTTTTCCCTCCATTTAAGATAGTCTATTGTATCCCTGCAATCTACTTGACCTATTCACCACCTGGATCTCTGTTTCTATATTTCCCCCTTCTTTAACATTGTTATTGCTCACTAGAGCAAGTTCTGAATAAATGAACTGTTTTTGCTTACTTTAAAGGTGTTGGGGTTCAAGAGCTTTTAATCTATGCTGTGTAAACCTTGGATTTAAAAAACCAAAAATCAAAAACAAGATCAAGTCATTTAATAATTAAAGATTAATAATTTCAATAGATAAAAGTTACATCATGTGAGTAGGAAACAAACTGGTAGGATTTTTATTTGCTTATATCTTTTATTCAGTTGTAATGTAAGAGAGAACATAGTGTAGTGGCAAGAGAGTTGTCCTTTTGAAATAGGCAGATTGTTGTTACCACCCTCAAAGTGACCTGACTCAAGGCAATCTCGCATATAATGGAATGAAAAAGTACCAGTTCTATGTAATTCCATGATCTGCTGCAAATTGATTATTATGATCCATTAGCTGATTTTTGGAAGAGAATGCTATACTTTTCTCCCAGTCTGTTTTAGGCTTCACCCTCTGCTGAAACATCAGCATTATTGCAACACATTGCAAACCTCCACCACTGGGTTGTTGGTGGTTATGCGTGAGGTTTATAGGCTGCCAATAGAACTGAGTGTCTCATAGGGAAGGTGAGAATCCGACCTCTGAAACATCGATACCTCTGTTAAAGGTATGTTGTTATTAAGTGACGTAGGGTTGGTTCCAACCAACAGCGACCCTATATAGGATTTCTGAGGAGCAGCTGGTGAGCTTGAACCTCCAACTTTGCAGTTCAAACCACTTTGCAATCTGGCACATTAACCCACAGCTCCACACCAGGACACTAAGGCTCGATTTCTCATTTTTACATGTATTAGCTGAATGATTTTGGTGACATTATTTAATCACCAAATATCCTCAGTTTCTTATCAGTAAAATAAGGTCATAACCACTATCTCAGAGGGGTCCTGGTGTGGTGCTGTAAGATAAGCACTGGGCTTCAAGGTGAGTTTGAACTGAAAGGTCGGCATTTCAAACTCACCAGCAGCTACTCAGAAACTCTAAACAGGTTCACTCTGTGTCGGAAGCAACTCTACAGCTATTAACAACAAAACAACTATCTCAGAGGACTTCTAGAGAAAAATAAAAGTATGTATCATTCATGGAACATTGCAGGTTTACACATGTCATATTCTTCTTCTAGTCCTTCTCTTCCCCTGACTTCCTTTTATACATAGTTTGTTTATGTATATATAAACTTAAAACTTAAAACGACATACGGACTATATTTTTGCAAGTTCTGTTTACTGTTGTCTGTACTCTGAAGCCATTAAGTATAACCAGAGCAAATCAGATAAGAAAAAAGGATAGTATGTGTGTGTCTATTCAGCTATAGTTATTTGATTTTTTGTTTCTTTTTTTGCTGATAAAGGTTTATATACTAGAAAAAAAAAATTAAATACTATTTTTTAGACAACAAAATTTCTTTCCTCACCGATCACATTCATGGCAAAAGATCGTGTCTTCCACATTTTATAGCCACAATATCTGCACAAAACTTTGTGCAAAGTTTATCCTCAATGTATTCTGGGTGAAAATACTTATAGAGGGATGTTTAGTTCATAATTGTCTCCCAATATTCATATAGAATCTCAGAGTAAATTTAATAAAGCAGTCTATTTAATTCAATAAAGATAGATGGTGGCCACTATGTTTTATTCCAGGAATTAAGTAACTGACTGAGCAGAGATTTAGATAAGTGGTTATAAAATCTAAGCTTATACATTAGAATCTAACACTTTAGTTGTCAGATATGAAAATTTCTCAGTGCCTTAGAAAAACATTAATTTATATCTAGCTTTCACAAATGGATTAGCTTCTGTACATAACAGCAGCTACATTTCCATCATCTATGATTTTCATTTCAAACATCTTATTATACATAATTAGATTTATGAAAAAGAAAAAAATGTCATTTATAATCAATATGTAAACTGGCCACCACTAACCTGTCAGTTTGTTTTACTGTTGGGGCTTACATGTTGCTGTGATTCCAGAAGCGATGCCTCCAGTATTTTAAATATCAGCAGTGTCACCCATGGTGGACAGGTTTCAAATAAGTTTCCAGATGAAGATCGTCCAGGAAGGAGAAAGGGACTACTGCCGAATACTTAGTCAATGAAAATATTATGAATAGCAGTGGAACATTGTAAAACCAGAATATTAAATAATGAAATACAATAAAGAGCACTAGAATATTGTCAGATGTAGTGCTGGAAGATGAGTTCCTAAGTTTGAAGGCATTCAAGTTCTGGCTGGGGAAGAGCTGCCTCCTTAAGTAGAGTTAACAATTAAGTGACACCTTTAGGACCTTCATTTTCTGATGGGGCACAACTTAAAATGAGAAGAAACAGCTATGAACATCCATTAATAATCAGAACATGGAATGTAGAATTATGAAACTAGAAAAATTGGAAATTTTCAATAATTAAATGTTGTTGTTATGTGATGTGGAGTCGGTTCTGACTCATAGTGACCCTGTACAGGGTTTCTGAGGCTGTAAATCTTTACAGGAGCAGAAAGCCTCATCTTTCTTTGGCGGAACAGCTGGTAGTTTCAAACTGCTGAACTTGAGGATCACAGCCCGATTCGTAACCACTACACTACCAGAGCTCCTTATGGAACACATAAATGTCAATAACCTAAGTATTTGTGAGTAGAAAAGGACTGATATTGGCCATTCTTAATCTGACAGCAAAATGGTTCATTATGCAGAGAATGACAAATTGAAGCAGAATGTCTTACATTCATCATCAAAAAGAACATTTCAAGATATGTCTTGAAGAATAATAGTACCTTTGATAGGGTAATATCCATATGACTATAAGGAGGACCATTCAAAGCAAATATTCAAATTTACACAATGATTACTAAAAATCAGTGATGATGAAATTGAAGAATTCTAACAAATTCTTCAGTCTGAAATTGATCAAAATGCAATGTAGATATATTGATAAATACTGCTGGTTGGAATGTTAATGTTGGAAAACCTGACTATGGTGATAAAAACAATGCTGGAGATTGCATGATAGGATTTTGAAAGGCCAATGACTTGTTCATTGCCAATAACTGTTTTGAAAAACATGAAACACATCTATGTACATGAACTTCACCAGATGTAATACACAGAAATCAAATTGACTACATCTTTGGAAAGAAACTGGAAAAGCTCCATATCATCAGAAAATAGAAGGTCAGCAACAGACTGTGGAACAGTTTTGCTCATATGAATTCAGGCTCAAGTAGAAGAAAACTAAAATAAGTCCAAGAGAACAAAATATGACCTAGAAAATATCCTACTTGAATTTAGAGATCATCGGAAGAACAGATTTGATGCATTAGACACTAATGACCCCAAACCAGAAGAGTTGTGGGATAACATCAAGAACATCATACAGGAAGAAAGCAAAAAGTAAATAGGAAGAGAACAAACAAGATGGCAGATTGGTGGAAGCGCAATAAGGAGATCTGCCAGCAGCAACACAGAATACCTGACCAAGCAGGCTCAGGGGATGGTCCCAGAACTGTGAACCACATATAAAGGAATATTTAGAAGGTTGGAAGGCTTACAGCTGGGAAATTTGTGGCAGAAGCAAGAAATCCATTGTTTTCTAGTCCGGGCTGCTCGGCTGCTCCAGGAGCTGC
>NW_006408661.1:909559-910290 GCF_000296735.1 Chrysochloris asiatica
CAGAAGAGACTCTGAAACTTGCTCTCCAGCATAGAGATGCTAAAGCAAATTGAAGAAATGAGGAGGTCCAAGAGCTGAACAGAAAATTTCAAAGATCAGCTCAAGAAGATAAAGCCAAATACTATAATAAAAAATGCAAAGTTCTGGAATCAGAAAACCAAAAAGGAAGAACATTATTAGTATTTCTCAAGCTAGGGGAACTGAAGAAAAAATTCAAGCCTCAAATTTTGTTAGTGAAAGATTCTCTGGGCAAATTATTGAACGATGCAGAAAGCATCAAGAGAAGATGGAAGGAATACATAGTCATTGTACCAAAAGGAAATGGTTAATGTTCAACCATTCCAAGAGGTTCCATAAGATCAAGAGCCAATGATAACAGGGAGGAAGTCCAAAGTGCATTGAAGGAATTGGCAAAGAACAAGGCACCAGGAATTGATGAATCAAAATTGAAATCTTTCAAGAATGTGAGGCGGCACAAGAGGCACTCTCTCATCTCTGCCAAGGAATTTGGAAGACAACTATCTGGCTGACTGATTGGAAGAGATCCATGTTTGTGCCATTCCAGAGAGGTGACCCAACAGAATGCGGAAATCATTGGACAATCTCTTTGATATTTCTAGCGAGTAAAGTTTTGCTAAAGGTAATACAGAAATGGCTACAATCATACATTGACAAAGAACTTCCAGAAGTTCAAGCTGCATTGAGGAATGAGAGATATCGTTGCTGATGTC
>NW_006408661.1:910695-912952 GCF_000296735.1 Chrysochloris asiatica
AGATGATACTACCTTGCTTGCTGAAAGTGAAGAAGACTTGAAATATTTACTGATGAAGATCAAAGAGCACACCCTACGGTATGGATTACATCTCAATGTCAAGAAAACAAAAATTCTCATCACTGGACCAATAAACAACATTCTTATCAATGGAGAAAAGATTGAGGTTGTCCTTGACAATCTCATTCTTCTTGGATCAACTATCAACACTCACAGAAGCAGCAGTCAAGAGATCAGATGACATATTGCATTAGGAAAACCTGTTGCACAGGAACTTTTTAATGTGTTGAAGAGCAGAGATGTCAGCTTGAGGACTAACGTGCGCCTGACCCAAGCCATGGTATTTTCAATAATCTCATATGGATGCAAAAACTGGATAGTGAATAAGGAAGTTTGTATAAGAATTTATGCCTTTGAATTGTGGTGTTGGAGGAGAATGCTAAAAGTGCCATGGGCTGTCAAAAGAACCACTATATCTGTTCGGAAAGAAGTGTAGCCAAAGTGTTCCTTTGATGCCAGGATGGCTAAACTACACATCTCATACTTTGGGCATATTATTAGAAGGGAACAATCACTAGAGAAAGATATCGTGCTTGGTAAGATCGAGGGTCAGAGAAAAAGAGGAAGACCCCTAATGAGATGGATTGGCCAGGTGGCAGCATTGATGGACTCAAGTGTGGCAGTGGTGGTGAGGTTGGCCCAGGATTGGGCATTGTTTCATTCAGCTGTGCATGGGTCACTATGAGTTGGTTCTTACTTTATGGCACCTGACAACAACAACAACAACAGTCATATGGATACTGTCCTGTCACAGATAGGATTATACTTCAAGAGAGATCTTTAAATGTTCTTTTTGAGATGAATGTGATGACATTCCGCTTCAATTTGTCATTCCAATTATAGTAAGTCATATGACTGTCAGATTCAAAATGGCCAGTGTCTGTCCATTGTATGCATTATATTTTAGTTTTGATAACTTCCAGTTTTCCCAGAGTCATTATTTGCAAATTCTGTGTTCTGATTACTACTAGATATTCATGAATGTTTCTCCTCATAATGAGTTGTGCCCCATTGGCAAATGAAAGTTTTGAAAGCTTTATTCCATTTGACTCATCTCAGTCAATATTTTGAGAAGGCAACTCTTCCTGCGTAGTATTTTGATTGCCTTCCAACTTGAGCACCTCATTTTCTGGCACTATATCTTACATTATTTTAATGTTCTTCATCAGGTTTCTATATTCAGTATTTTGGTGCTGATAATGTTACACTACTTTTTATGAGATTTTCAGTGACTTAATATGTGGAAGTAGTCAATTTCTCGATCTTAATCTGTCTTAGTCTGGAAGTTCAGTTGAAACATCTACCTTGGGCAACCCTGCTGGTATTTAAAATACCCATGGCATAGCTTCCAGAATCACAAGAACATGCAAGTAATCTACTGTGTCAAATGGACAGATTAGTGGCAGGTTAATTAGTTAAGGTTAGAAATTAATATTTTTATAAAATGATACTGTGATACATTTTACTTGCTGTTGTTAAGTGTCATCAAGTCAGTTCCAATCCGTGGCAACATTATACAGGGTTTCCAAGGAACTGCTGCTGGGTTTGAAATGCTTGCGTTGGAGTTCAAACTGACCTTTGGTCTATCACATCAGGCTATCACATTACTCTGCAGCATCATACCATGACTTCGATATCATTTATATAGCATCATTATTCTTTCCACAAATGATATAGCACATGAATGTTTAGAAGCTTTTATGACACTATGAAAGGCAGATTTTTTTTTAAAACTAGTAACAAATGGATTTATTAAAATTTATTTACAAAAAGTATTTCATTGGGAAATTTTTCGTTTGTTTTTTTTATACAGAATAAATGTCTGTGATATCCAGTTGCACATCTAGATTTGAATAGTATTTCAGATGAATTCTCATCAGTGATTTAAAAAATGTCATTCAAATAAATACTGAAATCAAACGTATTTCTTTTTAAAGTAAATTCTAATCACACTAACCTGTCAGATGATAGTTAATAGCTTTGGAGTTAATGAAAAATAATTTATTTAGAAAAATGACCACTAATTGGAGCTCCAAATGATGAATGACTATACAAAATGTTTAGTCATGACAAGCTATGGACAACATTGAGAAGTATGAGTATTCCAGAACATTTAATTGTGCTTCTGAGAAATCTGTACCTAGACCAAGAAGCAGTTGTTCGAACAGAACACGGGAACACTGAATGTTTTTAAATT
>NW_006408661.1:913780-925186 GCF_000296735.1 Chrysochloris asiatica
GGTAGTGAGGTTGGCCCAGGATCAGACATTGTTTCATTCTGCTGTGCATGGGGTCGCTATGAGTCGGTTCTGACTCGATGGCACCTGACTACAACAACAAGATACAAAATGTATAATGTGATATAAACTAAAATTGCTATATTAGTGAAAGGAATCTAAAAAGTGCTGCAATGATTTAAAGAAGATAACATTGTTAGCTAGTGAAGTCTTCTTTTTCAGAAAAGTTGTGGTTTGAACTGAATAAATTATGAAGGATGACAAAAGGTAACAACAACACCAACAAAAAATAGATGAGAAGGACTCAATTATACTAGATAAAAGAGACTTTTAATTTACTTTTGTTTTTTAAGTGGGGATTTTACCAGGCACTGACTTGACTGTTCTAAGTGAAATAAAATTTCTGACAGGGAAAAGGAAGGAAGAAAATTGGAATGGTGATTTGGGAGACATACTACTAACTCTAGTATGTGTTAGTGCTTATAACACGGTCCTTTGATATTAGAAATGTTATAAAAATGCAGTGTTTTAAATACATGTAAACCATAATATTGATAATATGTATCAATATCATACTATGATTTAATAGTTTGCACTACGGAAACCCTGATTAGGGTTGCTATGGGTCGGAATCGACTCGACAGCACTTAACAATAACAACTATAGAAAATAACACAAATTCAGAAAAAAAATATCATAATGGCCTCCTGCACAACAGAACAAAACACTGCCTATCTTGTACCATCCTCACAATTTTTAATTTTGTGTGCATTGTTGTTTTCACTGTGTCAGTCTATCTCATTTTGATGTCTTTCCCTGCTCACTGATCTTTTACTTAACTTAGCATGATTCCCTTCTCCAAGGACTGGTCCCTCCTGACAAAATGTACACAAGATGATACAAAATTCCAATATTCTTGCTTCCAAGCAGCATTCTGACTACACTTCTTCCAAGAAAGATTTTTTTGTTCTTAGGAAGTCTATTATAGTTTCAGTATTCTTGAAAACACCATACAAACATATTGATTTTGCAGTGGTTTTCCTTATTCATTGTCCAACTTTCACTTGCATATAAAGTGATTATTAATACCATGGATTGGGTTAGGTGCATGTTAATCCTCAAAGTAAATAGAGTTATTTTGCAGCAGATGTGCTCAATGCAATATATGCTTGATTTCCATCAGTGTTGATTATGGATCGAAGCAAAATGAAGGCTTTCACAACTTCAGTCTTTTCTTTGAATAACTTCATGGTTTTATTATTAATTAGTACAATGTTGAGGATTATTATTTTCTTTATATTTAGGTATAATAATTAATGTAGACTTTATTCTTTATTATTCATTAGTATGCATTTCAAGTCTTCTTGTCTGACAAGCATGGTTGTGTCATCTGTTTGTTGCAGGTTGTTTATGAGTGTTCCTGTAGTCCTAATATCATGCTCTTCTTCATATAATCCAGCTTCTCAGATTATTGGCTCAACATACAGATTGTAAATTTATGATGAAATGATACAACCATGGTTCACACCTTTCTTCTTTATAAACCATTCAGTATCCCTGTCTTTGTTTGAATGGCTGCCTCTTAATCAATGTACAGGTTCCTCATATGTTGTTGTTGTTAGGTGCTATCAGGTTACTAGCAACTCATAGTGGACCTATTCACAACAGAACAAAATACTGCAGGTCTTGAAGCAATCTCATACTTGTTGCTATGCCTGAGCCCATCACTGCTACCACTGTGGCAATCCATTTCATTGGGGGTCTTCCTCTTTTTCTCTGACCCTCCACTTTACCAAATGTGACATTTTGTCCAGTGATTGGTCCCTTCTAATAATATGTCGCAAGTATGAGATAAGTTTGGCCTTCCTGGATCCAAGGAGCACTCTGGCTGTACCTCTTTCAACACATATGTGTTTGTTCTATTGGCAGACCATGGCACTTTTTATATTCTTCTCCAAAACCATAACACAAATGCATCAATGCTTTTTTCTTTAAACTATATACTGTGAATTGAGTAAAGGTTTAAAGAACAAATCATCAGTCCCACATTCAATAAATTATATACTTCATGTCATTACAACAATTGCAATCCCTTCTATGAACCAATAGTTAACAGTATTTACCTTTATTAGGCCACCATTCAACTGTTAGTTTGTCATACTGTGGTGGCTTGTGACTTGCTGTGATTCTGAAAGCTATGCCACTGGTATTTTAAATACCATCAGGGTTACCCATGGGGGACAAGGTGAGCTTCCAGACAAAGACAGACTAGGAAGAAGGAGTGATGAACTATTTCTGAGTATTTAGTCACTGAAAACCTTATGAACAGCAGAGAAACACTGTCAGATATAGTGCCAGAAAATGAGCTCCTCAGGTTGGAAGACACTCAAAATGTGACTGGGGAAGAGCTGCCTACTCAAAGTACAGTTGACCATGATGACGTGCATGGAGTAAAGCCTGTGGAAGAAATGCCTGTGAGACCTTCATTTGCTGATGGGACACAACTCAAAATGAAGAGAAACAGCTGCAAACATTCACTGAAAATTGAAACATGGAATGTATGAAGTATGAATCTGGGAAAACTGGAAGTTATCAAAAATGAAATGGAACACATAAACATCGATATCTTAGGCATCAGTGAGCTGAAATGGACTGGTTTTGGCCATTTTGAATCTGATGACCACATAGTTTAGTATGCCGGAAATGACAAATTGAAGAGGAATGGTGTTGCATTAATTGTCAAAAAGAACATATCAATATCAATCATGATGTACAATGCTGTCTGTTATAGGATAATTTCCATGTGCCTACAGTAAAGACCAGTTAATACCACTATTATTCAAATTTATGCACCAACTACTAAAGCCAATGAGAATGAAATAGAAGAATTCTACCAACTTCTTCAATCTGAAACTGATCAAACATGCAATCAAAATATATAGATAATCACTGACAATTGGAATGCAAAGGTTGGGAACAAGGAGGAAAGATCAGTAGTTGGAAAATATGGCCATGGTAATAGAAATGATGCTTCAGAATGCATGATAGAATTCTGCAAAACCAATTATTTGTTCATTCCAAATACCTTCTTTAGACAGCAAAAGAGACCACTATACACATAGACCTCACCAGATGGAATACATAGAATTCAAACTGACTACAACTGTGGAAAGAGAAGATGGAAAAGCTCCATATCATCAGTGAAAACAAGGCCAGGGGCAGACTGTGGAACAGACCATCAATTACTCATATGCAAATTCAAACTGAAGATGAAGAAAATGGAAACAAGCCATGAGAGCCAAAATATGACATTGACTATATCCCACCTGAATTTAGGGATTATCTGAAGAACAGATTTGATACATTAAACACTAACGACCGAAGACCAGAAGAGTTGTAGGATGTCATCAAGAACATCATACATGAATATAGCAAAAAGCCATTAAGCAGACAAGAAAAAGGAAAAGGTCAAAATGGATGTCAGAAGAGACACTGAAACTTACTCTTTAACGTAGAGATGCCAAAGCAAATGGAAGAAATGAAGAGGTCCAAAAGCTGAACAGAAAATTTCAAAGATCAGCTAGAGAAGATAAAGCCAAATATTACAACAAAATGTGAAAGGAACTAGCATCAGAAAACCAAAAAGGAAGAACACGCTCAGCATTTCTCAAGCTGGGAGAACTAAAGAATAAATTGAAGCCTGGACTTTCATTATTGAAATATTCTCTGGGAAAATTATTGAATGATGCAGAAAACATCAAGAGAAGATGGAGGGAATATACAGAGATTCTGTACCAAAAGGAAATTGTTCATGTTCATCTGTTTCAAGAGGTAGCATATGATCAACAACCATTGATACTGGAGGAAGAAGTCCAAGGTGCATTGAAGGAATTGGCAAAGAACTAAGCACCAGGAATTGATGGAATCAAAATTGAAGTCTTTCAAGAAAGTGAGGTGGCACAGGAGGCACTTACTCATCTCTGCCAAGAAATTTGGAAGACAACTATCTGGCCGACTGATTGGAAGAGATCTGTATTTGTGCCCACTCCATAGAGAGGTGACACAAGAGAATGTGGAAAAATTGGACAATCTCTTTGATATCCCATGTGACTAAAGTTTTACTAAAGGTAATATCGAAACAGGCACAAGCACACATTGACAGAGAACTTCCAGAGGTTCAAGCAGGATTCAGAAGAGGCCGTGGAATGAGGGATATCATTGCTGATGGATCTTGGCTGAAAGCAGAGAATATCAGAAAGATGTTTGTTGTTGTTATTAGGTGCCATGGAGTTGGTACCGACCCATGCACAGCAGAAAAAACACTGCCCAATCCTGGGCCAACCTTACTACTATTGACATGCTTGAGTCCATCGATGCTGCCACTGGCCATTCCATATCAATGGAGGTCTTCCTCTTTTTCTCTGTTCCTCCACCTTACCAAACATGATATCCTTCTCTAGAGACTGGTCCCTCCTGACAATATGTCCAAAGTATGAGAGACTAAGTTTGGCCATCTTAGCCTCCAAAGAGCACTCTCGCTGCACTTCTTCCAAAACGGATCCATTGGTTCTTTTGGCAGCCTGTGGCACTTTCAATCTTCTCTTCCAACACCATGGCTCAAAGTCATCAACTCTTCTACGGTCTTCCTTATTCATTATTGACTAGACAAAGTCTTTCGATTCTGTGGATCATGACAAGCTGTGGACAACATTGGAAATATGAGTATTCCAGAACACTTAATTGTATTCATGAGGAATCTGTACCTGGAACAAGAGGCAGTTGTTCGAACAGAACATGGGAACACTGAATGATTTAAAATTAAGAAAGTTGTGTGACAAGGTTGTATTATTTCACCATACTTATTCAACTTGCATGATGAGCAAATAATACATGAAGCTGAGTTATATGAAGAAAAGCATGGCATCAAGATTGGAGGAAGACTCATTGACAACCTGCGATATGCAGATAATACAACCTTGTTTGCTGAAAGTGAAGAGGACTTAAAACATTACTGATGAAGATCAAAGAGCACAGCCTTCGGTATCAATTACATCTCAATGTCAAGAAAACAAAAATCCTCACCATTGGACCAATAAACAACGTTCTTATCAACAGAGAAAAGATTGAAGTTGTCAAGGGCTTCATTTTTCTTGGATCAACTATCAATCGTCACTCAAGCAGCAGTCAAGGAATCAAATGACGTATTGCATTAGGCAAATCTGCTGCACAAGACTTTTTAAAATTATTGAAGAACAAAGATGTCAGCTTGGGGACTATGGTGTGCCTGACCCAAGCCATGGTATTATCAGTGACCTCATTTGCATGTGAAAGCTGGACAGTGAATAAGGAAGACTATAAAAGAATTGATTCTTTTGAGTTATGATGTGGGAAGAGCATGGGCTACCAAAAGAGCCAATAGATCTCTTTTGGAAGAAGTGCAGCCAGAATGATCATTGGAAGCCAAGATGGCCAAACTTTGTCTCTCATACTTCGGACATACTATCAGGAGACACAAGTCATTGGAGAAGAATATCATGTTTGGTAAGGTGGAAGGTCATAGAAAAAGAGGAATACCCCCAATAAGATGGATTGGCCCAGTAGCAGCATCGATGGTCAGAAGATGATGCATGGAGGAGATTGGAATCATGGCAATGTAATGATATATGATGGAATGAATATGGAACTGAGGTTCTCTCATGTAAACTATCATATAACTCACAATAAAACATTTAAAAAAAATTTTTGTGGGAGGAGAAAACCTCACCGATTTGTAGTTTGCCACAGATTGCAGAAATCTTCCATTTTATAATCATTTGGCTTTATTGGTTTTTGCATAAATTTCAATAATATTGGAGTTAACTGGTTTTCCTTGTAGGTATATGGATATTATCCTATTACAGACAGTATTGTACTTTAAGATAAATCTTGAAATGCTCTTTTTTACTATAAATGCAACATTTCTCTTAAATGCTGCTCTCAGCAAAGTAAACCATACAATTATCAAATTCAAAATGGCCAATACAAGTCCAATTCACCTCGCTAATGCCTAGGACATCTATCTTTATACATTCATTTTAGATTTTGATGACTTTTAATTTTCCTAGATTCCTAGTTCATGCATTCTACCTCCTGATTATTAATAGATATTTTCAGCTGTTTTTGTTTTGTTTTGTTTTGTTTCTTCTTTCTCTCAATTTGAGTTGTGCCACATCAGCAAATAAATTTCCTGAAAACTTTGTTCCATCCATGTTACTAAGGTCAACTCAACTTAATTGAGGTTGATTTTCCCCATCATATTTTGAGTACCTTCCAACCTGGGGTTATCAACTTCTGGCACTATATCAGACAATGTTCTGCTGCTCTTCATAATGTTTTCAGTGACTAGCATTTGAGAAGTGGTATACCTCTCCTTCCAAATCTGCCTAAGTTGGGACACTCTACTCAAACTTGTCCATCATGGGTAACTCCTTTTGTACTTAAAATTTTGGTGGTATAGCTTTCAGGATCATAGCAACACACAAGCCACCATAGTATGACAAACTGACAGTTGAGTGGTAAACTATAAACATTAGTTGTTGTCAGAATTCTGCAGTAAGAGGGCATAGCAAATGCTTAGAAAACTCAGAATTAGTGAAATTCTTTTAAAGTTTTTTTTTTTTTTTTAACAGTCAACTTACAGGTTCAATTGTGCTCAAGAAAATATGTTGAAATCTTAATTTGAAGTACCCATGAATGTTCCCTTTTTACATGTTGTAGCTAAAGGAACATGTGTTCATATAGGCATACGGTGGGTTCTAATCTAATCTGAATGGTGTTCTATCAAAGAGAAAAAGACACCCTAAGAAATAGAAGTGGTAAAAGAACGATGTAACCACAAAATTATGTTGAAGTTTTAAGCAAAGGAATGTCTATGTTATTATTGTTAAATGTCATTGAGTTGGTGCCGAATTATAGGGACGTTGTATAGGTTTTCTTGTGTTGGGTCTGAACTGCTGACCTTGCTGTTACCAATCCAATGATTATCCTAATGCATCACACTAGAACTCCAAGGAACTCCAAATACTAGCAAAGAGAAGAAGGGCTCTTTCACTATAGCTTTTAAAGAAAATATGGCCTTTCCAACACCCTGTATCCAGATTGTTAGCCTGCACAACTGAAACAGTAAATATTGGTTCTTATAACTACCAAATATGTGGCACTGTAAAATAAATGCTAGGCTGTTAACCACAAGGTTGGTGGTTCAAACATACCAGTCATTCCTTGAAAATACTATATAGGGTTGCTGTGGGTTATAATCACACAACAACAAGAATGAGCTCCTGAAAATTATTTGTGAAAAAGGAAGTTGAAAAGTGAACATTTCCTTATTTTGAATTGTCCCTCTCTATTTTCTCTCTTTTTATGTAGGAGATACTTTAATTTCTAAGCTTTGAATGTAGAAGTAGGCTATTTTGTTCTAACTCCTTGGATGGATGAGAATGAAATATTTCTCTTTCAGTCAGTGAGGAACATCTGGAATGACATACAAAGAATTCAAAAAGAAAATCTTTTCAGAAAATTAGCAACTGAAAACCAAATACAGGAAGATAGGATTATATGTAAAAAAAAAAAAAAACTAGAAAAGGCAACATATCTCAGTTGACTAAGTGCAAATCTAGAGAAAGTCGAATTTCTTTTGTTAACCAACCAACCACAGAAAACATCTTTTCCTACAGAGCTTTAATGTAGCAAAGGTACTGTTCTTAGTGAGTGTTGTCGAGGCAATTTTTGTTGTTGTTAGGTGCCATAGAGTCAGCACTGACTCATAATGACCCTATGCACAACAGAGCAAAACATTGTCCGGTTCTGGGCTAACCTCACAATTGTTACCACACTTGAGCCCATTGATGCTGCCACTTTGCCAATTCATCTCACTGGGGGTCTGCCTCTTTTTATTTGATCCTCCATCTTACCAAACATGATATCCTTCTATAGTGACTGGTCCATCCTGACAATATGTCTGAAATATGAAAGATGAAGTCAGGCCATCCTGGTCTCCAAGGAGGACTCTGTCTGTATTTCTTCCAACACAGATCTAACTCATAGCAACCCTGTATAGAGATTCTGAGGAGTAGCTGGTAGGTTCGAACAAGCAGCCTTGTAATTAGCAGTCCATTGCTTATCCTGCATTTCCACATCAGAATTATGAGATAGCAAAAGTAAGTCTTGTAATTTTATTTGTGTCTTAGAGAGAAGAAAAATCTGAAGATATTACTTTTACTGAAGAAATTGGACATGTCATAGATAAAGCATTAAATTTAGAGATAAAATGTTTGCATAAAGCACCTGAAAGAAAAATAAAACAAAATTTAAATTTGTGCTTGAGCTGATCCCAAATTTATTGTGAACTCATGTGTGTCAGAGTATAACTGAGTGTTATAGTTGTCTTTTCTGGATTTTTTTTTTTTTTTTTTTTAAAGTAGAACCCCAGACTTTTTTGTCTGAGGCACTCCAATCTTTTAGTTGGCAGTTCAGTTCTTAAACATTTGTGCCACTCAAGGATCTTGGAACAGAGTTCTATTTTGTTTTGTTTTTATTTTCCCTTCTTTTAAGGTTGTTGCAAATTGCCATTGAGTCAATTCCATCTCATAATGACCCTATATAGGGTTTCCAAGGAGCAGCTGGTGAGCTTGAACCACTGACCTTGCAGTTCTTTGCAGTGTGATGCACTAGCCTACAGAGCCACACTAGGTTGGCTACTGTTTAATAATGACAAGCACCCATAGCAGGTTTTAGTGGGCCACTCTGAAGACATATGATCTAACTGCCAGTGTTTCAAGCTTCAGTATTATTAAAACAATAAGAATGCTCATATATAAAACACTGGGGTCTTTATAACCAAGTCTGATTTAATAAAGGTATTGTAGCTTCATCACCATAACATTGACTTATACCCCTCTAGTGCAAATTTTCTGATTCAGTAACCAGTACTACATATTCACTAATACCTGATTTTCACTGTCCCAGTGAAACACTTATGAATATTCAGAAGTTGAGGATAAATTAAAAAAAAACAAAACAAAACTCATTTAGCTTGGACATAAACAAAAAGAGCACATTATTATTTGCTACCCTTGCCTTTTGATGAGTGAAGATCACAGTCCAGAACATTTTTCTTTTGACTAGTAGATTTAGGAATACATCTGTATCATGAATTCAGCACATAGTAAAATTAGCATTTAGTGAGTAGAGTCCTAAGCATTTGTAGATCTACAATTTTCCCAATTCTTTGGAATCACTTCATATACATGGTTTTGTTTTGTTTCTACTATGCATGGTTTTAAAGACGGTTAACAAGGTATTTTTGTGATGGTGAGCACAGTACCTTGGAGCAGGTTGCATAAAGAGAAATAATGAGAAAGACAGGATAATTCACAGGCAGTGTTGGGGAAATAAAGTGCATTGAAAAATTTTAAGGAGATAAATTGAAGTAATCAATTCTACTACCCTATTCAATTGTAACTTAATTGAGCAATTTCAGAATTCTCCCTTAAAACTTACTAAGCAGCAAAGACTTGGATTCTGTAATGAGCCAAAGTGATATTCATGAGACTGTGCTATGTTTTCTGAGCCCAATCTGCATAATAACCAGTACTGGTGCCACTCAACTTCTCTCAACAGTCATGGCTTAATGAGGTAGTTATCCATTCCTAACTCCACATGTTTCTTCTTTAAAAAAAAAAAAATTGGTCTCGTTCAATAAGTGCAAATGTCTGCCAGAAATGCTGGCAGTTATATATAAACACTGCGTCTGGTTTTTCTAACAGCTAAGTGAATTTAGTTGAATTTCTTCTTGTGAGCTGGAATTTTTATATGCCTTCCAGCAGCATATTTGGAGAGCATGTCTTCTGATGGGCAATGTGCATGGATACTTATTGGCTCATTAGGAATTTAGTTTATTGTCATTTAAAAATTGCATATTGCTGCTTTAATTTTTTTAAAATATATTTTTTATGTCCTAACTCATTCTATAAGGAGTTCAGCTAGTGTAGTACTTAACAGTAAGGTTGCCAATGCCACACAAGGACTCCAGTGTATAGTAGTGGTATTTATGTGCCATGGAGTTGGTGCTGATTCAGAGTGTTTCTGAGGCTATAATTTTTTTGTGGGAGAAGAAAGCCTAATTTTTCTCCCTCAAAGTGGCTGGTAGTTTCAAACTGCTGAAGTGGTTAGCAGCCTGACTCATGAGCCATTACTCTACCAGAGCTCCTTTGTATATATACCGTACAATAATTTTATCCCATTAAAACTTGACTAGATAAAGGAAACAAGTGTAAATTGCTATAATTTGATGCACTTGACCTACATTTATGGATGTAGTTATGTGCAGTGGAAATGGTTCTGACTCATAGCGACCCTGTACAGGATTTTTGAGATTGTGAATCTATACAAGGGCAGAAAGCCACATCATTCTCCTGTGGAACAGCTGGTAGTTTCGAACCGTTGTCCCTGAGGTTAGCAGACTAATTCATAACCACTACACTACCAAATCTCTTTACAGATGTAGTAGCTCAAAATACCAACTGAGAGGGAAGGCAAGGAAATTTCATATCAAGTATCAATCCTATCTCCTCAGTATACAGGGTTAATAAGGACAGGCAATTTAGACACTGGCTACATAAAATGGGAGAGGTGGGTCTATATAGGCATGAAGTGACTGGCTTACAAGTTTTCAGAAGGTAGTATCCCCACTGAATAGTTTTCACATCTTCTGTCAGTTTGTAGTACTGTTGTGGCTTGTGAGTTGCTGTCATTCTGAAAACTATGCCACCAGTATTTTAAATACCATCAGGGTCACCCATGGTGGACAGATTTCAGATGAACTTCCAGACAAAGACAGACTAGGAAGAAAGACTGACGAATTACTTTTGAATATTTAGTCACTGAAAAACCTTATGAATAGCAGAGAAACAATGTCAGATACAGTGCCGGAATATGAGTCCCTCAGGTTGGAAGGCACTCAAAATGTGACTGGGGAAGAACTACTGCCTCAAAGTGGAGTTGACCGTGATAATGCACATGGAGTAAAGCTTATGGGAGACAAGCCTGCAAGACCTTCACTTGCTCATGGGGCACAACTCAAAATGAAGAGAAACAGCTGTAAACATCCAATGAAAATCAGAACATGGAATGTACCAAGTGTGAATCTGGAAAAATAGGAAGTTGTCAAAAATGAAGTGGAACACATAAACATAGATATCCTAGGAATTAGTGAGCTGAAATGGACTGGTATTGGCCATTTTGAATCTTACAACCACATGGTTTATTATGCCGGGAATGACAAATTGAAGAGGAATGGTGTTGCATTCATCGTCAAAAAGAACATATCCAGATCAGTCATGAGGTACAATGCTGTTTGTGATAAGATAA
>NW_006408661.1:927336-934559 GCF_000296735.1 Chrysochloris asiatica
CCTGACCCAAGCCATGGTATTTCTAATAACCTCATATGCATGCAAAAGCTAGACAGTGAATAAGGAAGACTGTAGAAGAATTGATGTTTTTGAGTTATGGTGTTGCTGGAGAATATTAAAAATCTCATGGGCTTCCAAAAGAACCCATAGATCTGTTTTGGAAGAAGTGCAGCCAGAGTGCTCCTTGGAGGCCAAGATGGCCAAACTTTGTCTCTCATACTTTGGACATATGGTCAGGAGGGACCTGTCGCTGGAGAAGGATCTTATGTTTAGTAAGGTGGAGGGTCAGAGAAAGAGAGAAAGACCCCCAAGGAGATGTATTAGCCAAGTGGAAGCATTTGTGCACTCAAGTGTGGCAACAGTGGTGAGGTTGGCCCAGTATCAGGCAGTGTTTCGTTCTGCTGTGCGTAAGGCCACTGTGGGTCGGTACCGATTCAATGGCACCTAACAACGACAAAAAAATGGGCCTGGTGAAAGGAGATGGGATTATGATTCTTACAATTCATTAGTGAATAATTGTTATCATGACTAATTGCAACAGTGACAACTATAAAGGTATAAATTTTGTAATATAAAGGGGGGGATATTTAAACTTACCTTCCAGGAACAGAGGACCCTAAGACCATCAAGGGAGAAGAGCATGAGCAGAATGTGGTACCCTATCAAGAGAAACAGTAATACCAAAGATGGAGGCAGAGATGAGTATATATATATAGAGAGAGCAGCTGAGGACTCTAGACTCATGGAAAGAGAAAGGCTGTGTACTGGCGGCCAGGAGGCAGGCTTGCAGAATGTGCCCTTTTGTTGTATAAATGATTATGTATTTCTGAGTGTTTTTGTGTACATCAAAACAACAAGAACAGTGAACAGAGGGAATAAAAGGAAATACTATTGAATGACGATGCACAAAGGGGAGTGTAATCATTTCAATGAAACAAAATACCATAAAATGACTGTAAAACCAATGTTCTCCCATGTAAACTAACACTCAATTCACAATAAAAACTTGGGAAAAAATATATATATAGTTGGGCTTCTGATCTCAAGGTCAGCAATTCAAAATTACTAGCTTTTCCTTGGGAGAAAGATGAAGCTTTCTGCTCCAGTAAAGATTCACAGCTTAGAAAACCCTATGCAAGGTCACTATGAGTTGGAACAGACTCCACCGCTTACCACAACCACCTCATTTCATGGAGACCTGGTATGATGCTGTGGGTTAATGAGCTGGACTGGAAGGTTGGTTTGAACTGCAAGGTCGGTAGTCATACTTATCAGTCACTCCTTGGAAACCCTATATAGGGGTCACTATGAGCTCTGGTAGCGAAGTGGTTAGGAATCGGGCTGCGAACCTTAAGGTCAGCGGTTCGAAACTACCAGCTGCTCCGCGGGAGAAAGATCAGGCTTTCTACTCCCATAAAGATTTACACCCTCGGAAACCCTGTATAGGGTCGCTATGGGTCGGAACCGACTCGACGGCACTTAACAACAACAACAACATGAGTCAAACTAACTCGATGGTACTTAGCTACAATAACAACAACAATAGCAACCATAGTTCACAAGTATTGAATGAAGTTTGAATAAAAACATAAAATTTAAAGTTGTGAGAGAAAAATGAATAGATCTAGGAAATAAAAATGTAAGTTAAATTAAGAAAAGCAGGAGAAGTAAGGTAGAGTGGATAAGGAAAGAAGGTCTATTAGTTGAACAGAGTGGGGTTAATGGCGTCTTTCCCATTCACTAGCTGTGTGATCTAGTCAGCTGACTTCTGTTTCTCATATATAGATATAGAATAATCTTATATTTTTGTTCAGTATGAAACCTTTCATTCAGGATAAAAAGTAATTTAATAAGTGTGATGCTGTGGGATAAAGCACTAGAGAGTCGGTTTGAACCACAAGGTCAGCGGTTTTCCTTGCAAACTCTATAGAGGGTCGCTCTGAGTCAGAACCAACTTGAAGGCACTTAACAACCACAACAATGAATAATTATGCTAAATTGTTTAATCCTAGGTCTGAAATAAGACAAGTGCGTAGTAACTGATGTTGTGGTTGTTAAGTGCTATTTAGTTGGTTTAAACCCATAGTGACTCTATACAGGGTTTCCAGGAGTGGCTGGTGAGCTTGAACCACTGACTTTTGCAGTCCAGCACATTAACCCACAGCACCACACTTACTAATATCCTGGTGTGGCACTGTAGGATAAGCACTAGACCCTGATGTCAGTTTGGACTGCGAGGGCTGAGCTTTAAACTCACGAGCAGCCTCTCCTCAGAAACCCTATACAGGGTTGCTGTAAGTCTGAGCCAGCTCAGCAGCACTTAACAATAGCAACAATTAATATATAAACTCTAAGAGCACAAATACAGTAATATTTTTACTCTAACAGTTCAATTTGCCTCTGAGCTTTCCAGAAGAAAACAAGGACTATCTGGTTAAATATGCTTACAATATTAGACATAATTTCATATTTAGGAATGAGAAAAGGAACACTGGCAGCAAAGTGGGATATGCCTTGGGATGCTAACCTCAAAGTTAGCAGTTAGAATCCAGAAGCTATTCTGAAGGAGAAAGATGAGGCCAGGCCTTCAGCTACCATAAAGATTTATAATGTTGGAAACCCTTTATAGGGTCACTATGAGTCAGAAGTTACTTGAAGGCACACTGCAGCACAGCAGGAAAAAGAAAGTCCATTGGTTCTGTTAGGAACCTGATGTTTGTATTTGGAATTTCTTAGAAATATTTCTCCTGTGAGAATTTCTATATAGCACTTTGAATTATACATTAAAAATGTTTTTAACAAATACAGGATTGTATGTTTTGAATGCTTGTTTCTTATAATATTCTCTGAGGACATTCAAACACAAATGAAAATATAAATCATTAAAGAAAGAATAATTTTTCTAGAGGATATGATTTAATCTTCCTACAAATACCATTTTTTTCATTCAGACAAAAGAAACATGAAGTTTGAATTTATAAAGAGAGGGAAGCTTGCACAATAATTATTTGGTTAATTCAATAGCATTACCTTCAAATTTATGTCATTATTTCACTCAACTAATATTTAATATGTAAGTGTCACTGTATGTCAACTCTTCTCAGAGTCCAGAAATAAACAGTAAATAAAAGCACACAAAGATTTCTGTCATTGAAGTTCTTGCTTTCTAGAAAAAGGAGGCAGAGAATAAAGCATTATATGTAGATGTACAAGTCATGAAGCTAACTAGCTAGCTATCCTCACCTAATGGGATCACCATACCAATCCAGAATACATAAACTTTTCCTTACAAATATTCTTATTGGAGTTCTTTGGATGGAGCAGGGAGTGAAGTCCACTGATGCCAGGTAGAATCTCAGAACCAGTCTGAATAGTTTCCTGGGAAAGGCAGCCAAGGGCAGAGATGTCAATTCAGGCCTTAAAAATTTTAAATCAAGTTGTTGCCTTTGAGCTGATTCTGAATCATGGGATCTTATGTGTGTCAGTGTACAATTGGTTGGGTGACTTTTTTCTTGTCTGAGGTTCTTCTGAATGTATTTGAACCTCCAACATTTCTTTAAACAATCAAATGTATTAACTAATTGTACCATTGATGGATATAATTTGAGGCTTTAGTGCAGATAAATTGGATTATTTTTATAAAGTTAACAGGCCATGTAAATAGAATTCCCCACTTATGACTTCTCTGATAAGGATACTTATTATTCTCCATTTTAGGAGACATGAAGGCTAAGACACACCAACCTTCTGCCAATGACATCTACTTGATTATCATAAAACTAAAACATTTTATAAGAAGTTACAAGTTACATTAAGAACTACGATGCCTTCTTCCATTCTTTTGGCACCTCTCCTGAAGCCAAAATGTTTCCCAGAAGCCTACACATCCAACATGATACTCTCCAGTCCAGGACCAGGCACCTGTTCTTCCCTCCTTGTTTTTAGCAGTTCATTCATGCAAAACTATCATCCAAAATCCATTGGAAATCTGATAGCAATTTATTGTCTTTTTCAAAATTATTAATATTTTTAGTCATAACCTGAAAAAAAGTAAATTTTAAGAAATGGTGACCATTTCTATCAGTTACAGTTTCTGTAGATATTAGGGCAGGTAAGAAAAGTCTTTTAAGATTAGACCCAAGTTGAATTTTTAGTATAAATAGCTGGTTGGATTAATCCAAATTACCTCCAATTTTTATATGTAAGTATGCCACTGTAAAATGAGAAAAATAAATAATATATTAAGAAAATTTGAAATTTGTGTGTGTGTGTTTGTGAATTTTTTAGCAAAAGTTTTAAATGGTCATGAAAATGGAGAATTTAACCTGACCTGTGTTTCTAGAAACTAGTAATAGTTGAGAAGCCTGCCCCATCTTTTATTCTCTGGAAACTTTCTTACATTTTTGTGTTTTATGAAACTGCTAAGTGCAAAGGCCCACTTCCATCCTTCTTCAATGACTCCCATCTTTTTAAAACCCAACCATTCTTCCTCTTCTTTGAGATGTTCTCCACTAAAATATTCATTTAAAATACCTATGGCATAGTTGTAGAATCACAGCAACATGCAAGCCACTACAGTATAACAAACTGACAGACTAGTGTATTTGTGCATAAATATTTTGATGTACTCCATTTGAAGCAAAGTTAGACATTCAGGCATTTTGTAGTCCTCTAAAAAACTGGGCGGTTCGAAACTACCAGCTGCTCCGCGGGAGAAAGATGAGGCTTTCTACTCCCGTAAAGATTTACACCCTTGGAAACCCTGTACAGGGTCGCTATGGGTCGGAACCGACTCGACGGCACTTAACAACAACAACAACAAAAAACTGGGAGCATTGGTTTTCTTATTTAACTGAACAATTATCTTTTCATGCATTTTTTTAAGCATCCTAGGGGTCATGGCCACCTTGGCTACCACTTGCTGTCAGTTTGTCATATTGTGGTGGCTTGAGAGTTGCTATGATTCTGGAAGCTATGCCACGGGTATTTTAAACACTAGCAGGGTCACCCACGGTGGACAGGTTTCAGATGAGTTCCCAGATGAAGACAGACTAAGAAGAAGGAGAGACAAAATATTTCCAAATATTTAGTCACTGAAAAGCTTATGAATAGCAGAGAAACACTGTCAGATATAATGCCAGAAAATGAGCCCCTCAGGTAGGAAGGAACTGAAAATGCAACTGGGGAAGATTTGCTTCCTACGAAGTAAAGTTGTTCTTGATTACATCAATGGAGTAAATCCCTTGGGAGTAAATCTCTCAGGACCTTCATTTGCTGATGGACACAACTCAAAATGAAGAGAAATAACTGTAACATTCATTAATAATCAGAACATGGAATGCACAAAGTATGAATCTAGAAAATTGGAAATTGTCAAAAATGAAATGGAATGTATAAACATCAATTTCTTAGGCATTAGTGAGCTAAAATGAACTGGTATTAGCCATTTCAAATCTGAAAACTACATGGTTTACTATGTCGAGAATGACAAATTGAAGAGGAATGATGTTGCATTCAATGTCAAAAGGAACATATCAAGATCTGTCATGATGTACAACACGGTCTGTGATAAGATAATATCCATGTGCCTACAGGGAAGACCAGTCAATACATATTTATGTACCAACCACTAAAGCCAGTGAGGATGAAATAGAAGAATTCTACCAACTTCTTCAATCTGAAATTGATCAAACATGCAATCAAAATATATTGATAATCTCTGGCGATTGGAAGGCAAAGGTTAAAAACAAAGAGTAAGGATCAATAGATGGAAAACATGGCCTTAGTGATAGAAACGATACTGGAGATTGCATGGTAGAATTCTGAAAAACCAATGATTTATTTATTTCAAATACCTTTTGAACAGCATAGGAGAAGAATATATATATATGGACCTCACCAGATAGAACACACAGAAATAAAATTGAGTACATCTGTGGAATGAGAAGGTGGAAAAGCTCCATATCATCAGTTGAAACAAGGCCAGGAGCAGACTGTGGAACAGAGCATCCATTGCTCATAATCAAATTTGACTGAAGCTGAAGAAAATGTAAACAAGTCCACAAAAGCCAAAATATGACCTTGAATATATCTCACCTGAATTTTAGAGATCATCTAAAGACCAGATTTGATACATTAGACAGTAAAGAACGAAGACCAGAAGAGTTGTGGAATGACATTGAGAATATCATACAGGAAGAAAGCAAAAAGTCATTAAGAAGACAAGAAAGAAGGAAAAGATGAAAATAGATGTCAGAAAAGACTGAAATGTTCTCTTCAGCATAGAGATGCTAAAGAAAATGGAAGAAATGAGGAGATACAAGACCTGAACAGAAAATTTCAAAGTTCAGCTCAAAAAGACAAAGTCAAATATTATAACAAAATGTGCAAAGATCTGGAGTTAGAAGACCAAAAGGGAGGAACACACTCAGCATTTCTCAAGCTGAAGGAACTGAAGGAAAATGCCAACCCTCAATTTTCATTATTGAAGGATTCTCTGAGTCCTTGAATTATTGAATGATGCAAAAAACATCTAAAGAATATGGTTATTATTTAGATGCTTCAAGAGTTAGCATATGATCAAGAGCCAATGATACTGAAAAAAGAAGTCCAAGGTGCATTGAAGGAATTGGCAAAGAACACGTTACTGGGAATTGATGGAATTCAAATTGAAATCTTAAGAAAGTGAGGCGGCACTGGAGACACGCACTCATCTGTGCCAAGAAATTTGGAAGACAACCATAGGGTCAACTGATTGGAAGAGATCCGTATTTGTGCCCATTCCAAAATTAGGTGACCCAATGGAATGCGGACAATATCTTTGATATCCCATACGAGTAAGGTTTTACTAATGGTAATACAGAAATGGCTGCAACCGTACATTGACAGAGAACATCCAGAGGTTCAAGCCAGAATCAGAAGAGGACATGGAATGAGGGATATCATTGCTGATGTCCGATGGACCTTGGTTGAAAGCAGAAAATACCAGAAAGATGTTTGTTTGTGCTTTATTGACTACTCAAAGGCCTTCAATTGTGTGGATTATGACACACTATGGACAACATTGTGAAGTGCCAGTATTCCAAAACACCTAATTGTGCTCATGAGGAATCTATATACAGACCAAGAAGCAGTTCGAAAAGAACATGTGAACACTGAGTGGCTTAAAATTAGGAAAGGTATACGACAGGGTTGTATTCTTTCACCATACTTATTCAACCTGT
>NW_006408661.1:934728-937004 GCF_000296735.1 Chrysochloris asiatica
AAAAAATCCTCACCACTGGACCAATAAACAACATTCTTTTCAATGGAGAAAAGATTAAAGTTATCAAAGAGTTCAATTTTCTTGGGTCAACCATCAACACTTAGGGAAACAGCAGCCAAGAAATCAAACGACGTATTGCATTAGGCAAATCTGCTGCAAAACACCTTTATAAAGTGTTGAAATGCAAAGTTGTCAGCTTGAGGAGTAAGGTACACCTGACACATGCCATGGTCTTTTCAATAACCTAATTTGCATGAGAAAGTTGGACAGTGAATAAGGAAGACTGTAGAAGAATTGATGCATTTGAGTTATAGTATTGGAGGAGAATATTGACAGTCCCATGGGCTTCCAAAAAAAAAACAAATGTATGAGTCAGAACCTACTAGATAACACTTAACAACAACCCTGCTTTACTACTATTTAAAAAAATGTCATTTGAAAATGTAGTTCATTTATTCTTATTCAAATTACCACTTTTGAGAGGACTGAAAATCAACAAACAGGAACACAAATGGAAATTTAATTTTAAAGTGTTCATGTGAAACTGAAATATGATCGTATTTGGTATTAAAGTTGCCTCTTTTCTCAATAGGCCTGGGTGCTGCTTTCAGAGCCTGAGGTTATTATGAGCCAACAAGACATCTTATTGAATTGAAAATAATACAAATAGTTTTTCTTTTTGCTCAAAAAATAGAAAGAAAGTATATAAGCAAATGACAAAACCAAAAAATATTTATGAAAGCTATTGGTACCTACATACTAAGGAAACTCTGTAAAATCTTTAAAAACAGCTCTCTTTAAGTCCAACCACCCATCTGTCAGTTTATCTTACTTGGGTGGCTTGGTGTTCTTGTGATGCTGTAAACTATGTCACCAATATTTTAAATTCCAGCAGGGTCCACCCATGGTGGAGAGGTTTCAGCTGAGTTTCCAGATGAAGGCAGACTAGAAAGTAAGAAAAGCAGAATAATTCTGAATATTTATCCAATGGTAACTTTATGAATAGCAGTGGAACACTCTGAGCATCAGAATATTGAATATAGAAGCATGATGAATAGCACCAGAATATTGTCAGAAATAGTGTTAGCAGATGAGCCCCTTAGGTTAGAAGGCACACAAAATACAACTTGAGAAAAGCTGCCTCCTCATAGTAGAGTTGACAAAGATGATGCAAATAGAGTAAAAATTTCAGTACCTTAATTTGCTTATGAGGAAAGAAATCAAAATTAGGAGAAATAGCTGTAAACATCAATTAATAATCAGAACATGAAATGCATGAAATATTAATCAAGAAAAATTGGAAATTGTCAAAAATGAAATGGAATGCATAAAGATTGATATCTTAGGCATTAATGAGATGAAATGAACTGGTATTGGCCATTTTGAATCTGACAATTATATGGTTCACTATGTCATTATTGGGAAATTGAAGGAGAAAGGTGTGCTATTCATCACTAATAGGAAAATTTTAATAATATCAATACTCCTACAGGGGAGACCAATCAATACAACTATTAATCAAATTTATGCAGCAACCATTAATTTCAGTGATGAGTAATTAAAGAACTCGAGTCCTGGTGTAGTGCTGTGGATTAATGCATCAGACTGCAAAGTCGTTTGAACTGCAAGGTCAGTGGTTCAAGCTCATCATCTGCTCCTTGGAAACCCTATACAGGTCACTATGGGTCAGAATAGACTAGACGGCACTTAATAACAAAAACAAACCAACTTCTTCAGTCTGAAATTGATCAAATAAGCAATCAATATATATTTATAATTACTGGTGATTTGAATGCAAAGATTGAAAACAAAGAAGAAGGATCAGTAGCTTAAAAAATTGGCCTTGGAAGAAGTGACTGGCTTACAAGCTTACAAGAGGGAACCTAGAGCCAGGGAGCCTGGAGGAAGGCAGAATCTCCAGTGAGTACTATCCAATCTGTCTAGGCGGAGCTGATGAAATGAAATGCAGATGGGTCACTTGTGATACAATAGTGAATATTGTTATCAGGACTGATTGTGAGGGTTGGAAATGTAAAGGTAGACCTTTTATAGCAAGGAAGGGAGTGATTAACTCTCTAGTCTAGGAGTGGAGGTGTCTAGGACCATCAACGGAGAGGAGCCGAGAGCTGAACCCTACCCAGAGAAGCAGTGATGCCTGAGATGGAGACAGAGAAAATGACATGGAGGGATGAAGCCACTGGGGACTTTGGATCCAGAGAGGGAGAGGGACTGTGTGCTGAAGACTGGGGGTGGGGGGTGGGGGGAAGTAGTACAGG
>NW_006408661.1:937104-939897 GCF_000296735.1 Chrysochloris asiatica
AGCCTCTTTGTGGGAGAAAGATGAGGCTTTCTACTCCCGTAAAGATTTACACCCTCGGAAACCCTGTACAGGGTCGCTATGGGTCGGAACCAACTCGATGGCACTTAACAACAAACAACAACATGTGCATGCGTAGTAGAACCCTCCGAGGGTGGGGCTGGGGTGTCCACCAGCTCAGGCACCCCTATAGTCACCCGAATGGAGGTGTGCAGACATCACGGCACCAATGAACAGATACCAAAAGAAAAGAATGTTCACACCTTTATCTCAGCGGTTCTGCCAGGCATCTGTGGCCACTCCTATCCTTCCCCTACTTGGTCTCACCCAAGATGGTGGTTCCTGGAGCAGCTGAGCGTCCCGGACTAGAAAGTAATGGATTTCTTGCTTCTGCCACATATTCCTCTAGCTGTGAGTCTTCCAACCTTCTAAATATTCCTTTATATGTGGTTCAGAGTTCTGCTTGGTCTGGTATTCTGTGTTGTTGTTGGCGGAGCTCTTTACTACATGTCCACCCGATCTGCCATCTTGTTTGTTCTCCCATTCCTTACTTCTTATATGTGAAATTGTTATATTTAAAGGGATCATTTTATGGATTATCTATTCTGTAAATTGGACTTTCTTTCAATGTCATTTAAATGAATTGAGAAATGGCATGTATTTTTTAATCAACTGATGTAAAATATAAAATGTGATTGTAAAATAAGTACTTGTTCTCTCCTCAGTACTTCTGAGCTAAGATTCAAAAGTAAGTGTGAGAGACTAAAAGCTTAGTTGTTTCAGCACCCAAGCAAAAGCTTCCTTGATTTATCTGTTTCTTTCTTATTTACTATAGAGTACTTCAAAGTAGACTAAAGAATCACTCTACTTCACTCTCCTTAATTAGGGTTGCTACATCAAACAGAAGTGTTCTGCTGTATCATAGATGACCTTGTAGTCTTGTTGTTATTTATTTTTTTCTGTATCTCAGAAATAGTCATTGAAATTTATTTAACAATCATGTTATGATCACTGAACTTGGTCTAGTATGCATAAGTAGTGCATAGGTGTTGAGAAATTTATTGACTTCTATCTTTAGTTCTGTTGCAAAGTACATTCATTAATTTGATTTACTCAGATTCTGTTTTTGCCTGAAAATTGATTTTTGTGTGTGGAAATATTGACTGATGTTGATGTTTTGTTAGGAATCGAAGATGACTGTGACATTTGGAAGCATTTTCTTTCTTCCAAACAGTTAGAAATGACCACCCAGCTAAGAAAACCGAGTTCTGCTTGCACATCTCAGATGGCATTGCAATCTTTGTACATAAATCCGCTTATGTCCCTTTCCAGGGGAGTTTCCCTTCTTTTCTTAGGAAATTTGATGTCATCACTATTAGCATTTATGTATAAAGGGAAGACTTTTTCACAAAAGCTGCATAAAGGCACTCACTCTTTTCAGATTTCTGGCAATATTGTTGTCTCCCAGCTTTTTGCATATGATCTAACTTAAGTGGATAATACAATTTAGAACATAAAAAGCAGTTTATACTTTCTGAGGGAAAATTGGGATACAGTCTCTTTTATCAATACTATTACACTTTGTTCAATTCAGTTGTTTTAAGTTTTGTGGTCAAAGACCAGTTTTCTTGACTGAATCAGTGCAAAGAGAATCTGGCACCATATTCCAGCACCTTAAGCTGTAGAAAAATACTATGAGAAAAAATTCTACAGATCACTGAAATGCCTGAGAAATATTTGCCTTAGATGAAAAAAATATATATAAAATGCTTATTCCTATAAATGAATTGTTGTTGTTGTTGTTAAGTGTCTTCTAGTTGCTTCCGACTCATAGCGACTCTGTATAGGGTTTCAAGGAGTGGCTGGTGAACTTGGACCTTAATTTATTTTCTTTATTTTTTTAACTTTTTATTAATAATTATGTTAAGCTTTATAGACCACATCATCAGCTTTGTTTCATCTCATTGATTACAATCCTCTCCATGAACAAACAATTATCCTTATTCCTCCATGTAATTCCTATTTGCATTCCACCACCTTCCTATCCTGTCTCAAATTTGTCCTTAGGAAAATATTGTTCTTTTGATTTGAATGATTGACCATTCCATGGTGAACATATCTTGCCACTACTCCATCCCCTGCAAAACTTTCTGCTACTTGGTTGAAAATTGGGCCACAAGGGTAATTTTTTTTCCTGATCTGAGGGTAGTCTAGGGTTATGGTCTCAGGTTCCTTCAGTCTCTTGCTAACCAGTAAACACATTTTTCTTTCCTTTTTTTAAAAAATTAAATAATTTTTAGTTTTGTTTCACATGTTCTCCCACACTATCCTGTACCTTCTAATGTGATCCCGTTCAGAGCAGTTCGTAGTGGTATAGTGGGGCTCTGTCTAGCTCTTCTGGTCTCAGAACATGTTCCATTAGTTCACTGGAACAATTAATAACAAGCCTCTTCAATTCTCATCATGCTTCTTTCTTCTGCACATAGAGAGACCTGTAGCTGTACCTTAGATGGCAACTCAAGAGTTTTCAAAATCCTGACTCTGCTAACCTAAGCAAAATGTAGCACAATGTCTTTGTGGACTATTGTATGCTAAATGAAAATGGTGTCACCTGAGACTATGGTCCTGCCCTCAGGCCCATCAACTCATTGCCTTAAGATGTTTGTTAATATCTTGGAAGTTTTCATCATTTTACTGGCTGTGTTCTTCACCACATTTATAGTTGTGTTTACAGGAAAGGTAAATACTCATGTAGTATATATATGTTGTTGTTGTTAAGTGCCGTCGAGTCGGTTC
>NW_006408661.1:943567-948433 GCF_000296735.1 Chrysochloris asiatica
TCCAAGCTCACCAGCTGCTCCTCAGAAACCTTATTCTGGATCACTATAGGACGGGATTGACTCAATGGCACTTAACAACAAAGTACATATATGGCACCAGGACACTATATGTACATTGGCGCTGTAGGATAAGCACTAGACTGCAAACCAAAATATCAACAGTTCAAACCCACCACCTTCTCCTTGGAAACCCTACACAGATTTGCTTTGAGTCAGAACTGACTCAACAACACTTAACAACAAACAACACATATATATCTACCACTCTTGCTCCCTTGCCCATTCATTCTATGACTGAATCCACTTATCTGTGCATAGAACACTGTTGTTCTAAGCTTGTGTGTGACACTTAGCAACAATAACCTTTAGCTTAATTTCTGAGGGACAGCTGGATAACCGAGAATAAAACAGAGACATTTTAATTAACAGTTATAAATATACAATCCACACAATATAATACAAATAAATAAAACATACATATGTATGGTGTTGTTGTTAGGTGCCATCAAATTGGTACTGACTCATAGTGACCCTTTGCACAACAGAGTGAAACACTGCTCAGTCCCGGGCTAACCTCACAATTGTTTCCATACTGGAGCCCATTGATGCTGTCATTTTTGCCAATCCATCTCACTGGGGTTTCCTTTGTCTCTAACCTTCCACCTTATCAAACATGATATCCTTCTCCAGTGACTGGTCTCTGCTGACAATATATCTGAAATATGAGAGACGAAGTCTGGCCATCCTGGCCTCCAAGGAGTGCTCTGGCTGCACTTCTTCCAAAACAGATCTGTTTGTTCTTTTGGCAGCCCATGGCACTTTCAATATTCTCCTCCAACACCATAACTCAAAAGCATCAATTCTTCTACAGTCTGCCTTATTCACTGTCCAGCTTTCACATACATATGAGGTTATTGAAAATACCATGACTTGGGTCAGGCGCACCTTATCCTCAAGCTTACATCTTTGCTGTTCAACAATTTAAAAATGTCTTGTGCAGCAATTTTGCCTAATGCAATATGTTGTTTGATTTCTTGATTGCTGCTTCCATGAGTGTTGATGGTTGTTCAAAGAAAAATGAAGACCTTGACAACTTCAGTATATACATGTTTATATGCTAGTGTGCCATGGAGTTGGTTCTGACTCATAGTGACCTTGCATAGGGTTTCTGAAGCTGTAAATCTATACAGGAGAAGAAAGCCTCATCTTTGTCCCATGGAACAGCTAGTAGTTTCGAACTGCAGACCTTGAGGTTAGCTGCCCAACTCATAACCACTATGCTACTAGAGTTCTTTATATGTTTATATATGTATATATATATAAACATATAAGGAGCTCTGGTACATATATATATATATGGTAGCGTAGTGGTTACGATTCGGGCTGTGAACCACAAGGGCAGCAGTTCAAAACTACCAGCTGTTCCACAGGAGAAAGATGAGGCTTTCTGTTCCAGTAAAGATTTACAGCCTCGGAAACTCTGTACAGGGTCGCTATGAGTTGGAACTGACTCCACGGCACATAATCACCACCATATATATTAAATATATATGTATATATATATTTCCCCAAATTATCAGGATCTCTGCTTTTGCTCTGGTATAATTGTTCTTGTCAGAAGCCAGTACTTACAGGGTTTCTTTAAGAATCAGACCAGGTGTTTTCTGCTCTATGTGGTGTCAGCATGAAATGGTTCCCAGATTATTCCAGTGTTAATCTCATCTATAGAAGTCCTGGTGTGGTTCTCTAGTTAATGTGCTGGATTGCAAGGTCAGATTGAACTGAGAGGTCAGAAGTTCAAGCTCACCAGCCGCTTCTCAGAAACCCTATACAAGTTTGGAACTGACTCAACGGCACTTAACAACAACAGCCTCATCTCCACATGCACTGTTACTATTAAAGATGTGACCAGGGCTCCACAATTGTCTTCTTGGCTATTTCTTATGCAGACTATACTTAGGCAAACAAGAAGCAATTGTTTGTTTTGCTGTTTAATCACAGCTCTTCTAACTTGGCTGAAATTTCACAGTGCTTCTATTATAAACCCCATTTTTTCTTTTTTTGATGCATGTTTCTCCTTAAATTGAATCTTTCCATGGACCAAATTTAGTGGTTTGTGCTCACTTTGTCTTTATATTTTATTTCATACCCTTTTAAAATATTTTAGTTATGAGCTTGTAAGCAGTCATGAAACATATAAACTGTAGTGTTTTTCCATTCAAGAGGTATGACTGAGGCAGTAGAGGTATTGGGAGTGGATCCAGACCGTTTTTGAAGCTGGTAGATCTTGATGTCTCTGCTATTTGCTTCATGTGACAGGAACACTGAATGGTCCAGAGTAAGGTGATAGCAAGGAACAGTTAACCAGCTCAGTTTCTACAGCTACTCAGTCATGTCAGGTTATGGGTGTCTTGTGCTTAAATGCTACTTCTCTCTGTTCTTTCCCAGATATGAACTTTTTCTTCTGGTAGCATCTTCCCTCCACAGAGACTGAGTTACTAGCTCTCTTCACCCTTTGTCAATACTAGGTTTTTTAGGCTTATCTCGGTCTGCCTCCTGTTGCAAGGTTAATAATTGATGGTGATTTACCAATTACAGGGACAACCAGGTGCCTTGAATACTGTGCACTTGTGATATCCTTTTATAGATTCATCAGTTCCCATGTTGTGATTAAAACATCTGATGAATAAACTTAAGATCTATGGAATCTCCCAAAATAACACATTTTACAATGTGATCCTTTACTTAATACATAAAATGAGGGAAGTGAAAATGAATTTTATATGTAACCCTAAAGTGCTCTTACACTGAAATGCATACTTGTCTATGAGAAAATGGAATATTTCCTGTTTCTGAGAAAACAAAGGGAGCATTTACTTTTATGAAAAATACACAAGGGTAAGTCTAGAAGTATTGCTATAAAATCATTTTTGTTGTTGTTCTGTGCTGTCAAGTCAGTTCTGACTCACGATGACTCATAGCGTTTCAAAGGAGCAGTGGGTGAGTTTGAACCATCAACGTTGTGGTTAGAAGTACAATGTTGACCCTACAGTGCCATAAATATTTTATTAGTCAAAAATATCAAAATGTAAAGCTACTATTTCTCAAAATGTCCACCATGTGGTATTTCCATCTTAAATGCTTCACTCTCAAATTTACACTACGTAAAGTTTGGGCATCATTGTTTAGTTGAGTGCTACTGAGTCTGTTTTGACTCATCGCAACCCTGCATAGGGTTTCTGAGGAGATTTTTGTGGGTTGAAGCCTTTAACTTGTGATTAGCAGTCCAGAGATTATTGTACAGTGTCATACCAGGATTCTTGAGCATCCTAGAGAAATTCAAACTATATCATTTTCAAGGTGATTTAGTTTGGGGAACACAAGGAAGTCTGAAAAGAAAATACCAGAATTATAGGGTAGCTAGCCTGGAGCGTAGTGGTTACGAATCGGGCTGCGAACCTTAAGGTCAGCGGTTCGAAACTACCAGCTGCTCCGCGGGAGAAAGATGAGGCTTTCTACTCCTGTAAAGATTTACACCCTCGGAAACCCTGTACAGGGTCGCTATGGGTCGGAACCGACTCGACGGCACTTAACAACAACAACAACAAGCCTGGTGTGGCACTTTAGGATAAGCAAAGGACTGCAAGGTTGGTTTGAACCACAAGGTCAGTGGTTCAAACTCAACAGTCACTTCTTGGAAACCCTATACTGAGTACTGAGTTGCTATGGGTCAGAATGAACTCAATGGCACTTAACAACAGCAACAAAATAGGATAGATGTGATAAGGTTTAACAATAAAATTATCATAGGATAACGACTGCTACAATTTAAAATGAGCAGGTACATTGCTGCAGGGGAAAAAGTTCCTCAGAACAACTTTCCTAGCCCTTACTCATCAGTGTAGGATTCAATTTCCTTAAAACTTCATCATCATTATTATAATATATATATTTTCATAATTTTTGTCCCTATAGGAAATCTAATTAAGATTATCCCTTTGGAATCTCAAAAAGAGTTGTCACAACCTTGCTAGTTGACATCTCTACTTTGAATTTAACAGACCCAGTTGTTTCCCTCTGAAGTCACTGTTTTGATTAAAACTCTTTTGTTGTTGTAAAGCACATTAATATGATGACCACCACCCATCTGTCACTTTGTCATACTGTAGTGGCTTGCCTGCTATTGCGAATCTGGAAACTATGCCACAAGTGTTTTACATACTAAAAGTGTCAAGCATGGTGGACAAGTTTCAGCTGAGCATCCAGGCAAAGACACACTGGGAAGGAGCAGAAAGTTACTTCCTAATGTATACTCACTGAAAACCTTATTAATAGCAGGGGAATACTGTCAGCACCAGAATATTGAATACTGAAACATGAGGAGCACCAGACTATTGTTAGATAAAGTGCCAGAAAATGAGCCTCTCAGGTTGAAGGACTCAAAATACGATTGGGGGAAAGCTGCCTCATCAAAGTACAGCTGACCATGATGACACAGTTGAGATAAAGGTTTTGGGACCTTCGTTTGCTGAGGAGGCACAACTCACAATTAAGAAAATTGGCTGTAAGCAACCATTAATAATCAGAACACGGAATGTACAAAGTATGAATCTAGGAAAATTGGGAATTGTAAAAAATGAAATGGAATGCATAAACATCAATTCCCTAGGCATTAATGAGCTGAAAAATGGTTTTGGCCATTTTGAATCTGACAACCACATGATTTACTATGAAGGGAATGACAAATTGAAGAGGAATGGTGTCACATTCATCATCAAAAAGATCATATCAAGATCTATCTGAAGTACAGCACTGACTCTGATAAGATCGTATCTGTACACCTACAAGGAAAACTAGTTAATACCA
>NW_006408661.1:948998-952461 GCF_000296735.1 Chrysochloris asiatica
ACATGGAGCTAGTGATATCATTGCTGACATTAGATGGCTCTTGTCTGAAAGCAGAAAATCCCAGAAACATGTTTACTTACCTGTGCTTTATTAAATTTGCAAAAGATTTCCATGGTGTGAATAATTTCAAGCTATGGACAACAGTTTGAATGAGTATCCTGGAACTCTTAATTTCATTCATGGGGAACCTATACATACACCAGAAGCAGTTGTTGGAATAGAACAAGAGAACACCAAATGTTTAAAATTAGGAAAGGTGTATGCCACGGTTATATTATTTCAATATACTTATTCAATCTATATGCTGAGCATATACTCCAAGAAGCTGGATTTTGTGAATGAAAACATGGCATCAGGATTGGAGGAGGACCCATTAACAACCTGAGATATGCACATGATACAACCTTGCTTGCAGAAAGCGAATGGGATTTAAAATACTTACTGATAAATATCAGAGACCACAGACTTCGATATGGATTGCACCTCAATGTAAAGAAAATTAAATTCTTCACCACTAGACCAAAAAACAACATAAAGATAAATGGAGAAAAAAATTGAAGTTGTCAAAAACTTCATTGTACTCAGATCAACCATCAACACTCATGGAAGCAGCAGTCAAGAAACCAAATGACATTCCATTAGACAAATCTGCTGCACAATACCGCTTTAGAGTGATGAAGAGCAAAGATATCAGTTTGAAGACTAAGGTACACCTGATCCAAGCCATGGTAATTTCACTTACTCATAAGCATGTGAAAGTTGGACAGTGAATAAGGAAGGCCATAAAATAATTGATGCATTTAATTATGGTGTTGGAGGGGAATATTAAAATCACAATGGACTGCCAAAAAACAAATCAATCTGTGCTGGATGAAGTACCGCCAGAATGCTACTTGGAAGATACGATGGCCAGATTTCTTTTGTCATACTTCAGACATATTATCAGGAAAAGCCAGATAATATGAAGGCGGGTTTGGGGACTGGTGCTGAGGAGGATGCATTGGTGAAGGCAGGGGCCACGCACCTGAGAGCAAGAGCTGGCGGTGCTGCACAGCTTTTACCAGTGAGCATCACATGGAATTGGAGGAGTTTCACTGCAAGAAGTACATCTCACTGACTAAGCACTCACAGACTGCCCACGCCCTTAAGCTTAGCGAGGTGCAGGTCAAGATCTGGTTCCAGAACTGGCGTGCCAAGTGGAAGCACATCAGAGCTGGCAACAGCAGCAGCGGTTCTGGGAGCGGGTGCAGAATCCCTAAATCATGGTGCCCATCCCTGTGCATGTCAACAGGTTTGCTGTTTGTACCCAGCACCAGCAGATGGAGCAGATGGAGCAGGCCACGCCTGAGGTGGTACAGCTGAGACTGCTCCAGGCACCAAGTCCCTCGGACCATACAAAGGCTAGAGGGGCTTGAACTTTGATAGCTGTTGGGACTGATGTGGGCAACAGGGAAGGGTGGTATCAAATACGCCTGGCCGAAAGGCTCGTACTGATGCCCTGGATAGCCGTAGATAGGGTGATGCCAAACCAAGCTGATGCCAGCTTCTTATTTATTTTGTATAATGTTTGTATATACCAAACACTGTTTGTCTGCACCCTAAGAGGGGCTCTGAAGTTGTTTCCTCAACTTCAGCCATCCTATCTCTACAACACCAGGTCATGGGAATGAAGAAATGTAACTGCCACTGGACTCCAGAGAACTCCAGTCTTTACATCCTCATCCTCTTGAACAACCTCCATTGCTGCCCCTTGTCCACACCTCCTCCTGCCCACTGCAGCCTCCCTTGATGCTTCATGGCTCCAAGTGAGGTACTGCTTCCCCTCCCACAGCCACTGTGGTGGGCAGAGGGTCTATGTTCTGTGTACTGAGAGGGAAGAGAGGCATCTGCTCCCAAAAGCTGCTCGGGTCTGTCCAGGTCTGTGTAACTTGGAAGAGGCTGTCAGAGGTTGGGACAGGGCTTGTCCATGTAAAGGAAAAAAGAAAAAGGATAGAATGTTTGGTAAAGTAGAGTTGACTGTGATGACGCAAATGGAGTAAACCTCTGGAACCTTCATTTGCTGATGAGACACAACCCAAAATCAAGAGAAACAGTTGTAAACATCCATTACTAATCAGAATATGGAATGTGAAAAGGATGAATCTAGGAGAATTGGAAATTGTCAAAAATGAAATGCATAAACATCAATTATCTAGGCATTACTGAGCAGAAATGGACTGGTTTTGTCCATTTTGAATCTGACAGTCAAATTGAAGAGGAATGATGTCACATTCTTCATTGAAAAGATAATATCATGATCTGTCTGAAGTAGGATTTTGACAGTGATAGGATAATATCCATCTGTCTACAAGGAAGACCAGTTAATACCATTATTAGAGTTTATGCACTAACCACTAAAGCCAGTGATATTGAAATTGAGGAATTCTACCAATTTCTTCAGTTCAAAAGTAATTAAACATTCACTCATATTTTATTGATAATTACTAGTGATTGGAATGCAAAGGTTGGAAAAAAGGAGAATGATCAGTATTCAGAAAAGATGGTCTTGGTGATAGAAAAGATGCTAGATGTCGCATGATAGCATTTGGCAAGACCAATTATTTCTTCATTGCAAATATATTTTTTAAACAAAATAAAAGACTACAGTGTACATGAACCTCACCATAAGAAATACACAGAAATCAAATTGACTACATCTGTGTAAAGAGACAGTGGAAAAGTTCAATACTTTCAGCCAAAAACAAGGCAAGGGAGAGACTGTAGAACAGATCATCAATTGCTCATATGCAAATTTAGGCTGAAACTGAACAAAATTAAAACAAGTCCATGAGAACCAAAATATGACCTTAAACATCCTGTCTGAATTAAGCGATCATCTGAAGATCGGATTTGATGTATTAGACAATAATGACATGAGAATAGAAAAGTTTGGGATGAGATCAAGAACATCATACAGGAAGAAAGCAAAAGGTCATTAAGAATAAAAGAAAGAAGGAAAAGACCAAAATCGATGTCAGAAGAGACTCTGAAACTTGCTCTGCAGTGTATAGATGCTATAGCAAATGGAAGGAATGAGGAGGCAAAAGATTTGAACAGAAAGTTTCAAAGGTCAGCTCAAGAAGACAAAGTCAATTATTATACAGTAATGTGAAAAGACCAAGAGTTGGCAAACCAAAAGGGAAGAACATGCTCAGCATTTCTAAGCTGAGGCAATACTCGACTAGCAATACTGAAGGATTCTATGGACAAAATATTGAATGAGGCTGAAAGCATCAAAAGAAGATGGAATGAATACATAGAGTCACTATACCAAAAAGAAATGGTCAATGTTTAAATGTTTCAAGAGGTAGCATATGATCAAGAGCCAATGCTACTGAAGAAGTCCAAGGTGCATATAAGTCACTGGCAAGGAACAAGGGTCCAGGAATGGATGGTATACAAATTGAAATCATATACCAAACTG
>NW_006408661.1:952851-967167 GCF_000296735.1 Chrysochloris asiatica
TATGTGCTGATGAGGAACCTGTACACAGACCAAGAGATAATTGTTCTAGCAGAACAAGAGAACATTGAAGGTTTTAAAATCAGGGAAGGTGTGCACCAGGTTGTATTCTTTCACCATACGTATTCAATTTGTATACTGAGCAAATAATCAAAGAATACTGGATTATATGAAGAAAAATGTGATATCAGGAATGGAGGAAAATTTATTAATAACTTGTGAAATGCAGTTGATACAACCTTGTTTGCTGAAAGTGGAGAGGACTTAAAATACTTATGCATGGGCTGCATTTAATTGTAAAGAAAACAAAATTCCTTACCAGTGAACCAATAAACAACAACAATATAGATTGAAGTCAAAGACTTCATTTATCTCAGATCAATCACCAACACTCATGGAAACAGCAGTCAAGAAATCATGTGACATATAACATTAGGCAAATGCTGTGCAAGATTTCTTTAAAGTGTTGAAGATCAAAGATGTAACTTTGAGGACTAAAGTGTGCCTGATCCATGGTATTTTTAATAAACTTATATGCAGGTGAAACTTGGACAATGAATAAGGAAGAACATAGAAGAATCAATGCATTTGAGTTACGGTGTTGGAGAAGCATATAAAAAGTACCATGGATTGTCCAAAGAAGGACACACCAATCTGTGTTAGAAGTACAGCTAGAATGCTCCTTGGAAGTTAAGATTGCTAGTCTTCTTCTTTCATACTTTGGACATACAATCAAGAGGGAACACTCTCTGTAGAAGGATATCATCTTTGGTAAAGTGGAGGGTGAGAGCAAAAGAGGAAGACCCCCAACAAGATGGATTAGCATTATGGCAGCAGCAACAGGCTCAGGCTTAGCAATGATTGAGAGTTTGGTCCAGGACAAGGCAGTGTTTCATTCTGCTGTGCATTTTTTTATGAGTCAGTGCTGACATGATAGCACCTATCAACGACAGCAACATTCTTGGGAAGAAAAGGTGGAAAAGTTCCAGATCCCTAGCTAAAACAAGGCCAGAGGCACACTATGGATCAGACCATCAATTGCCCAAATGCAAGTTCAGGCTGAATATGAAGAAAGTTAAAACAGATACATGATAGCCAAAATTTGACCTTGAACATATCCCATATCAGTTTAGAAATTAACTCAAGGCCAGAAGACTTGTGAGATGACATCAAGAAAACCATACAGGAAGAAAGTCAAAGGACCTTAAGAAGATAAGAAAGAAGGTAAACACAAAAATTGTTGTTAGAAAATGTTCTAAAACTTGCTCTCCAGCATGGTGTTGATGGTTAAACAAATGGATCAAATGAGGTAAAAAAGAACTGAACAGAAAATTTCAAAGGGCAGGTCAACAAGATGAAATTTGCCAAGACCTGGAGTTATAAAACCAAAAGGGAAGGACAAACTTAGCATTTCTCAAGCTGAATGAAGTGACAAAAATTTCAAGCCTTACCTTGAAATACTGAATGATTCTATGGTCAAAATATTGAATGATTTAAAAAATATTAAAAGAAGATGGAAGGAATATACAGAGCCACTGTACCAAAAAGAAACTTATGTTATTCAGTCATTTAAATAGATAGCATATGATCAAGAATCAATGGTACTGAAGGATGATGTCCAAGTTTCATTAAAGTAATTTGAAAGGAACATGGCTCTAAGAATTTATGGAAAATACAAAATGAAGTCTTTCAACAAACTGGTACAGCACTGAAGGCACTCACTCATCTGTGCCAAGAAATTTGGTAAACATCTGCCCAGCCAACGGATTGGGAGAGACCCATATTTGTGACCATTCCAATGAGAGGTTAACCTAACAGAAAGCGGAAATTGTCAGACAATATCCTTAATTTCACATGAAAATAAAATTTTGCTAAAGATAAACAAAAACATCTGCATTAGTACATTAATAGGAAACGGTCAGAGTTTCAAGCAGAATTCAGACAAGGACATGGAACAAGGGATATCATTGCTGATGTCAGCTGGATCTGGGCTGAAAGGAAAGAATACCAGAAAGATATATATTTATGCTTTATTGACTCTTCAAAAGCTTTTGAATTATGAGAGCTATGGAAAACAAAAAACATTGTGGAGAATGAGTATTCAGAAACACTTAATTATGCTCATGAAGAAACTATCCATAGACCATAGACCAATTGAATAGAAATCTCTTAACAACCACAGTAGAGTGACTAAGACAAGCAATTTTCTGATACAACACATCTATAGCCATCATTGAATACAGAGACTTATTTAAGTATGTATTGTTAGAATAAACCTGTGCATGTATGAACTGGAATCCAAATAGCAATACTTTTTGACTTAGACTCATACTTTACTAAAATCTATCTCTAAGTGTACATACATTTGACTTATATAATTTAAACTTCCTTTACTAAAAAATTTTGTGATGGCAAATGATAAGTAGATTTTGGTTAACTATAACTTAAGAATAAATCTTGTTTGGGGGGAGGTGGAGGGAGGCAACATTAGAGCACAGGGTAGTGGGCAGACACATCATAGTTCAGTGTTGGGAAGGCAATATACAAGAAGGGGGAAGGGGTGGTAGAACAAGGTAGATAGGGAAACAGCGAATGGGCTAAATGGGAAAGAGGTAAAGAGAGATGCATGCTCAACTTTGGAACAACAGGGCTCTGTGATAAAGGAATCGAGGCATAGTTCAAAGAGAGAAATAATACTAAGATGCTTGACTGTCTTATGAATATTAGTTTATCTTGCCAACTATTGTAAAAAAGACTCTTGAGTGGGATGGACAGGAATGTCAGGAAGCAAGAATACAGAAAGCTTGTAAACCGGTCTTCATCCTATAACTGATTAGAATACCTAAAAGGGACTCTAAAGCTTGCCCAGTGAAATAAGCCTCTTGTGGAGACTTTGCAGTGTATAGGACCTTAGGTGGAATCCTAAGCCCCATCCAGAACCTTCTAAGGTGGAGTATTCCCACTAGAAAAAACAAGCAGACTCTCCTGGAACACCTAGAGTGACAGAAGATACATCTTCAAAGAAAGATCACCAGGAAAACAAAACAAAACAAAAATGGCAGTATGTCTGGCTACTACAAAAATAAGCAAGTTGTTCGCCAGGAAGCCATCAAGGCAAGCAATCAAGTTCCTTCAGGACAAAATCCCCTCTAAGACTGAAACTCAAAGTGAACACATTAGCAGGCATATATGTTTTCTGATGACCACGTGCGTCTACTGGTGAGTGGAAGAGGGGGAAAGCCAGCAATGAAAAAATGGGCTGAGCTCGAGCATTGAACTGGAGATAAGAAAAAGAATAGGTAGGGCTGGTTGGCCCAAAGTGTGGTGAGACCTGGGGACACCTGAGCTCATGGACAAGGACATAGCCACAGAGGGCTAGAGCTGAGAGTGAAACATCCAGCTGATATGAAGTAAGGGGAGACGTACAAGAACACCCAAACCTGTAGATAGTACTCATTTGTCCTAGCCTCAATGGCTTGATAATTAGAATTCGACTAGAGGAAGATTAAACAAAACAAAACAAAAAAGCAATTTTTGATGAAGGAAACTAGGGTAAATTGCTACAATTTGATGAACTTGACCTATAGTCATGGAGATAGTAGCTCTAAATACCAACAGAGAGAGAAGGAGTCTTCACATCAAGTATCAATGTTATCCCCTCTGTATACAGGGTAGATAGGAATGGGCAACTAAGACAATGGCTACCTAAAATGAGGGGGCTATAAAGGCACAAAATGACTGCCTTACAAGGTTTCAAGAGGGAGTTTAATTTAAGAGTGTGGAGAGAAGATAGAGTCATCACTGAATAGCTTTCATCTTGTCTAGGTGGGTCTGGTAAAAAGAGATGGGGTTGAGAGTCTTACGATTCAATAGTGAGTAATTATTATCAAGACTAACTGTAATTATCACAACTGCAAAGGTAGAAGTTTTGTAACAAAAACGGGGGAGTAGAGATGGCGGAGTTGGACATTGGGCAACACTGTCAGGTGGAACATTGCAGGCAATGACATTTTCTTCCATTTGTCTGTGATGGTTGCCTAGGAATATTTTGCCTGGAACACAGAAGCAGAGAGTCACATGACTGTTCTGAGGTGAAGATAATCAATGAGGATTGAAGACAGATACACATGCATCTTACCTATGCTCATTTAAGGACTGTACTGAAAAAGAGCTTGTGCCAGTTATATGTCCTTACAGTAAGAAGAATTTTAGCCTGAGTCATGTAATCAGTCAGATAGATCATGAATGTGAAAAACTTGAAATCTCTAAGCCTCATATGACTTCCACTCAGAAACTTGTTAAAAACATTATTGATTCCAAGACAAGAGACAGTGAGCAACTGTCAAAAAGGGGCAAAAAATAGTGAAACCAATGCCAAGTTTGCATTGATGAAATTAAAGATGCATGCTGATGGAAATAAGTCATTGCCACAGACAGAAAGAATTTACTTTCAGGTTTTCTTACCCAAGTGGAGCAAGAAGAGCAAACCAATGTTTTTTGTTTTTGTTTTTTTTTGCCAGCGATGGAGCATTGGGAAAGTCATAGACTTTGCAGCTTCTTTATCCTGCCTGAAAAATGACAATAACAAATCAACAGCTAAGAAATTAAGGTTATGTCACATTACTTCAAGAGAAGCCCTACCTTTGGACAATATTTTTGAAACATGGCTTGCTAAGGAGGATTGCCCTTTATATAATGTTGGAAATATTATTTTGGAATATCTTAACGATGAAGAACAATTATTTGAAAATATTGATCTTACTTGGAATAGTTATTCAAGGAATCTAACCAGAAATCATAAGGAAAATTCTATGGACACATTTAAATCAAATTTTAAATTACAAACCCCATGTATTGTACTTTAAATTTGCTTTTTGATTTATTTCCATTTTGTCATAATGTACATTATCAATTATTAAGTTTAGCTTGACTTTGTGCTGTAAAGTTTGACTATCAACTGATATTCAACTAGCAGCAAATTCTTGTATTTCATGAGCTTTTACTGGGTCATGCTGAAGTAACAACTGCAATGGTGTAGTTCTCATTTGTTAATATCAGTTAGGTGTCTGGCTCTTTTCTGTGTCATCTTCCCTCTGGGATTTCAGTTGAAGGAATAATCTCTGTATGGTTCATTATCATTTTTATGGCAGAAGAAGCAGGATATGGTTAACATATGGGTTGACTTTTAGAAGATTCAGGTATCATCATTGCTTTAAGCAAGTCACATGGCCAAGTTTGACATCATAGGGCCAAGAAGTAGAAACTTACTTTCTACCTATATCCCAATGTTTAAATTGATCTCATAGAAACTTAGAGATCCCATTCAAATGAAAAGAATCCAAGGTCTAGAAAGGAAAATTGAGAACTTTCCTGTTCTCACCTAACAATTTCAGGGCATCTTTCTGATAAAACACCTCCCCCAGTAGGGTTCACTTTTTGTTTGTATGAATATAATGTAAATGAGAAGAAGAGTAAGGTAAGCTAATTCAACAACAGTCTCTTTATTGATACAAAAGCAAAACCCATGTCAAAGTAACTACATTTTACTAAAATCTCCAATAAATCCTGCTGAGCAAGATATTTATCTATAGTTAACAAAACATTGCTGTGTAAAATAAATAGAAGCTTCTGTTCTTTATTCCTTTTCCATTGTAATTTTCATGGAGATGTATAGTGGCTTTTGTTGTTGTTATTAAGTGTCATTGAGTTAGTTCTGATCCAGAGTGACCCTGTATAGGGTTTTCAAGGAGTGGCTGGTGAGCTTGAACTGCCGACCTCGCAGTTCAAACAACTTTGCAGTCTGATGCATTAACCCACAGTGCCACATTTAGCTTAATTAAAAGAACAAACTAAAAAAAAAAAAAAAAAAAAAAAAAAAAAGGGGTGGGGGGAGTAGTTAATCTTACAGTACAGAAACAGAAGACCCTAGGTCCATCAAAGGAGAAGAGCACAAGCAGAATGTGGGACCTTATCCAGAGAAGCAGAGACACCAGAGATGGAGGCAAAGATAGGGACATGGAGAGAGGGAGAAGCTGAGGGATCTAGATTCATGGAAAGAGAGGAACTGAAAGCTGATGGCCAGGAAGCAGACTTGCAGAATGAACTTCCAATGCTACATCTACCTTGTTTGATTACTTTTGTAGCACTTTCCTGACTTCTTCCTTATTTTCCTCCACCCATCTGTGAAGTCTTTGGATGTATCTCAATACTATTCTTCTGAATTACTTCTCAGGCAGATCCAAAGCTTGCTTCTAATGGGAAGTGTATGCATGCCTCATGCTCTTTAGTCTGTTACTCTTTTCCTGTTTCTGGACATGTGCTAAAATCTTTTGTTGTTTCTTGGACACTTTCAATAGTTAGATGTGTTTTCAATGATTAAATGAATGTATGTTACTGTATTATAAAACTTACTGAGTGTCTCCTGGTGGATGTGATCTGGAGATAGGCTTCTCTTTTCACGTCTCTTATTACTCAACTGCAAGCAATCTTTTCGAGTGTTGGCTATCTATGTAAGGTGTATCAGCTGGTATTGGCTCCTCTGCAGATGGTTGGATATTGTAGGGTATGCTTGTAGCTTGGTTATATGGCCATGATTGCTGTCTCTTCTTGGTTAATGTAGGGAGAGAAAGTTCCCACCGCTGGAAAAAAAGTAAGACCAAAAAGACAAAAAAACAGAAACAAAAGTAAAAGCAATAACAAAAACAAGCAAACAAAAACAAAGCTGTAGCAGACTTGTCCAGTAGCCTTTGTTGTGCAAATCAATGTAGGTGCACAGTAGAAGCCTCCAGCAGTGTGTAGGGGTGTCCACTCATTCAGGCCCCCCTCTAGATAACCACCATAAAGATGTGTAGACAGAAATTGAGAAATGAATGGAAGAAAGATTGTTCACAGTTTTATCTATGAAGATCAGTTAGTTATCTGCATATGTAAAGCATAATTATCAAAATAATTGCATCCTTGTATATATAGTTGGTGTTGCCTCTTGCCTTTTATATTATGATTTTACAGGGTGCAAATACGGTTTGGTTATATGGCCAGATCTGCTATCTCTTGTTAGAGTTGAGGCAGGAATAGAGGCTCCGGCCCAAGTGGAGAGTCAACTTTAGGGCTAAATCACAGAGTCAGATGTCATAAGAAGCTGCCGGAATATTAGCCTCTGGAACCAGTGGGGTTTCAACAACTTCCTGTTTGCACATGGGAAAATTGTACCCTGTGGGTACAACATTGAACTTCTTTGAGTATGTGCTCACCCACATGAAGATACCAGGGCTGGGCAGAAAGAGTATGCAGGGAAGCGGAGGGGGAAAAAATGTTAAAAGAAAGTCACACTTCTTTTTCCACAAATAGCTGGGTGGCTTTTGGGCTGTATCATCTTGGCTGTGGCCCTGCCCTCTGATCTCCTTCAAGACTGCCAGCCACAGGCAGATTACTGAATAATTCAGAAATTGCATTCCTTCTAACCATTGTAAGATTTCTCCACCTGTGGATGCCCAAAACTATTTCCACTTACTTTATATTAGATCTAAAGCTCCGGGACTGTCCTGGCAAAGCATCTTCTCTGATTTTTCCTCACCTCGGCTGAGGAACCGCCACTGTTTGTCTTCGCATATGCCACCCCCAAACTGGATGTATGCCCTGTTTTTGTTGTTTTTAATCAAGTGAAGCTTAAAAATTGATATCTGAAAAAGAGGAAATAAACAAATTGCCTTTTCCTTTTTAAAATGTACTTTTTTTCCTTTTTTGTGATTAAGCATTAGACAATCTAGAGGCATAGACTGGGGGACATCTTTTCTGGTCATTATTAGTCGAAAGGGTTTTTCACTTGTAAACATCTGCATTCATAGAATTATCAATGGGAAATCACAGTCCATCAAAGCTTAAGTCATTTCATTCCAAACTAGCAATCATTCAGGTGTTATTGTGGGTCAGGGAGTAGTCTATTTCCTTACTCACATAATAATTATTACAATATTAGCTGTTGTTGTTGTTGTGTGCCATGGAGTCAGTTCCGACTCATAGCAACCCTGTACAGGATTTCCTAGGCTGTAAATCTTTATGGGAGCAGAAGCCTCCTCTTTCTCCCGCGGAACAGCTGGTAGTTTCGAACTGCTGACCTTGCGGTTCGCAGCCCGATTCGTAACCACTACGCTAGCTAGAGACTGTTATATCCATTGTACAGATGTGGAAGCTTAGATGTGAAAGGGTAAGTGACCACACCCTTGTAAAATAGCTAGTAAATTACAGAATGGAAATTAAAATCCTTATAATCCAACTTCAAGAATATAACTGAATATATAAATACTTACATAAAACTATGAATTAATTTTTACTTACTTGATAAGTCAAACATCAAACCTGTTGTCCTTGATTCAATTCTATTCATTGGGACCTAATGTATTAAAAGTAGAACTGCTCCATAGGGTTATTTTTGTTGTTTTTCCTATAATCTTAAAGATGTAGCTCGTCAGGCCTTTCTTATGCAGCTCTACCTGCCAACCTTTAGTCAAGCACAAACCATTTATGTCATCCAAGGAAATTATTTGTAACTATGTTGTTGTTGTTGTTGTGTGCTGTGGAGTCGGTTCTGACTCATAGCGACCCTGTACAGGGTTTCCAAGGCTGTAAATCTTTACAGGAGCAGAACGCCTCATCTTTCTCCATCGAAACAGCTGGTAGTTTCGAACTGCTGACCTTGCGGTTCGCAGCCCGATTCGTAACCACTACTATAGTAACCTTGTATAGGGTTTCCAAGGAGTAAAACTAGTGAGCTTGAACTGCTGACCTTGAGGTTCAAACCAACTTTGCAGTTCAGCACATTAACCCACAGTGCCATATATATTAAGAGAGACTATTAGAAGGTCACCCTTCAGTAATAAAACTGTCCAATTGGTGCCATCTGGTCAGTCATCCTGGCTGTAAAATGATCAGACGGAGAATATGGACAGCAACCAAGTTTTTGCAAAGATAGTTAATCATTAAAACCATTTGCTTCTCAAAGATTTATTTAGTCTTCTGAAACCAATCAGTGAAAGGAGCAAAATGTTATCAGATGATTGTGAATCATTACAAGTAGTATCTGACCATTACTTAATATTATCTTATGTATAAAATAGGGAGTATAGTGGCTTCCGAGAATGAGCACTGGACTATAAACCACAAGGTAGGCAGTTCGAACCCACAAGCCACTCCATGGGAGTAAGATGAGGCTTTCTGTTCCCCCAGCAATGAGCAGTATAAAATATAGAAGCATCAGTAAAAAAGTGGGGAAAAAACAAACCAAAAAAAAAAACAAAACCCCAACTTTTCATGTATGTTTCCTAGAATTCTGAATCTTTCACTCTGAACCATAACAGAGATTTTATTTTATATATGTGTGGGGCTCTGCCATGGCAATCACACCTAATATGAATGTTTGGTCAAAAATTTCCCTCACACATCAAAATACCTTCATAGTGGAAAGTTTATTTTACTAGATGAGGCATTCTGCTCCTGTAAAGATTTAATACCTTGGAAGCCCTATCCAGGGTCTCTCTGAGTCAGAATTGACTAGACAGCACACAATCATTGTCACCACCATAATTCCAAAGTTACGCAACAAATAATCATCTGTGTGTGTCTAGATATTGTTGCTCTTGCCTCACATCCTCACTTGGAGCTTCTTTTGTGTTATGACAGAGAGGGGTTTTTGCAAAATGACATTGAATCCAGGTCACATACATAGCTGGTCCAAACTATATTTTTAATCAATTGTCCTAGACATTTTATGGTTCTTTTCTAATTGTTTATTGGGGAATGAGCTAATACCTTGAAGCAAAACATTTTTTATGGCTCTGTATATAATTTCTGAACAAATATGGTGTAGAATAGAGATTAAATTGCTGACATAGTACTTTCTGTAATGGCATGGCAGGACTTGGCATTGAAAAGTATATTTTTATTGCATTCTTCCACCATACCATTCTTATGAAGCATGGCTTGAAATATTATTTTGATGTGTGATGTTGTTTCTTGAACCCAGTAGCTAGAATATGAAAATTATCAGACAAATAAATAGACAAATGCAATGATCTGGAAACAGAAAATAGACTACTCATTGCAGTCTCTGATAATTACAATATGGGTATCAGAGTCTTTGAGTGTGTATCTAAAACAGTCTTTATAATCAAGAAAATTATTTCCTCTTAGTTCAGATCCAAATAATGTTCAACTTAAAATACTGTGATTGTTGTGACCTGTGACACAATATTTAAATATATGTCTGCTAACATAAAAGTTGAAAGTTCAAACTCACTCTGGGGGAGAAAAGACCTGGCAATCTGCTCTTGTAAATTATAGCCTAGACACTCTACATGGAAGCTCTATTCTGTATTATAGGGTCACTTGTTGTTGGAATAGACTTGAGGGACGACAACAGCAAAGAACTCATTATTTGAATTATAGATCAAAAACCCTCATTAAAAACAAGAACAACAACATCACCAACAAAGAGCCATTTATTTTTCTTTACAATATATCACTGGAGTCCTGGTGTGGTGCTGTAGGATAAGCACTTAACTGCAAGGTCAGTTTGAACCACAAAGTCTATGTAATTTCAGTGTATTTCATTTGGTGAGGTCCATGTGTATAGTTGTTGTTTATGTTGTATAAAAAAAGTTATCTACAATGAAGATGCTTTGCAAAATTCTATCATGTGACCTCCATCATTGTTTCTACCACGATGGCCATATTTTTCAATGACTAGGGTTAATGCCGACTCGATGGCACTTAACAACAACAACAACAACAAGGGTTAATGCACTGGACTACAAAGGCAGTTTGAACCACAAGGTTGATTGTTCAAGTTAGCCACCTGCTCCTTGGAAACCATATACATGGTCACATTAGATCGGAATCAACTTGTTGGCATGTAACAACAACAAAAGCAATCCTTCCTCTTTGTTTCTAACATTTCCATTCCAATCACCAGTAATTATCAATACAACTAGATGGAATATTTGATCAATTTCATTCAGAAAAGCAACTTCTGGAGTTGCCGAAAGCAGATGTCAAGTTGGTTAAGCTAAATTATTGACAATGGGCAAGAGCCTCAAAGGCTCAAAGACATATGCATACAAATGGAAATAGTCTTAGGGTAGAGAAAAATAAAAGACTGAACTTGAATGCTTTTAAAAGAAGTATTTGACTGCATTATACATATTGGTTTTGCCTTTCTACTATTGTAAATTCAGTTTGAACCACAAGGTCAGGAGTTCAAGCTCACCAATCACTCCTTGGAAACCATCTACAAGGTTTCTATGGATTGGAATTGACTTGACAGTATTCAACGATAACAATTTCGTAAATTAGACATACATGTGTGATGAAGAAGAATATCATGAATTATGATTACACAGAGTTTCTTACCCTACCTTCAGCCTATAGTTGATTGGGTTTGCTAAAAAGGGAATTAGAATTTTCCCAGAAATTAGCTTTTTATTTTAAGCCTTTGTAGAGTATGTGGCCTTAGATGAAATCTCAAGCCCCACCTAGAACCTTCTGAATTGATATATTTGCATTTAAAAAGACATGCAAACCCACCCAGAACTCCTGAGAGAACAGGAGATTTATGATTCAAAGAATAACTGCAGTAATGGAAAAAGAAGAATGCTTGGCTTTTTGAAATTGAATAAAACTGTTTGCATTGAAGGTATCAAGTCAAGAAAGTCTGTACCCATCACAGAAAATTCCCTTCTAGGACAGTAGGTTAAAGGGAACAAGTAAGTCTTATGTTAGCTGGTGACCACCTGGGTTTATTTTGAGTGGAATGAGGGAAGTGAAGCAATGAAGACACGGGATGAGTTTGGACATGTTCCATTGGTATCCACTGACCCTGAGATGAGAGAAAGAAGAAGAAGAAGGGCTTGCTGATCTGAAGTTTAGAAAGTTGTACGAACTCCTGAGCCCATGGGCTAGGGCTGTGAGTGAAGGCACCAGCTGAAGTGTAAAGAGGCGTGTGTGAACTCTCAAACTGTTACCCATTTGACCTACCTTAGATAGCTAGGGACTGAGCTATGAACAGAGGCCAACCAGATGAAGATAAAATGTTTGATACTGTGAGCAAGTGTAACTTGCTACAATTTGATGGGCTGAACTTTCATTTATGGATGCAGTTGCTCAAAATTCCAACTGGAATGGAAGATTCTTCAGAACAGGAACATGCTTTTCTCCTCAGTGTACTGGGTTGATAGTAACAGGTAATTTAGACACTGTCTATAAAAAATGTGGGGACTATAAAGGCATGAAGTGACTGATTTACAAACTTTCATGAGTGTACTTAATCTCAGAATGAGGGGGACAAGGGAGAATTCCCACTGAATAGTTTCCTTTTTTCTAATGTGTCTGGGAAGAGAGGATGGGGGAAGATGCTGATAGTATTTTATTATTTTAATGGTAGGTAATTGTTATCAGGATTAATTTTGATTGTCCAAACTGAAATTGTAGATGAATAACTGAAAGTGGAGAGTAGTTAGGCCTTCATTATGAGACATTGTGAGAAATGCATTATCAAGTAAATTCAAGGTACCACAGAGATTATTAATCCTACTTACCCTTTCTGAAATCTAACCTAAATGATTCTTCCCCTTCCTCTCATAGACTAAAAGTAAAAGAAACAAAAAGCAGTAAGATGAAGACGGTCATTTTTCTTTCTGAAAGTGTTTAGCAAATATTATCAAAGAAATTATATCAGATTATTGGTTTGGGGTTGATTCTCACATGCATTTCAATCCAGAAAGTACTGTATAAATTCACATTGCAGAGGAAAAAGGAGGTTGTAAACTAGCAATGAGAATTTTCATTTTTCTGATTTCTGCTATCCCATCATCATTCTCTTCACTTCTCTTTCCTGATCCACATCCACACTAACCTCAAGGATTACTTAAGTGAGAACTGGTTAAGAAGGTAAGTTTAGACTGGAGATATTGAAAAGATTTACTTAATGAATGAGAGAATGCATCAGTGAAAGAAAAAAAGAGAATGAACTGACTTTGGGGAAAGTAGTTTTTGCTGACACCTAAATGAGTTAGACGATCTTGGTGTAGTGCTATAGGATGAACACTGGAGAGCAAGATCATGTGAACTGCAAGGTCAATGTTTGAAACTCATCAGCCGCTACTCAGAAACCTTGCATTGGGTCGCTATGAGTCAGAACTGACTTAACAACAACAACAAGAAAAGAGTTAGAGTCAACTCAACAACACCTAACAACAACTCATACCTAATGTGTTAATTAAACCTTTTGGTGGTAGCGATCATTAGCTTCTGCCAGACCTTAGGGATGTATCTGTATCTATCTATCTATCTATCTATCTATCTATCTATCTATCTATCTATCTATCTATCTATCTACCTATCTACCTATCTATCTATCTAAATTGTTGTTGTAATTGAGTTGACTCCAACTCATTTTGATATCAGTAAAAATCTACTTTGCCAGAAGTCAGTTCATTTTTCTCTTTCTTATACTAAATGGAGTCCTGGTATGGCTAATTATAGGATAAAATACTGGACCATGAGGTCAGTTTATACCACAAGGTCTGTTTGTATCAAAAAGTCAGCACTTCAAACTCACTAGCCACTCCTTCAAAACCTTATAAAGGATAGGTATGAGTCAGAACAAACTCAAGAGCACTTAACAATAATATAGGAAATAATGTAAGTTTTTATTATTACTATTATTTATTCTTTTTGAACTGTTTGTTCAAAACAAGTCATGTTTCTTTTCCCTGTCCCATATGGTCCTAAGTGTCATTTTACTGACTTTACATTGTCTGAAGTTACCCATTCTATATAGATACACATATAAACATGCTGCCCTTCCTCACAACACATGCTTTCTCTCCTTCCCTCCCCTAACAAACAATATTTTGGAGAAATAGCAATATGAGTATTTCGTCCAAATGTTGCTATTATTAACATAATACTTATTTCACTGTTGTTGTTGCCTTTGATTCTGTTTTAACTCACAGCGACACTGGGGCACAACAGAAGGAAACATTATCCAGTTCTGCATTATCCTTACAATTATTATTATATTTGAGCCCATTATGGCTACCACTATTTCAATTCATCTCCTTGGGGGTATTCCTCTTTTTCACTGGCCCTACACTTTATCAAGCATGCTATCCTTCTTCAAGGACTGGTCCCAATGGATAACATGTCCAAAGAATGAGAGATGAATTCTTGCCATTCTGGCTATTAAGAAGGATTCTGGCTGTACTATTCCCAAGACAGTTAATTATTTTGGCAATTCAAGTGCATTGATTCTTCTACACTCTTCTT
>NW_006408661.1:968582-977515 GCF_000296735.1 Chrysochloris asiatica
GAGGTACAAGAACTGAACAGAAAATATCAAACGTCAGCTTGAGAACACAAAGCCAAATATTACAAAGAAATGTGCAAAGATCTCGAATCAGAAAACCAAAAGGGAAGAACACGCTCAGCATATCTCAAGCTGGGGGACCTGAAGAAAAAAAATTCAAGCCTCAACTTTTGTTATTGAAGGATTCTTTGGGCAAATTATTGATTGATACAGAAAGGGTCATAAGAAGAAGAAAGGAATACACAATTATTGTACCAAAAGGAAATGGTTGCTGTTCAATCATTTCAAGAGGTAGCATATGATCAAGAGCCAATGATACTGAGGAGGAATTCCAAGGTGCATTGATGGAATTGATAAAGGCACCAGGAATTGATGGAATAAAAATGGAAATCTTTCAAGAAAGTGAGGCAGCACTGGAGACATTCACTCATCTATGCCAAGAAATTTGGAAGCCAACTATCTGGCCGACTGATTAGAAGAGATTCCTATTTGTGCCCATTCTAAAGGGAGGTGACCCAATGGAATGTGAAAATCATCAGACAATATCTTTGATATTCCATATGAGTAAAGTTTTACTAAAGCTAATACAGCAATGGCTGCAACCATACATTGACAGAAAACTTTCAGAGGTTCAAGACAGATTTAGAAGAAGACGTGGCAAGACAGATATCACTGCTGATGTCAGATGGATCCTGGCTGAAAACAGAGAATACCAGAAAGTTATTTAACTGTGCTGTATTGACTACACAAAGACCTTCGGTTGTATGGATCATGACAAGCTTTGGACAACATTGTGAAGTATGAGTATTCTGGAACACTTAATTGTGCTCATGAGGAATCTGTACTTGGACCAAGAGGCAGTGGTTTGAACAGAACATGGGGACACTGAATGGTTTAAAATTAAGAAAGGTGTGTGGTAAGAATGTATTCTTTCACCATACTTATTCAACCTGTATGCTGAGCAAATAATCTGAGAATCTGGGTTATATGAAGAAAAATGTGGCATCAGGATTGGAGGAAGACTCATTAACAACCTGCAATATGCAGATGATACAACCTTGCTTGCTGAAAGTGAAGAGGACTTAAAACACTTACTAGTGAAGATCAAAGACCACAGTCTTTTGGAATGCAATGCACCTCAATGTAAAGAAAACTAAAATCCTCACCACTGGACCAATAAACAACACTCTTATCAATGGAGAAAAGGTTGAAGTCAGACTTTATTCTTTTTGTATCAATTATCAACACTTATGGAAGCAGCAGTCAAGAAATCAAATGATGTACTGCATTAGGAAAATCTGTTGCATAAAACCTTTTTAAACTGTTGAAGAGCAAATATGTCATTTTAAGGACTACGGTGCACCTGACCCAAGCCATGGTATTTTCAATAACCTCATATGCATGTGAAAGCTGGACAGTGAATAAGGAAGACCAGAGAAGAATTGATGCTTTTGAGTTATGGTGTTGAAGGAGAATATTGAAAGTGCCATGAGCTGCCAAAAGAACAAACAGATCTGTGTTGGAAGAAGTGTAGCCAGAGTGCTCCTTGGAGGCCAAGATGGCCAAACTTCGTCTCTCATATTTTGGACATATTGTCAGCAGGCTCCAGTCACTGGAGAAGGATAACATGTTGGTAAAATGGAGAGTCAGAGAAAAAGAGGACCACCCCAGTGAGATGGATTGGAAATGTGGTAGTATCAATGGGCTCAAATGTGTAAACGATTTTGAGGTTGGCCCAGGACCAGGCTGGGTTTCGCTCTGTTGTGCACAGGTTTGCTGTGAGTCAGTACTGACTCAATTGCACCTAACAATGACTATAATATATTGGTCCAGATGTGTGGATTTTTGTTTTCTTTGTGTTGAGGTGCAATCCATACAGAATACTGTAGTCATTGATCTGCATTAGTATCTCAAGAGTTCTTCATTTCTAGTAAGCACGATTGTGTCATCTGCAGGTTATTAATTAGTCTTTGTCCAATTTTGATATCATGTTCTTCTTAATCCAATTTCTCAGGTTATTTGCTGAACATAAATATTGACTGTGTTTTGTGTATTGGTACAACCCAGACACACACCTTACAGACTTTACAATATTTGGTATCCCCTTGTTCTACTCTAATGACTGCCTCTTTGACTATATACTGGTTCCTCATGAGCACAATTAAATGTTCTTCGTAATGTTATCCATACTTTGTTATGATTCACAAAGTTAAATACCTTTGCATAGTCAATAAAGCACCAGTAAACATCTTTCTGATAGTCTCTCTTTATTCAGCCAGGATGTATATGACGTTAACAATGATATTCCTCTTCCATGTTCTCTTTTGAATCCAGCTTGAATTTCTGGTAGTTTCCTGTCACATATTGCTACAACCATTTTTCAATTATCTTCAGCTAAATTTTATTTGCACATGATATTAATAATATTGGGCAGAGATCACTGTATTCAACTGGTTTATCTTATCTGGAATGGTACAGAGATGGGTCTTGTACAACTGGTTGGTCAGGTAACTGTGTTCCAAGATACTTGGTATGGAAGAGTGAGCACCTCCAGTGCTGCATCAGTTTGTTGAAACATTTCAGTTTGTATTTCATCAACTCCTGGATTCTTGTTTTTTCTTTGCCAATGTCTTCCTTGCTGCTTGGACTTCCTCCTTTAAAAACATTGGTTCTTGATCAGAGGGTACCTTTTGAAATGACTGAACATTGACCAATTTTTTGTTACAGTCACTAGTCTGTGTTCCTTTCATGTTCTTTTGATGCTTCCTGTGCCATTCAACATTTCACCCATTGTTATTGTTAAGTTCCTTTGAGTTGACTCACAGTGACCCTGTACAGGGTTTTCAAGTATAGGTGATGGGTCTGAAATTTGACCTTGTGGTTCACAGTTCATTTTTTCCCTATGGAATCAATCATTCAATACTGGACTACAAAGCCAGAATTTTTGTCTTCAATTTTATTCTGTTTGAGAAATGCTGAGTTTATTCTTGATATTGGTTTTCTAAATCCAGGTCTCTACCCACTTCATTATAATACTGTCTTCCCGAAGTGCCTTTTGAAATTTTCTTTATCAGGTCTTTTACTTAAGTATTTCTTCCATTTGCTTTAGTTTCTCCACATTCATAAGTCCATTTCAGAGTCTTTTCTGACCTCCATTTTAGTTTATTTTTTTTTTTCTTTCTTTCTTGTCTTTTTAATGACCTTTTGCTTTTTTCAGGTATGATGTTCTTGGTGTCATTCCACAATTCTTTTGGTCTTCATTGTTTCAAATCAATGAATATTTTTGTTCACAGCTGGGTGCTTAACTGCTGCACAACCAGGGCTCCTCTCAGCCACATTTGGTTTCCTTCCTATTATCTAGTGCTACTTTAAGCCTTGACAGTTGATTCCTAATTTTATTCCCTGCTCAAATATCAATCCTCCTCTGGAATAACATGTTCTGTATGTATTTACAGGACTTAAAATGGCCACTAAGGTCCTTTTAATGGTAAGGCTGATGGTTCAAACTCAACAGCTGAGTTTCCTTGGAAACCCTATACAGGGTTGCTCTGTGTTAGAACTGATTTGATGGCACTTAGCAACAACATCAGATGTCCATATTGCTAGACTAAATTTATTATAACAATATGTAACTATTTATTTTAAATTATTAAATATTTCAAAGATATGTAAGTATGTATTTTTACCTCTTAAATTGACAACCTGATAAAGATATTATATCTGTAATGTAGTATTGCTACTAAATATACCCAAGTTAAGTTGAATATGGAGGAACAATCAGAAAACCACATATTAAGAAATATAATAGAAAACTTTGGGGCTATACTCTTTAAAAATGTCAGGGTTATGAAAGAAAACATTACAAAAAAAAAAAAAAAAGGAGCTGTTCATTATTAAAGAAAGAAAAATAGTCATAATGATTATATAAATAAATGACCCTGGATTTAATTCTGTATCAGAAGAAAAATATTTCTATGAAGGACACTAATATGACAAGTAAAATTTCATGTGGATGTGGCACTATAAGATAAGCACTCAATGGCAAGGTCGGTTTGAACCACCAGGTCAGTGATTCAAACTCACCAGCCACTCCTTGGCAACCCTGTACAGGGTTGATATGAGTTGGAACCAACTCAGTGGCACTGAACATCAATAAAAGCAGCCTATTACATAAAAGTAATATATATATATATTCTGTATTTCTTCTGTGGTTATGAGAGAATTTTATAACCATTCCTCATTTATTGACATGGTTAGCTTCAAAAAACAAAAACAAAAACAAAACAACAAAAAAAAACAGGTATGAATGACCAAATATTCCTCAGGCTCCAGTTGTCATTTTAGAAGAAGTCCCATGGGCTTCTCCTGTCCTCAAACAGTCATCCATATACCACTAGTCTTAGTACTTGGACAGTTATACTTTAAGTGGGTGTGTTGGCTTATGCCATTTCAACCTACAGGCAGAGCTGATTAGGCCAGAATATACAGGCAGCATGCCCTACCTTGACATATGCAGAGTTATTGATCCACATTTGGCTGTAGCACCTGTTTTCACAAGAATGCTAATGACATATTTCAGTGTCTATGGCAAAGTGACCACTGCATAGCTGTACTCTTCTGAAACCTTCTTATAGACTTGTAGCCCTAAGATACAGCTCTGCTCAGATGGCAAAGCAGCCACAAGCCTATGGGTCTGACCAGAATTCAGTGAGACCAAGTGTGAAATTTAATGACCTAAACCCCTAGCCTGACTTTTTTTAAAAAAACTTTATTTGCATCCTAAACTGGGAGAGTGATGTGATGGAAGGTATTAAGGACTTGGGACTATCTCACTTAAAACACATGGGACTTTACTTGGATTTAAGTTGCTTTAAATAGAGTTTTTACTACTTTTTATTGTAAATTAGAAATGTCAGAAAAATGAGGAGTGAATGTATAGTAATAAAGTGTCATAATCTCTACAACTTACATCAAATATTTCAGATCTCAATAAAAAAGAAAATATCAAACAACTATAATAATTTGCATATTATTTTATTATTGTGAGTATGTGTGAGTCGACCATTCCTGGTCCTAGCCTTTCCATATTAATTTTAGAATAATTTCAATAAAATATTCTGACATTTTAATTGCATTAAATTTGCAACTTAATTTGGGGAAAAACTTATAGCTTAATGATATTGTATCTTTGTATCCAGAACCATTATATAGTTCTTACTTTATTGTATCTTTTTTATTCTCTAATAAAATTATATAATTAAAACAGTATTCTCATGTACATTATAAGTTACATTACTTTTTTGTGTGATGCCTCCTTAAACAACTTTCTATTTGTTGCATTAGTTCGTAGGAATGAAGTTTGTTTTTGTATATTCTTCTTGATGAATTCACCAATTAATACTAATAGCATATCTTGATTCTGATAATATTTGACATAGACAAACATATCATCACATAATTGCATCAAATATTCCTTCCTTTAATTTTCTATTTTCCTGTACTTTAAATTCTTTTTAACAATTTGAATTGCTGTAGATAGGTGCTCCTGCACGATGTTAGAAATAAACATAATAGATATGCTTATTTTGTGCCTTAAAAAGAGAATTTTCAATAACTCATTATCAAGTATCATAGTTGCTGAGGTTAAGAATAAATAAATCTTACTGAATTTATAAAATTCCTTTAACTATTAGTTTGCTTAAACTTATTTTTTTTTGTTATGAATGGCTTTGAATTTATCAAGTACCTCTTCTTCTGTCAATATTGCAATAATAGTATGAGGCATATGGTACCTTGAATTTATTGTGTATGACTTTTCTACCCAAAGTCTTAATTCCCATCAAATGGTTGGGTTATTGTTGCTGTTAGATACCATCCAGTCAGTTCCAACTCATAGCAACCTTTTTGTTGTTGTTGTTAATTGCTGTCGAGTTGATTCAGACCCATAGCGACCCTGCATAGGGTTTCCGAGGCTGTAAATCTTTATGGGAGCAGAAAGCCTCATCTTTCTTCCACGGAGTAATGGTAGTTTCTAACTGCTGACCTTATGGTTCACAGCCTGATTTGTAACCACTATGCTACCAGAGTTCCTTAGGCACAACAAAATCAGGCACTGCTCAGTACTGTACCATCCTCACAATATTTGTTACACTTGAAACAATTTTTGCTGTTACTGTGCCAATCATCTTATTAGGAGTCTGCCTCTTGTTCAGTGACTCTCCATTTTACCAAGCATGATGCCCTTCTCTAAGTACTGGGCCCTCTAAGGAGCAATAGGACTGTATTTCTTCCAATACAGGTTTCTTTGTTCTTCTGGAAGTCCATGGTCATTTTAATATTTGTCTCCAACAGCATAAATCAAATGCATCAATTTTTCTTTGGTCTTCCCTATTCATTTCCCAAATTTCATATGAGGCTATATAAAGGGACTGGAATCAGTCACACCTTAGTCCTCAAACTGATGTCTTTGGTCTTTAACATTTCGAAGAGGATTTGTTCAGCTATTTGCTTACTTGACTAATGCTTCCATGAGTGTTGATAATGGATTCAAGCAAAATGAAGCCTTTGGCAACTTTAATCTTTTCTTCATTGGTCACAATGTTATTTACTGGTCCAGTTGTGGGGATTGATTTTTCTTTACATTGAGGCACAACCATCAGAAGCCTGTGGTCTTTGAACTTCATCAATAAGTATTTTAAGTTTTCTTCACTTCCAGCAAGCAAGATTGTATCATCTACATATTTGTTGTTAAGTGCCATGGAGTCTGTTCCGACTCATAGCGACCCTGTACGGGGTTTCCAAGGCTGTAAAGCTTTACGGGAGCAGAAAGCCTCATCTTTCTCCCACGGAACAGCTGGTAGTTTCAAACTGACGACCTTGCGGTTTACAGCCTGATTCATAACCACTGCACTACCAGAGCTCCTTCATATAGCAGGCTGTTAATGGGTCTTCATGCAATCCCAATGTCACATTGTTCTTCATGTAATCCAGTTTTTCAGATTATTAGCACAGCATACAGATTCTATAAATATTGTGAAGGAACACAACCTGGCACACACCTTTCCTGATTTAAAACGTTCAGTGTCCCCTTGCTCTGTTCAAACAACTGCCTCTTGGTATATGTGAAGGTTTCTAACAATCACAATTATTTTTTCTTGAATAACCTCATTTCCACAATCTTATCCATAGTTTGTCATGATCAAGATATTTGAAAGCTTTTGCATAGTCAATAAAACATAGTTTATAAACCATATTCTGATATTCTCTGTTTTCACTCAAGATCATTTTTGACATTAATAATGAAACTCCTCATTCTATATACTGATCTAAATCTGGCTTGACCCTCTGGCAATTCCCTGATGATGTACTTTTATTGTGCATTGATATTTTACTTGGCAGAACATCAGTTTTGCACTCATCTTATCATATTTCACAACATTGCAATGATTACAAACCCTTCCATGCATCACCATTCAACAGTATTTGCTTCTAGACATTTTTTTTTCTTTTCATATACTCAAAAACACTCAGAAATATATAATCCTTTAGACAACCTAAGGGCACATTTTGCAAGCTTGTCTCCTGGTTACCAACACACAGTCTTTCTCTTTCTATGAGTCTAGAGTCCTCAGCTGCTCTATGTCTTGATGTCATCATCTTTGCCTCGATCTCTGGTGTCTCTGCTTCTCTGGATATGGTCCCATATTCCGCTCGTGCTCATGCTCTTCTCCCTTGATGGTCCTAAGATCCTCTGTTCCTGGAATGTAGGGTTAACTACTCGCCCCTTTATGTTACAAAACTTCTACTTTACAGTTGTGACAATCTCAGTCAACAATTACTCACTATTGAATCATAGATATCTTATCCCAATTTCCTTTCACCAAACCTCTCTAGATAAGATTAAAACTATTCAGTGGGGATTCTACCTTCTCCCATACACTCTAAAACTAAACTCCCTCTTGAAAACTTATAAGTCAGTCGCTTTGTGCCTTTATAGCAACCCTTTCCTGCTCCATTGTAGGTAGCCAATATCTAAGTTTCGCTATCAACTCTGTGTACAGAGGGGATAAGTTTGATCCTTGAGGTGAAGACTCCTTCCCTCTCAATTGGTATTTTGAGCTACTGCATCCATAAGTATAGGTCAACTTCATCAAATTGTAGCAATTTCCACTTGTTTCTTTTATCAAAATGTTTTTGTCTTCCTCTTTTTGAGTTCTGATCATCAAGTCATCAAAGCTAGGTCAAATGGGTACTATCTGCAACTCTGGGCATTCTTGTGTGTCTCCTCTCACTTCACATCAGCTGGATGTTTCACTCTTGGCTCTAGCCCTCCATGTCCATGGGCTTAGGTACTTGTCCATGGGCTTAGGAATCCCCCAGGTCTCACCTCACTTCAGACCAATCAGTCCTTCCTCTTCCCTCTCTCATCTCCAGGTTGGTGGGAGTCTATGGAACGTGGTCAAACTCAGCACATATTGTCATTGCCAGCTTTCCCTCACTTCCACTCACCAATAGACCAACATGTTCATCAGCAAGCTTACATGACTGCTTGTGTGTTCCATTTGAGTTTCAGACTTGGAGGGGTATTTGTCCTTAAGGGACTTGATTGTTTGCCTTAATGACTTCCCAGTGAACACATTGCTTGTTCTTGTATTAGCCAATCACACTGCCTGTTTTCTTTCGTTTTTTGTTTTTGTTTTTTTTCTTCAATTTTTCCTGCTGGTCTTTTTTTCAGGAAGTATCTTCTATTCTTCTTGCCACTCCAGGCTGGTCTAATTGTCCTTTCAAGTGGGAATGTCCCACCTCAGAAGATTCTGGATGGCATTCAAGATTCCACCTAAGTTCTTATACACTATAAAGCCTCTGCAAGAAGCCTATTCCACTGGGCAAATTCTAGAACCCCTTTTAGGTATTCGTATCAGTTATAGGCTGAAGAT